>NC_045642.1:37906023-38262273 GCF_009829145.1 Chiroxiphia lanceolata
AAAGTTATATTGGCATCATCTTTCTTGGCTCAAGCAGATTTATTTGCTCTTCTTGTCCTTTTCTTGATACATCATTGGCCACAAATTTCTGTAGATGTTCTTGCTTCTTGGTTTAATGAGTAAAACAAGAATACATGACCTAAGAACATTCACATATCTTAGCTGATCTCTACATATGGCAAATCTGTGACTTAGAAAGGGTCACATGAAAGTATTAGCAAAAAAGGCTTCAGTTTAGAATATTTGATACTGTGATGCATAAGAGAAAACTTGTCCTGTATTAGAAGATGTTTTGGGCATCTATCTTTATTTCCTAGCTGCTACTTAGGCCTCCTGAATTTTATGTAGAGAAGAAATGACTCGGAAAAAAAGTTATTTTAAGAGGAGGGAGAGTTTCTGTGAAACATGACCAATAACAGGCATTGCTCTTTGTGAATATGTATATTTTCAGAAACCATATGCTCAATCCTAGTAGTATGATGAACTTTAAAGACTAGATTTGTATGAACATTCAGAAGTTTGAATATTACTCACCTCACTCAATATCATGGTTGCTGACTGTTCCACTTTTAACTCTCAGAGCTTCTGCTGGGTTATTTTATTGCCAAAGGCCCAAGGAACATCACACTTTTTTTTTTTTTTGACTACATATAAATAGCTAACTTGTTCTTTTCTTGTGTTTCCTCCTCCTCCACTTTCCTCCTAGTTTATGCCCCATTTTCTTATATTCTGTTCTTCCTTGCTATTTCTGTCTCATTTTCAGCATTCTTGGTATCCTTCAGCTCACAGGTTTCTCTTTTCTACTGCTTATACTATTCACTCCATAGTTTCAATATTGTTTCCTCAGGAACCTTTTTCCAGTGAACCTCAAAAATTTCTCCCAGACTAGGGATGCTGAATGAGTTGAGTGCTAGAAACATTTTAACACAGATTCACACTGCAGAGGTTCTCTGACAAAAGACAGTACTGATTAGTACAGTGGAAAATATTTGCTTCTTTAACCTATACCTGTGTGCCTGCATAACCCCGCGGTGGAGAAGCTTACTCGTGTATGAGGAGTGGGTTTTGTGTAGTGTCCCTCCCACTCCCTGGAGACGATGCTTTTGATCAGCGGCGCTGGCAGGTGTCGCAAGCCACCTCCACCAGAGGGCTCGCACCCGCTGTCCAGCCTCGAAAATAACTAGAATTCAAACTAGTAGGCATGATAACCTGGGAGGCAGATAAGAAAAATTATTGTCTGTCATCCAGAATGTGAATGCATATGTAAGATTTTTCCATACCAAGAAGGATATGCTCATTTACTTACTAACTCAATCCCTGGGAGTGCTTTGAACTTCACACCACTTCCGAGGTACAGTGCTGGCCTCCCAGATTTTCTCAGCCTGAACTCTGTCCTCACCTGAATAAATGCAGGAGACCTAAAACTTTGTCTGGCCCTGTGCCAGTTAACATTACTTCTCAGGTGGGAAGCATGGCCATGTCAGCATGAGGAGAGGCCAGCAGCCATTCTGTATGCCTGGTGGCACTGCCATTGGAGTAGCTGGCATTTCTGGAGGTTTACAACCAGCCCATACTGCTGTTCAGTTCATACCAGTGGATTTTTTAAATGATGAATGAATCAGATGTTCTTGCCTTTCTCATACTGTCTCTCTGTCAGTCCTCCCTACTCTTGAACCCTTGCAAAGTCACAATGACACTGGCTTTTCCTACACTGCTATATGACATTCCTATGCACAGCTCTCTTGGCCTCAGGGCTACGTGGATCTCTCCAGCAGTGTGCTTCCAGCCCATGGATTTTGCTGCTGTGGTTTTGGGTGTTCAATGATCCTCCAAAAGACTGGGGGAAATGCTACCGGTGGTGTTGGAAGCTAGTCTGCTAATCTAAGAATATATGTCTTAGGAACAGGCTTTAAAAGCATGTGGCTTACTTTTCCTGTTATCCATCTTAGCCTCACAGTCAATCTGCTGGTACTTAGTATCTTTTTTAGATCTGGCAAGTTTCAAGCAGGAGGAGGCCTTGTGGTAATTTTATCAAACAGAAAGTAGACCTTCATCTTGAGCCAAAAGTAAGACAAGGCACAGGGTAAAGAAACAACTACGTGGAAAAGTTTAAGTATCTACAGAGGTACATTTAGGAATGATTCTTAATATGCATGGTAGCATAACCTGCTCTTTGTCTAGAAGCAGAAAAAATGTCAACAGTCCCATCTGGGCAGTGATTTTTTTATTGCAGAGTTGGGTTCACTGTCTTCAAATCTGGTTGTTTGTAATGGATTGAAAAGTAATGCTTCACTTGTTTCTCTGTATCATGCTTTTAAAGCCTATCCTGCCTTTATGGTTCTGTCTCTTTTACCTGGAAGGCTTTAGGAAACTGAGAAATTAAAAATATTTTTGGCTATTCCTGCTTTAGTCAGAATAGAGTATGGAAAAATAGCTTGGACTCTAAACCTAGGAAAAGTAATGAGCCAGGGACCATCCTGTGGTTATGGAACTTTCTGCTCTGTAACCATATAAATCATAGCCAATTCAATAGATGCCCATTAGGGAAAATGCATTCAATTTCTAATTCTGTGTGTGGTAGTTGGGCACAAAGCCTAGAGGGGGGACTCATGAAAGATTTGTGTAATTTAACAGTCTTAAAAATACTTAACTAGACAGTATATAGTAGAAGTTGTGTCTTTACATGGATGTCATCTAAGAAAAGTATTTGATCTTTATCTTTTCCCAATTTGGAAGGAACATTTAAGTCACATATTCTCACAGACTGGGCTTATTGAATAAATGTGTCACTTCTTTAGCAGAAAGCTGCTAAGTTCTATTTCTGAATTGTTTATTAATATATCCTGGATTGCATGTTAAGTATTTCCATCCTACTGATGTGTTTGGCCAGTTGTATGTTTCTGTGAGGTCATTGTCTGCCACAGAATTTTGACAATATCACACAAAGGATATTTTCCATTGTGGCATCTTGATTCCTTGGGGATCGTAACATCTGTATTGCTAATGGTTTTACTGTTGCCTCTGGCTCTACCTCCAATTAAATTGACTGTGGCAGTTTGTTGCAGCCTCATCCTCTTGAGTTCCTGGATTTCTTTGACTTACCTTTGCCCATGAAGAAAGTGCACTTTTATCCTTTTGAAAATAAAGTCCATGGGCAGGAATGTGTTCCTCCTGAGACTAATATGCAAGTCCTTTTGTGGTTAGACAAAGGGTTTTCTTAATGCATTCTATGATAGAAGAGCCCTTAGAGCCAGCCCATCCTTGTACACAGACCCCTCTGTGAGCTCAGTCTTTTTGTAAATTGGGAACAAACTTTACAACACTGTCTGCTTGCAACAAAATTGGACATTCATTTTTAAGCACACAGCCTCATAACCAATTCTTTTAAGAAGAGAACTCCCTTTGTGTAATAAAAGGGAAGGTGGAGAGGAAAAAGGTCTGGGCTAGTGATTTAACAAACAGTCTTGTCTGGTGCTTCCACACTGAGGTTTGTGGAACACAGAAGACTTTTCACCATCTAGCTATCTCTTAGCTATCATGGCAAATAATTTTAGTGTGTTTGCATTTAATAGTTTGGCACATTGCTTTTATTCTGATTTTATTCTTACTTCAAGTCATTGAAAGGCTTTGTACTTTTACAAATGCAATGACCAGAAGTGTCTTAAGTATAAGCCCACATACATGTTAAATGAAAATGTTAGACTAATAGTGGTGTTAAAACTGCACATCAAAAAATTACAAGCCAAAAAATATTAAAATAAATTTGTTACCTGTGCCATATAGGCACAGTAAATCTGGGAGTTTTTTTCTATAAAAAGCAAACCCAAATTTGATCTAGGATGAGTGCCAGAAATTTTTTCACAATGGTAGAATGTAGTTGCCTCCTCTGTTTTATGGTATAATTTTGGCAATGTTAATGTCAATATATGAACTTCCTTGAGTGCATATATCCAAATTCCTCATCTAAAGGAATCTCACATCAAAAATCTACTAAAGACATCTAAGATTCTGCTGCTTTTATTGTAGCAACAAAAAATAAAGTTGCATTTTTTAATATAAGTTCCATGTTTTCACATTCAATTTTTTGGTAACCCTAAATGTGCTTTCAGAGTAAAGCTCAAAACTATAGAAATGAGGTTCAGTTTGCTTCCTTTCTAAATGTGGTCTAATAAAAGCTGGACTTGTAAAGTGATAGGTGCAGCTGAGATGGAAACTTCCTCTTTTCCCATTCCATTCAATTAATGAAAGCTGAACTTCAAAGTCTAAATGAGATCATTTGAAGTGCTAAAATTATCGAACACCGGAACTGTTTACTTTCCTATCTGACCCAGGAAAAAGAGAGATCTTGTAATGTAAAAGTAAAATTAAACCACTGAACTGAAGTTAGGAAACTTTAAAAGTTCTAGTGCAAGAAGTGGTGTTAACCTAGTTGAGAGGCATTTGTGCATAATTTTAAGTGACTCCCTTGATCGTCAAAACATCCTTTTTATGACTGTGACAGTAAAAGCTTTTCTGGGAGCTCTTAGTTGTGTGCTTCTCAGAATATTGCAATCCATTGAGACTATATCTGAGCAACACCACTGACAAGCTATGAGAATATGCACTGCTATCATCAGGGGCTAGAGCTTTTCTATAGTATCATAAGCACTTATGTTGTTATCACTAGTTTTGTAGTTGTTACCAGAAGTTTTTTAGTTGGTCAACTGCTTGTTGTTTTGCTGACAGCTTATAATATTTCTCCTGGGCTCTACTTGGTCTTTTTAAACCATGAGCATTGCCTATGCCACCAACTCTGGGAGCATGTAGCAAGGGGTCAGTGGATACCAAAACTTATTTGATTGACTTGGTTGATGGCAGTAAGCAGCAAACTGTTGCTGCAAACTAGGAAGTTGAAAGTTAATGCATATATATTTCTAAAGAATTATGGTCTTTGGCCAGAGATGGGGTGAGCTTCTGAAGTTCAATGGGAAAGTATAGGAGGGGACTGTGGAAGCTGGAGAAACATAGGGAGTGAGGAATTCCTGGGCCACGCCAAAAGGCATTAGTGGGCAGCAGGTAGTGAGCAGTGAGGTTTGCTGTACTCATCATGAGTAGGGAGGAATATCTAAACAGAATCCAGGAAAACAGGAAAAAGGCACAAATTACTTGGGTTGCCAAAGGCTGCCTATTTTTGTGTTTATTAAAACTGATTTTTGTGACACACACTTGTGATAAATAGAACACACACACACAGTCCTATTAAATGTAGCGAATTGCATGTGAGACTTGTTCATCTGTCCACCTCCATAGGCCTTGCCCCCACGCTCCAGGGTTCCTTATACTGGTGCCACACCACCGCAGCTGCTCTTCTGCTCTGTTATCCCGCATGCCAGATGCAACCAGCCTGCCTAACCCAAGGTCCTTTGCACAGCTGTACTGAGTGTAGGGAGCCCTGCAGCCCTGTGCAGCAGGTGGGGGATCTGTATCTTTTGTATGCCCTTACATTTAATAGAACAACGGTAGGAGGTACATTTCCAAGTACACACTTTCTCAGCCCATACTTTCTCATAGGCCCTTTGGCCTCGGAGCTGATCCATCCCCGCCCTTTTTGCATGACTCAGCAAGTGAATTCTCATTCTTGTGATTCAAAAAAATTTAAGTGCTCTGGTCATTAATGAGGAAGTCTCAGGATATTTAGTTAAATCCCATCAAATTTATTTTTAATACTTCATTTAATTAATTAATTCCTTAATTGTATAGAACAATTGAATTAAGTGTATTTTCATTCTATGAGTTATGGCTCCCCCCCCCTAATACTTAGAGTTGTCTGTCTTTTTCATTCTTATCCATCCAGAGAAAATAGAATTAGATCACAAAAAAAATTTTGTATGTGCCAAATTTCAAACGAAGCCATTTTTGCTCCAGATTTTTTTCAGAGATGTGTGATCAGGACTTTCTTTTTCCCCCTCGGAAAATCTGTAAAATTGTCATGAAATAAAATGGAAAGCTGAAGGTTTTAAAGGTTAATGTGTGTGCTATGGGAAGAGCTTTATCATTATTTGCAAACTTTATCACAGAAATTGCTGCAAATCATCCAATAAGAATCCAGAAACAATTGTTTCAGTACTAAGTAGCATAGAATAAGAATAGCTTCATGCTGTAAGAGCCCTAGTTTTCTTAAGATCTAGCTTGCTAGCACAGTGCAGAACTATTACATGTGCGAAACTGAATGAGCTGGTCAAAAGGCAGAGACTGGATTACATTGGTATTTCTTTTTTTCTCTTCTGCTCCCCTCTTTTCTCTCTGAGGAATTCTTGTACAGTAATTTTTAGCTTCAACGTAACCAGCTATGAGCTTTCAGCTTCCAAGAAGTTTTGATGGAAAATACAATAGTTTAATTTCCTGTTAATTTCTACCAAAGTACGAGTTGGGTAGATTTTACAGTATTTTCATTATGAGTGTGATACTGTGATATCAGACTCTTAACTAGTATAAATCAGTATAGAGTCACCAAAGTTATTCCTGTTAAGCTCTTTCCCATCTTAAGAATGATGAAGGAAAAATATCTAGAGAAAGAAAAGCATGATCTCAGAAAAATCAGAAAGGTAAGTATGTAGAAGAGGATGTAAAGTGTTTTCATTGGTATCTTGTTAAATGAAGAGGAAAAAAAGAAAAATATCCTGTATTGGTTAGAATTTGTCATCCTGTGAATTTATTTCATTCACTGAGTATTCCTGGATTTGGATTTAGGATAATATGTTAAGCCTCATTCTTTTTTTTTTAATATAATTTATCTTATAAACTGTTTTTAAAGCATAGTTTCATGCTCTGTCAGAGTCTCACAATAGATTTTCTGTATTGTAAGACAATGTTTTTTCCCCATTATTTTTTAGATCTTATTTTGTGTTAACCTTTTATTTAAAATGTATATTCTGGGAAATATTTCAGATTATAAGAAAAAGAAGTATTCTAATGCTGTTTGTGTCCCCGACTGCATGGACATGATTAATTTTATTCTAATTAACTAGGCCATCTTGATTACACAGAAATGGCTCTGTGTTGGTCAATCTGTGAAGGGGCAGTGGCCCTTCAGTCAAGGGATAAGTTATGTTTTGGACTTCCCCTCTATTATCAGACTTGAGGAGATTAAAGAGCCGGATTTAAATTTGTGACAGGGCTACATGGACCACCAATACTGGAGATGCTCCTTCTCTCAGTGTGAGCTAGCAGGCAGCCTTATTCCTGGCCTTGGCTGCCCAGGCCAGTCGGGTGGGCCAGGCAGGGTCGTTTGTACTGGCCCCAACCTCAGAGCCTGCAGGTAACTGCACCTTGACCGAAAGTCAAAGGCGAGAAGGGGAAGTTCAGGACCCAGAGCAAAGGCAGCCCGGTCCGTCAAACCCGAGCCGCTGCGGTCAGTAGTGGTCGCAGAGGTTTCAATTTCCGAGCCCGAGTTGCCTCCCTGCAGGGCAGGGGTGAGCCGCGAAACTGGTGGCTGGGTGATAAAGGCCGCTCCTTCCTTTCTCACTGGCATCAGGCTATTCAAATAAATAGGATGGAATCCTGGGCATTGCTATGAAAAAAAGAAAAACCCCGGGGCATTGTTTTGATCGCTAATTCACGGCGAATGAAGTAGGACCTGCATTGCTGAGATTTAATCTCACGTACAATGTGATAAAAAAATGATTTTCTATTTCGCACGCTCTCTAACAGCCTAAACCGGACCGCCTGTAATTTCCGCTCCGATGTTCGCACAGGGATGTCCCATGTTTGGTTTCGCTCCCGCGGTTCCCGGGCCCGCGCGCGGGGTGGCGCCGGTAGGTGGCGCTGTGGGCCCAGGCACGGCGCGCGTGCGGGCGGGCGGCGCTCCCTCCGCCGGCGGGCCCGCACGGCCCGGGCTCCCCTTCCTTGCGCGGCCCGGGCTCCCCTTCCTTGCCCGGCCCGGGCTCCCCTTCCTTGCCCGGCCCGGGCTCCCCTTCCTTGCCCGGCCCGGGCTCCCCTTCCTTGCCCGGCCCGGGCTCCCCTTCCTTGCCCGGCCCGGGCTCCCCTTCCTTGCCCGGCCCGGGCTCCCCTTCCTTGCCCGGCCCGGGCTCCCCTTCCTTGCCCGGCCCGGGCTCCCCTTCCTTGCCCGGCCCGGGCTCCCCTTCCTTGCCCGGCCCGGGCTCCCCTTCCTTGCCCGGCCCGGGCTCCCCTTCCTTGCCCGGCCCGGGCTCCCTTTCCTTGCCCGGCCCGGGCTCCCTTTCCTTGCCCGGCCCGGGCTCCCCTTCCCTTCCCTCCCCTTCCTTCCCCCGGCCCTCCGCTGTTTTCGGTTTCTACAGATGTGCTCTTTTGAATGGTTTCAATAAAATTTTATTGCCGTCATTTGAAAAATAGTGGAATTATTGTGATTTATGCAGCCTGGCAGAGGAGAGCCCGCCGGGGCTGGTCGCGGCCGGTGCTCCCCGTTCCGCGGGCTCCCCCCGGGCATCGTGTACCCCACCGCGATTCCAACGTGCCAGGTGGCACTGGAACTGAAGCTTGCAGCCTTTCCTTACCCCCCCCCCCCAAAGTAAAGTGGCTCATCGTGGTTCTGTAGGAGACTGTATCTATGGGTTTTTTTCAGCCCCCAAACGAACCCCCAGGCATTCCCTGCTCCCCACAGGGGCCCACAGCCAACCTGATCTGGGCGGCGAGGGGACACACCAGGCTGGAGTTGGCTGCCTGGGAGTCTCTAAGCACCAGCTTGAAGTAGCAGACATTACAACACAGGCACGTTTTGTGAGAGGGCAGAAGTAACTCTGTGGCTAATAGTTGCTCTTTATACTGCTGCAAGCCTTCAGTGTTTCCGAACACCCTTTTGAAGGCATACAGACATCGAGTACTGCAGGCAGATGTTATACGTGTCTGTCTCCATAAAATACATGACGCATATACAAGAGAGAGCCTTTTTTTTTTTTTTTTTTTTTTTTTTTTTTGTGTGTGTGTGTGTGCTTACCATATCACCTTGTCTCTCAAGGACAGCACATTGCTAAAATGCAGGCAGAGATTTATTGGAGGGACAAGAAGGACTTTACCCCTCCTGCTCCCCTCCCCATCAGCTCACGTCTCCCACTCCTCTGCCAGTCTGGCATCCCCTATGCTCCACTGTGAGCTGGAAGAAAGCAAGCAGTATAGCCAGGGGGACATCTTGCCCCCCACCCTGTGCCACGGGGAGAGAGGAGATGTAGCTACCTTCATTACTTGCCCCAGAGTATAGGCACGTTGTCTCAGTCACCATAGCCACTCGGTTGCTTTCCCTGTCTTCCTTTCCCCTTTCTGGAATGTCCAGATAAACAGCCTACAATGAAATCTGCACAGTAACAGTTTTCTTCCTTATAATGACTTGATACAGTGGATTCCATGAATACAGATAGCAACAGTGACCTCATCATGAGATCTTGTAGGTACTCACATAAAAAAATAATAAATAAAGACTTCAGAGTGCCTCAGTGTTGCTGTCACGCCTGCAGTATGCACTGCAGCTTCCTGCCAGAGACTAGCTTCAGTTCAGAAGTACTGCCACTTCACCTGGAAGCCAAGAGTTGAATGCTGGACCCTACTTCTTGGCACAGTGCTGGCCAAAATGACTCTACTACTGCTGATTTTGAAGGAAGTGTGGCTCTACTTGGCCTGTGTTATTACCACTGCACAACGTGGCTGTGTACCTACTGCTCAGACTGCTGTTTCTGTCTTGTTTAGAATTCCAGTTTCATGTATAACTTCAGAGAAGGGGATTTGGGGTCCTGAGTTACTCAGAAATCTTTAAAAGTTCCATCCTTAGCTTTTAGCTATCTGAATGGACTAATAATTAGTCAAAATCATTCCATAACTGAAATGGTGAGAGTGAGATACTGTGTATATTGAGTTGTTATCCAACTGGAAACTAAAATTCTCACCATGCTGTGAAATTCATAGTTAATGACTAATAATATAACCATTATTAAAACTAACTTAATCTAGTCTTACAATGCTTGCAATAGATGGACATTCCTCTTCAGAGTTAATTTTCAGGGTGCTTATAAACATCACGGTCAGTTTATTCCATTTACTCTCTTGCTTCATGGTGGATAAGACTTAGGTAAAATTATCTGTACTCAGTATGTGCCCATAGTATCATCCAATCATGTAAATTCAGGGGCACTATTTTTAATCAGACAATATAATTGGTACTAATCTTGAAATAAATGGTGCTCCTGAGAAGCAGGAGCTCCTGTCTTCTATGGAACACCATCTGTGTGGCTCATATGCAATCAGCAATATTTATATTAAATGCTATATATTCTACCTCATCTACTGTTTGATTTCTTCTCTCATCCTATGAACCAAAACAGGAGTCACAACACTCGAGTTCTGACAAGTAATTTCTTCCCTCAGTCCATTATGCATACCTTGTTAATGCAGCTTTGTTCAGCCCTTTTGTCAACCTACAGTGCTCAGAGTACAGCCTATCTGCCCAGTGCAAGTTCTTTAGTTTACTTTCATTGTAATGTCTATAAAGCTTTTTATATATCCCCTTCATATCTTCTAAAACTTTGCTCTTTTCTCCATTTCATTGCAGTCATATGGATCTCACATTGTCTTGTCCCAAAATATCACATTAGATTATCTCCAGAAACACTGTTCTACTTCTCATTTACTAGAAGACCACTTTCTTTTTTGTGTGTATATGGTTTTTTGTTGTTGTTTTGGTTTGGTTTGGGTTTTTTGCATGCTTTTAAACGGCAAAATTGTACTCTCTTGGCTAAAAAAAATAAATACAATTGAGCATACATTTTTCACATCGCCATTTTGCTAATAAATGTGCTTTTCTTGTTCTTTCTCTTTTCTTACATGGCAAGGGGTTTGTAAGCAAACTGGATGAATTCATTCACTGGTTAAATGAAGCCATGGAAACAACAGAGAATTGGACTCCTCCTAAAGCAGAGACAGACAGCCTTAAACTGTACCTGGAGACACACTTGGTAGGACAAGATTACACTATGATTACTATCAGTAATTGATGTGTTCTGCTGTGCTTTTTATTTGATTATTATTTTTTAATTACTAGTGTGCATCTATATTTTAATGTAAGATTTGCAGCATTACAGTTTATTTTAATGAAAATAGCAACAAATTATTTTCTGTATTTGAAATATGTACTGATAGCTTTGTAAAGATAAATTAAAAGTCAGAATTACATTACAATTCAGAATTTATCTCCAAAACTGAAAGAAAATGGCAATAGCAAAAGGACAAAGGATAATGTTTTTTCTGCTGATCATTCTAGGACTTTTACTCCACTGTAACATTAACAAAAGTCTTTCTAGTGTGTAACTTATTCTCTCTCCCATATTTTTAACACACAGAGTAATTTAAATAAAAATTTGAAATAGTTAATAATTTTACTTGATGTACATTTCTGTCATGTAATTAATACAACTGTCACTAACCTTGTTCTTGTGCAAAAAGCTAAAAAACTGAGTGGAAGTAGAAAACATTTGGATGAATAATCTTCTGAATATATTACAGGCTAGATTTATAGATTGAGAAATATTTGATAAACCTTATGGGACTTTCACTGAATTCTTCTAAGAGCTGTTTCTCGTTATGAGGTGAAACAAAGAGCTGCATTAAATCAGGCATTAAGTCCTCAAAAGTAAGATTTAATGCTGAAGGCAGAGAATAGAGCTCAATGCATGCTGTTCAATGGGCAGGTGTCTTAACAGGTAAACTACTCTAGCTAGTAAAAGGAACAAAAAAAGAATGGAAAATTAAACGAAGAGATTTCCTCTCATTCTGCCAGAATCTTAGGTTCTTGCCAGTATGAAATGGAAGATACACAGTGATAACACTACCTTTAGCCGATGACCTAGACATCCCACCTAGATAAAACAGTACATTAGCTGAGCCCACAACAGAGCATCAACCCCCAAAGCTCAGTCTCATTTCCAGTCTCTGATAATCTTATGGTAGAAAAGTATTTGACAGTCCCAGTAAGTCACGTGACGCACTGCAGGAAAAAATGTCATCCTAATCCCTACTGTAATACTGGAGTGACCGTTATTAAATTAATTAAGTATACATTAACCACATATACAATTAGAACCAAATTGAAAACTGTCTTCAGAATTTCAGCTATAAAGAAAGCTCTTGTGCCTTTTCTTCTTAAACAATTTCTGTTGTAGTAACACCCAGGGGCAGTCAGTAAATTGTGGTAGTCTATCAAATGCAGTATGAAGACACTGCATTTTTGCCTTACTTTGTGGATTTTGGGGTTTGGGGTGGAGTTGTTTTTTTTCCTTGTGCTGCACACACTTGGTCACATGATTCCCACTGTGTTTGCAGGTGCTCTGAAGATACAGAGCATGTTGTAAAATCAGACCTCAGAAAAGGCACTGGTCAGTTTGTTTTCCTTGTACTCTGCAACATGAAACTTTTATCGAGATAAGTTTTTATGAGTAGAATTGCAATTTTCACTCTTGACTGGATAAAAAGAAACATTTTACGGGAACAGGACAATCACCAGGCTGAGTACTTCTCACAGTCAGTTTCTTTTTCCCTTTCTTCCATGGCGAGGAGCACAGTAGCTCATTTGTAGGCAAACGACTTCCAACTTTGCCATGTGGTTCTCTGAGAGGTGAGGCCAAACCCATCTATATCAGACTGGAATGTGGAACAGTAGCTTAGAGGCAATTGCTTCATTGCTGGAGGTAGTCTGAATGAGTATGTGGGCACCTGTACAACCTCACTTTCCCTTACCAGTATCTGGGTTCCCAGCTGCACTCTCTATATCTGCATATCTTTGGGGTAAAAAAAATCATTATATGCTTCAGGATGACTATGTTATGAAACAAGTTGGGTTTTTCCTTTACTTCTCTGAAGAAATAAAATGTCTAAAGAGCAGTTCAATTTCAATTTGAAAATATTATAATTATTTTTATGGCATCTATAGCCAGTGAAAAACCCACTGTATAACCTGAAAAAACATAACTCTGAGATTTCTTTTTTGAATTTCAGAAAAGATACACTATCATACCAGTTTATACACAGCAGAAAAAAGAGAGCATTTTTATAGCAGGGAAGATAGTTATTTTTATTAATTAGATTGTCAGCTTTTCAGTGGCATTTATCTGTCAGACATCCTAATCTGTGTTTAAACAGAAGTATATGAACTTCAATTCACATCAAGCTCAATGTTGAAATTTCCCTTAGTTGAGCTTTGTCAGACTGGTGATCAAGGTCTTTGTGAGGGACTTATACTTCACATTTTCTTCTTTTGCCAGTCAGGTTATACATGTTGTCAGACTCATCTAAGATCTGTTGAAGTAAAGGACTTGGAACTTAGAACTTTACAAGATTAGGTTCCAGACTTATGAGTTTATAGTACAGACACTGATAACAAACTAACTTGGAAAACAAAGAAAATGTCTTGGTTCTTTTCTATGTACTGCATCTACACTAGCAAATCTCATAACTATTTCTCACTAATGTAGATTTTCTCATCATAGAATAAGTGAAAAATCGGTGTAGATAAGTATTTTTATTAGTAGAGACATGGCATTAGCCTTTGGCACAAGTTATCGATTTCACTACCTGTGATAACTGTTTTCTTGGAAATATGTTTGTTGCGATAACAAAATTAGTACCATAAAGAGAGAATATTTTGCATTCATGAGTGAAATCTCTTCTGTCAAAATCTCAGAAAAGGAGAACAGAAAAAATGTACTTGTTCCCTTTCTCATGATTGGCTGGGGAAAGTCCTGCTAAGGCAGCAAGGACGGGGTTCTGAGCATCCTCCAAATTTTTCACTTTGTAAAATTCTAGACTGTCATTTTAGGATTCCAATGTAAACTGTTGATAAATGATTGAATTTTAAAGTCTCTCTTCACTCAACCTTGCTTTTCACTACCTTTGACATTTTGAGAAATAGTGTGGCATAGACACTTAGAGACTGTGTTTAAAAAAAAAAGGCATCACAAGAAACCTACAACAAAACTTATTTGAATCTTTGCTCACATGAGGAGTCAAGTCTCTTGAACAGGATGGCGATGTAAGTCTCTGTTAACAAGCATCATTGCATGACATCCTTCAGCTTAAATTGGTAGCATTCCGCAAACAACGTCGCTTAATTCTTTTATATGGTCTGGCAATATTGTCCACCTAGGATGTTAATCAACACTTTGAAGCAGACGAATAGTGTTTGTCCATTGCTCTTGGCTCAGCAAGAGCTGCCTGCAGGCATTTCTGTAACTGTCTGAAGCTCCTGAAATAGTGAAGCACTTTGTTGTGAAGGTGGAAGACAGCCTCTCCTCAGGTAGATCCGTTTTTCCCAATTATATCATCTGTGCAGAGACTAGCTGGAGAATTCCTGGGTCACCCAGGGAATACATGACTAAATGCACTGTGTGCACACAGGCCTAGGCCTGATACCCAAGTACACTACAATTATAATTATTGACTGTAGGACAAATTGGAATTTCATTCTTAAATCACAGTTACAACTTAAACTCCATAGATTTTTCCATGATGAGTAACCATACAGTTTTCTAAATAGTATGATCTTTTCCTATAAATTGAAAGGTAGTCTACATACTGAATGTGTGCCACAATAGGCAATCTTCAACATGGAGAACTTTTTCTTGCAAATTTTAACACCAAGTTCCCTGATGTTCTGCAGAACAGAAGTTGCTATATGCTTCATTTTAGATAACACCAAAGCATAAAGCTATAAATGAAAATGCTATCAGAGATCCATGGAATAGTGATTGAAATTATTCTTTCAATTTTACAGGTCTTCACAACTGAGTAACATCAGTTAAACTGATTTGGGAGCGGCGTGCTTCCCATTCATATGGAAGGGCTGACATGGAGCAGCCACCACTTGAACATCTGGCACTCTGCAGGCAGCCACCCAAGCCAGCAGATGTTGAAAACACTAATACGTTTTCATAAAACAGGGGTGTTTTTCAGGAGAAATCTACTTTCTCACAAAGGCCTCAGTCAGTCCTGCTAGAGAAAAAAGTGAGGCAGGTTTTGAATTTTGTGAACATTTAGGCTCAAATCCATTCCCAATGAAAAGATAACCTCATTTACCTTACCAAAAAAGGAACTTCTGAAAATGGTTTCTGATTCTCTTTATCTTTTGTATCCTTTTCTGTTATGCTGATTCTTTCCCATTGGCAACCTGATCAAAATCAGCTACTGGTGGTATGCAAATCAATTTTCATCAGAAACAGTATCCTGAAGGCAGCTTATGAGCTAAAAGCATCTATCTAGGTGGTACTCTGCTGTGCTTGTGAAACCAAGCAGACTTTCTTACTGGCTCGACAGATAAGAATTCACCATATTGCTCTTGACCATTTTAGTTTGCTAAAACAGACATTTATCTTTATCCCTGGCCGGACAAGATGCGTTGTTTTAGCACAGTAAAAGAAGTAAGCTAGCAAATGAGGAAATGTGAAGAACTGCTGAGGGAAAGGTTTAGACAAGAGGCACTATACATATTTGCTGAGGACTGAAACTTTTAATTCTGTAGTCTCAACTTTTTCCTTTGTTGTTAACACAGTACTTCATTTTCTTGTTGCTACACAACTTCTAGTTTACACCATACTGTGGTGAACTCTTAGGTTTTTTGTCCTAAACCATTTCTGTGTCTAGTGTCATATTTAGAGCTATGTAATACAAGACTTTTAAATGAGAACCTGCAAGTGAAAAAGATAATTTGTTGGAAATTCTTAAATCCTTCTTGCACTATTAGTAGATGTTGGCAAACAGTATTTTTCAGTAGAGAAAAAACTAATTAGGGAGAAGTCTTCTTAGAAATTTGGAATTAGTAGTCAGGCACTTTTGTTCTAACGGTCTTACTCTTAAGAATTTGTGTAAAATTCTGAAATCCTGAGTACAAAGAACAAAGAAGAGAGAGAGTAATGACAGATTTTGCATTTTTTCTTCAAAACCAGATAAAGAATGGTCAGTTTCCATGTGATATAGTAGTTTCTTTCAAAGTGGCTGTTCACTATTCTCCTTTTGAGTAATACTGTTGCTGTAACCTGCCTACATTTAAGTTTGTAACGGGAAGAAGAGCAAATCATAGAATCATATAATAGTTTGTGTTGGAAGGGACCTTTAAAGCTCATCTAGTCTATCCCCTTTGCAATGAGTAGAGACATCTTCAACTGCATTAGATTGCTCAGAGTCTCTTCCAATCTGACCTTTAATATTTCCAGGGATGGGCATCCACCACTTCTCTGGACAACCCTGTGCCAGTGTTTTATCACCCTCATTGTGAAAAATGTCTTCCTTATATGTAGTATAAATCCACCCTCTTAGTTTAAAACCATTACCCCTAGTCCTATCACAAGAGGCCCTGCTAAAAATATGTTCCCGTCTTCAGAGTTGGACTAGATGATCTCCAGAGGTCCCTTCCAATCCTAACTATTCTGGGATTCTGTGATGTTCCTTATAAGCCCCCTTCAGGTACTGAAAGGCTGACATAAGGTCTCTGAACAACTCCAGCTATGTCAAGCCTTTACTCATAGAGTGGTGCTCCCATCCCTCTGATCGTTTTCATGGCCCTTCTCTGCACCCGCTTCAAAAGGCTCATGTCTTTCTTGTACTGGGGACCTCAGAGCTGGATGCAGCACTCCAGATGGGGTCTCAGAGCAGAGCAGAGGGGCAGAATCACCTCTCTGGACCTGCTGGCCGCACTGCTTTCAATAAAGCCCCAGGATGCTGTTGGCTTTCGGGGCTGTGAGCACTCTTTGCCAGCCTATGTCCACCTTCTTATCCACCAATACCCCCAAGTCTTCCACAGGGCTTTTCTCGGTGTTTCACTTTACTCTCATTGTAACTGTTGGTATAAGAAAAGATGGCAGCTGGCAGTTTCCTGTTTCTCCAGATAGCACAAACAGGAATTGCTTGTCACTCGTGGAAAGAATGGAAGAGGATGGCCTCCTTGAAAAAAAATTAATTGTTCATACAATGGTTATTTGCTTCTTGGTTTTTCTTTTTAGACAAAAATATATGTTATGTTTTATTGAAACTAGAATAGCAAATATTATTCTGTATAAAGTACAAGGATGGCATGTAGTTATTACAGTGCAAAGTGTGGTTAGGATATGTTAACTGATAATTTCCATGAATCATGTTTTCTCGGTTTTCTTTTTAGATCCCTGTCAGTGATTTTTACTCCAGTTTAGTCACAGACTTTGTGCCACATCCAAGTCCTTTTTAGCCTAGAATTGTTTCATTATATTAACATTCTCAGTCACCATATTTACTTTACTTGTTGCAGTCTTAAAATATCGTTGACCAAGCATCACTAGTATTTCAAAGCAAATTAGACAAGTTGATTCACACTAGCATTTACTTCCCTTCTGTATATAAAGCTTAGATGTCATTTCCATTCTAGAACCAAATTCTTCTTAAGATACAGGGGGGTTCAAATTTTATTATCTTAAGAGAAATGAAATAAGAATTTTTCTGTGTCCATTGTAAATGTTTCTTGCCATATCGTGGCTCAGCACCTTCTTAGCTGTAAACAGCAAATGCTTTCATACAGAAAATAGATTGTATTTTCACATTTAAGAAATTGTGTTGGTGAAGTAATGATGCTTCTGCGATATTTTATGATAACTGATTGTTTGTAACAAGTTTGCTATGTCTGGAAAAAAAAATCATTGTCATCTCCCTGGAAAAACTCATTTTCTGAAAAATGTCGGTTTAGAGAAGTATTAAATATCTGTTCTCATTGAAAAAATAAGGTTAAATATACATGCCTTGGGCTAATGTAGCAATGGTAGTGGTAATTTTATTAAAGGTATTAAAGCCTCTGAAATGGCTGTTATATATAGTGCTTTTGTTATATGGGAATTTCCAATGTCCATGGCAGCAAGTTTAGATATTTTTCTCAAAATACAGTGTACTATCTGCTGGATGATGGTGCTTAAAAGTCTGAGCACCATGAGTGGACTGATCTTTTGTTTGTCTAAGGACTTTAGTTTAAATTTTTGAATTTTACATTTTTTTTATCTTAAAAGGCATTTTGGGTATACATGGATTCCTGAATGTATATCCTTTTATATAGGAAGCAGTCTGCAGAACATACTAACCAGAGATACAGACTAAACTCAGCAGATTTCACAGGCAAATAAAATTACTTAATAGGAAGTAAGATAGCAAACTTAAACAAAGGGAATACATGTATATTGTCAGTTGTGAATATTGTTCAGCTTTTAAAATCCATAAAACCAATAACCTCTAAGTAATTTTTTCTGTTTCTTGAGTTAAAGGGCCTGAGAACATGAAAAGGACATGTTGATGTCATTATAATACATTTGGTTCTACCTGTGTTATAGTCTGAAGCCAGAGAGCGTACAGTTGCTGGCAGTGGGAAAAATAGAGGTTTCTAAACTGTTTGGACTGTTCTTTGAATTTCAGCAATTTTTTTGGTGACTAAGGAAGAGAAAAGTCAGGTATATAAGAGAGAACGGGTATATATGCTGCTAATAACAGCACTGCTGTCCTGACCAATACAAAAATACTGCACTTGATCTAAAGATGTTTCCCATAAGTTCATGCAGTAAAGAAGAGCTGACACAAACCTTCTTTGTAAGGAGAAGGAGTGGGCCATGTTTATGGTCCTGGCAGCAAGAAGTAGGAGATCTATTGTGATAGACATCTCTTGTTACTATATGTGCTTTTAATGAAGAAAAGAAGTGTTCATTTACTATCCTCCTGTACTGTTGCTACCAGGTATTACCACACAGTCCCACTCCAGAGGTTTATTTTGTGCAAGCCTGTAGCATAAGAAGTAGTTTCCTGGAGACTGAATAATCTTAAGGGTACTACTTTTTTCTAAACCTGTCTTTCAAGTTTATGGATACCTAACCTTGATTGTATTTATTTTGATTTTTGATTGGTTCAGACCTTCTCAGGACATTTTTTGCTACTGCCCCAGATTTGCATTGTTGTGCATAGGAAGGGGATAGGACCCATAATAAAAGGTAGCTCTGCTGGGCCTGTCTGTAATGTATTAGTTGTTAACTCACTCCATGGGAAATTGTCCAAGCTTTTCTCGTTCTGAGAGCCACAGTTGTCTCTGGACAGAGGCAGAGCATATTAGGGTGTCATCCTAAAGTAGTTTTGCTTCTTCTACTGAAGAAAAAGGGAAAATTGTAATGTCCAAAATCTGAACTGTATCACTTGTGAGGATTTTGATGTCTTGTATGTTACGTATATGAAAATATAGAGTGTGGTCTATGTTTCAAGAACAACTATATTGCTCTGTTGTTTTGTTTCTTTTTATTCATTATGCTTGAGGTTTAAAAATTTAAAATTTTCACCACTATCCAGGGTGCTTTTAAGCTAATGTTTATTTCTTTGGAAGGGGAAGCGATGAGATCCTTAAAACATGGTGTTCTTTTACGTGCAAGCATGTAGCAGATGGTATGTTCCTCTGAGTATGTATTAAATACCCATTATAATTTTCTTAGGAAACAAGGCCAAACACTGTCAGAGAACAATAAAACGCAGATCATTCAGACTTTGAAAAATGTGTAAATTCACTTGCTCTTATTGGTGAAGCTGAACAAGGTTGGGTAACTTGATTGGCAGTTACAAATGTTCGCCTCCTCTCAAGCCTCACTACCCAAAATTGTAAAACTCTCAGGTCCTGAGGTATCCCAAAATGCAGACATTGTATTTAACGTATCTGTTACTCAACACTGTCTGAGTGCTGAAAGTTAGGGATTCCACTGAGTCCATTGTTGCCTGACCTGCAGAAGAAATAATTTGCATACGGGGGATTCAGTGCCCATAGTGATATAATGAAATCAAACTGCCATTATAACATGCTTTGAACTAACTTGATCATGAATTTTCAGTGAAAGTATTTGACCTAAGTTCTGACTTAGAAGCTTTGTAGCTTTACGTATGACAACTTGGTCATACTCTGTAGAAAAATTTATCATTGTAACAACTTTTGAAACACCTTTATTAATAAAATAAACATTACTTTCAAACAATTTTTAAACTGCATAAAGCTTATCTAGGAACTCTGTTAACTGTAATTTTTATGTCTATTCAAATGCATGCTATTGCCTGAAATTTTAAGTATACCAGTATTATCAATAAAGATGCAGTCAGTAATTTGGTTTTGAAAGTGAAATGAAATTTATTTTTATAAAATTCTGAGATTGGAAATCATTGAAAGATTATAATGCCAGAATCTCAAAGGAAATACAAGCACACTTTCAGTAACATTTAAACTATATTTGCTTTTACTTACCTGCCAAGAGCTATGGTACACTCCCATGGGTTCTCTGCTATGTGTCTCAGATGCATAATATGATTCACATTTTAAGTACTAGAAGTAATACAATTCCTCTCTGTGATTTGGTGTTTGCAATACCAAAGCATTCAGCAGAAATATAGAAAATCCAGGAATGAATGAAGGTTTCGATTGGTAAATATTTTTCTTTGCATCTTCTATGATATTTATTTTTTCTTCCATTTCTTAATTCTGTAGGTGAATTGGGTAAATAATTTAGGATCTTAATTTATTAGCTAAATTTTGCTAAGAAGGCCTTTTAGTTCACCTTTAAATAGCATAAAACCTTATATCTGTACATATATAAAACAAGTTACATCTCCTTCATATTCCCCTGGAATTTGAATAGAACTAAAATCCTTCAAGGACTGTTTTAAAACTACATAGTGTTATTTATTGCCAGAGAGTGCTTTTTGGTCTGTTAGTTAGTAAATTTATATTTAAGTACTATTTATGTATGTATTATGTTTCACTTGGTAACTCCATATTTGCCAAGGCTGCTATGCCCCATGAATTTATCTTTGTTTTGGAAAGCTGTTATATCTTGGTATATCTCTGATATATCTTTTTTCTGCATATGATAGGACAATACAATACAATGTGGACATATTTTGATTAGATAGTTTTCGGGAATTGTGTGTCTCCACGTAGAAGAAGTGTACCTAGAAATGTGTAAGATCAGACAGGCCAAGGACTCAGAAAAGTGTGTTTTTTGCAGATTATTTCCGAAGAAGCTCAAGAAGGCAAGAAATGCTTAAGGGTGGTAGCATGTGCAATTCGCCGTGATTATGGCAACTTAGCAATTGTACAGCCATTTGGCCTGTGTCATTTCCTGCATGTGTTCTTCTATCCCTCTTGATAGTAAACAAACTGAGATTCAATTTAGGAAGCTTCATATGAAGTTTTTTTGACAATGTAAAATGTTCAGACAGACAAAATCAAAGAGAAATTTACGTAGTGAAACACGGAAAATAGAGTTGGTAGCAGAAGAATTTACATGAGTTTGAAATAAAAATATCTGCAAAAATACCCTCTATGTCTTCTAAATCTGCAAAATAGGCTTTCTGGATAGTGGGGCTAACTATCCTTTTTCTCTATATCTAAACTTATGCATTCAAAACTTGGCTAAATTACCTAAGACATGACAAACACAATGAGGAATGAGAAACAGAAACTGAGGGACGTAAAGTATTTCGTATGAGGAAAATAGTGCTATTCATGTTTAAGAGGTAACAAAGGAAAAAAACATTGATTGTCTAATACTGGAATGACAGAAGCTTTGACAGAGAAGAAAGGGGTGGGGTAATTTTATGAAAGTATCAATTACTATAGGACTGCTGAAGTGGAGCTTGCCCCCTCATATTTAGTTTTATGGCATGTGAAAGACCTAAGTTACTACTTTGTCAGTGTGTTGCAATCCTTACTCTCACATTTTTATCCAGTCTAGATTTAATGGTCTCAAGGGATCAGGGCTTTCACTGTTTCCCTTAGGAGGTTATTATACAATCTAATAGATCTGACTTTCTGTGGAAATTTCACTGGTATTTATCTTAAATTTTCTCTTAATTTAATTCCATTAGTTTAATCTACTATAACCTCTAATAATGTACTAAGTCTTCTTTCTGCATGGTGTTCAGATTCATAGAATATAAGTAGATAATAGAGGCTCTTTCTCTTAATCAATACTTAGTCAGTCTTGCTTATTTCTTATTGGTTCCACCATTTCCACCTTTAAACATATTTTACTTGCTCTTCACTAAGCTCCCAATACTTTGTCTCCTCGTAAATGTGGTTGATTCCTCCCAGACAAAAAAGTACATTCAGATCAAGTGAAAGGCGAAGAATGTGTGTGAGTGATCAGAAGGTAAAATCATTCCCAGGATTGCTATAGTTAGCTCATTACTAAGCATTTTGATCTCAGGATGTTCAGTTAATATTATGTTTAAATGAATGATAGACTTACACAGAAAAAATGACCTGAGCAGTTAAACCATCTTACATCTGATCTACATCTACAGTGGCATAATGCCAGCATGAGATGATGATTATGAGATTTCTGGGAACCAGTAGTTAGGTTCCCAGATCAGTTTCATTTCAATTTTAAAGGCATTTTAGATTATCATCTGATATTGTGAATCAACATAGACAGTGATATTGTTATTTTGCCCATTTTTATCTGCCTACAGATGCCAATGGAATGAATTATCCCCAGAGAAAGTCAAGAAGTTATTGTCTTTTAAGTTTTCTCATTGTTGCAGGGGGTAGAAGACCAAATCTTCTTTCCACTAGCTATTCACTCTTAGAAAATATCTACTAGCTTCCATTGGTTACAGAAGGAAATGTGTGGTTCATCTAAGGAAAATGATGGTCATATTGTGTTAGGCATTAGAGATTTGTTTAGCATTTGGTGATAACTGGCCCTTTGGCCATCACTGCTGTAGGGAGGGTATGTTTTCAGATTTGGGCAGAGAAGAAAAAGACTCATAGTTGATGCTGCTCCTTCAGAGGAGGATTCATCATGTTCTCCTTAAAAAGCAAAGGTAAAATCCCTGCTATTGTGGTAAAGCTCAGCCTTGACTATGGAGCCGCATAGAGCATTTCCATAGTGCTTGTGTTCTGTTTAACAGATGGTGTGTCACTCAGATAGAAATACAAATTAAAAGAAAAGAAGAAAATACGAAATTCTTTGTAGTCGCCTAGATTTTATGGAAAATGTGAACAAAAGAGACGCTGCCTGGAACCATTTCACATGTAATATTTTGTTCCCAGGAAAACATATCCTTTACATATCCTAGTAATACTTATTTAATAAGTAAGCTTTATAGTTCTGATTAAAAAAATGTGAGGCTTTCCTAAATGCTAAACGTATGACCAGTTCCAGTATAAGGACAACTTACATATTATTTTATTGATTTACTGAATGTAATTGGTAGATAGTGTTCAGGACTCTGAAAATGCCACCAGGTTATTACATGGCTTATTAGGTTATTAATTCAAATTCTTAAATTATTACCTCAAATTCTTAACTTAAATACTAGGCACTGACCAAATAGAGGCTTTTTGTGTTGTCAGAACTCCTCAAAAAAAAAAAAAAAATGGGAGGAAGAAGAAAATAGACCATAACCAAAAGTTCAGTACTTGGTATCTTGGTATTTTGTCATAGCAAGTTATTGGAAGGTAACTGTGCCAGGACCAATGGACTTGCAAAAGTAGCTGAGTGTTAAGCGTGTAAGAATAAATTTTCAATATCTGTTTTAAGTCATATTTCTTTTGAGACAAATGAAATGTGTTAATTAAAAAAATTAAAATTGAATTTTCATAATAATATTTTTCTTGGCAGTTATTGGTATATAGAATATATTTAACAAATAAGTAAAACACTTGTTTCATTTTCTTAGAGCTTTACTGCATGTTTAAACTGCCTCCCTCTCAAAACATAACATTTCTGATAATATTTGTGGGAGATTGGTTATCCTTCTGTGATTGTCTCAGTCAAAAGATTCCCATAACTTTTCTGCCAGAAACTGTTCCCATCGCTCTAATTTTCACTTTAAATTATATCTGTCACAGTGAGTGTTATAATTAAAAGTGCTACATTCTTAGCCAAAACATACATTCAAATGTAGCTAAATATAGAAGTCCATATTTCAGTAATATTGTAGATTTCTCCAAAAATGCAAATATTATTAGGAAATTTACATTAAGCTTTCTTTTTCAAATTCTAAATTTATAGAATCTAGGGTAGTCAGATAATTTTTAATTGTCTGTACCATTGCTCTCAAAAAATAAACAGCCTAGAAACAGTAATATTTTTCTCAAAGGTATTTAAAAACATCAAAAATGAACCTTAAGAAAATGTCTTTCAGGTATACCCCAGTACACCACACATGCTAATAACACGCTTGACTGAGAAAAAAAAAAATTTCTTTTAATACACTGTCTTAATCTGGCGATAGGTGTAAACTGCTGTGTCATCCAAACTATATTTATGTATACATTGTAGGTTCACATGATATCTAGTTGCTGATTTCTGTTTTCAGAGGCATTAGTTGGATACCTTATGACATAGAAAAAAAAATAAATCATGCTTATACAAAGCCTCTGTGCCTCTGGAAACAAAAAAAATTTGCTAATTGTCTGTGTCAAGACCCAGGTTGTGTATTACCAAATTCAAAAGGTTTTTCTAAGAACAGAGGGTTATATATAATAGCAAATATATAATAAATATAATAAATAGCAAAAGATTGGATATCTCAACATGTACATAGTGCAGGATACCTACTCAATAGAAGTTTCCTACATATAAGTAGCTACAACCATAAAATAAATCCTTTGAGGAACATCAAATAAATTTTTTTTTCCAACAGTTTTTTCTAATCTCCAGTTGTAAAGACAAATAAGGTGAGAAGGAGAGTTTATTATATTCTAGGAAAGCACTCTCATATTTTTAGTGTATTCAGAGTCCAGCACAGATAAGGAGGGGATGCTTTTTTTTCCTCATGGCAGTTCTGTACTATTGTTGTCTGGTAGGTCCATAAGTTTTCTGAAGGTCAGAGGACAGCTTCGTTTTGTGAAGGTTGGGCTCCTTGCTACCATGCTGTCAACAGAAGATAGCACTCTTGGGGCTTTGCATTTACACCCTTGGAGTCTTTATTCCTGTTTACAGTTCTGCAAGCTTTTTTAAAACTGCATAATTCCTGCCTCACTTTTCCTTTCTTGCTAAATAAGACCAAGGTTATATTTAGGTACATGGTAATTGGGAAAAGTGCAGAGAACTTGGGTAAGGAAATTTTGCTTGTTGCGGCTTGTAAACTACATTAAATACACTGTAGTGTGAGGGATGACATTAATGTGTTGTTTAAAAAGCTGCTGTCAGGCCAATGCACATGCATTTTCTATAATGTATACGTGCTCATGTGTGATATTTAGACTTCTCTATAGCTGCAAATGTGTCTGGAAAAAAGGCTTTGATTAATTGACTTCCCTCCTCTTCTCCTTTCCTCTCTTCACACACAAAGGCTTCATTCATTATCAGGGAAGATCAGAGAAGGAGGGGAGCAGAGTACCTGGGTCACACGCTGTTAGAGTTACAATTTTCCAAATGCCATAAGTAAACAGTAGGGATATATCCAGGATGGGAGAGGACCTCTGTGTTTGAAGGTCTTCCTCAATTCCAAATATTTGGTCTGATATTATCCTTAGCTGTGTAAATTTGCATATCTCCATTGTATAGACATGTAGTACTTGTTACATCTTCAACTCTCGTCTTTTTCATGTGTCACATTTTCAGGCATGAGAAACCTTGAACATTGGTTGAGGATTATTCCTTCCAATGTTCCTTGTCCAGTTATTCATTTTTCTTAGGAAATTACCACAAGTAAGAAATTATGTATACATATATGATTCTAAATTCAAAACTCATACTTCACTACATCAACTCACAGTTTCGTTTGCTTCTGTTTGTATTTATACTTATATGAATGGTTCTCTCCTTTTGATGTGTGCCGGTTTTGGCTGGGAGAGAGTTAGTTTTCTTCATAGTAGCTAGTATGGGGCTATGTTTTGGATTTGTGCTGAAAACAGTGTTGATAATACAGGGATGTTTTAGTTACTGCTGAGCAGTGCTTACACAGCATCAAGGCTTTTTCTGCTCTTCGTACCACCCCACCAGCAATTAGGCTGGGGGTGGACAAGGAGCTGGAAAGGGACATAGCTAGGAAAGCTGACTCCAGCCGACCAAAGGGGTATTCCATACCAAATGACATCATGCTCAGTACAGAAAGTTGGGGGAAGAAGGAATAAGATGGGGGATTCTTAGAGTTACAGCATTTGTCTTCCAAAGTAACTGTTATGTGTAATGAAGCCCTACTTTTCAGGCGATGGCTGAACACCTGCCTGCTCATGGCAAGTGGTGAATGAATTCCTCATTTTGCTTTACTTGTGCGTGTGGCTTTTGCTTTCCCTACTGTCTTTATATCAACCCACACATTTTCTAGCTTTTATCCTTCTGATTCTCTCCTCCGTTCCACTGAGGTAGGACTAAGCAAGAGGCTGCATGGTGCTTAGTTGCTAGCTGGGGTTAAACCATGACATGATACCTCTACCCTGACAAAAGCTTATTTCTGCTAAATTTCATGTATGTTCATGGTATTTGTGCCACACATAATTTATCCATAAAATAAGAATTTTGCACGAGGAGAATATTGCTAGTCAAAACCCAAAAGTTTGGCCCCATCTTTATTCATCATATTTTGCTTCTTCAGTTTAACATTATTACTGGTTAATAGGTGCACCTGAAAATCAAGCTGTATTGTAGTAGCTGGTGCGTTATGTTAAATGAATCTTTTCTAGGGCAGCAAGTCTCTTTTTTTTTCCTAATGAAAAAGAATACCTCATCTTTTCCAATTTTCCTATCAAACACATCCACATCATCTCGAGACACTGCCAAATCCAGCTGCATCTATACTCGACTTCAATTATATGAAATTACACAACCTACTCTCAGGTCCTTTAGCTTCTCTTTTGCTGGGTGAGACACACGCACAGTGCATTTCCTGTGAAGTGCATGATTACAAACTATTCAGTACAAGCCTGTTTTAAGTAAACAGTAAATTAAATATTGTCAGTGCTTGTTCAGACATGGTTTTATGAAGGAAAAAGGACTTCTAGATTTGGTTTCATAAAACTCTAGATTTAAGAAAGGGACAGACATAAACTAGGCATCCTTCCTCCCTTTTAACTTTTCTTGGCTGGCCCAGTTGTTCAACAGCTGGTGCAAAACAGTATATTCAGATGTCCGTACAAGGAAAACTGGACTAGACAAAATGCTGAAGGTAGCAAAATTCCTGTTTTTTGCTCTTTATTTGAATGGAGAATTCTCAAAAACATTCTGTCACTGTCAGGTACAATGCTGCCTGAAAGACTGTTAAGAGCCTATCTGAGCAACATCCCTCTTTCAACCATGATGAATACAGTAAAAGTACCTCATTTTATTACAGTTCTGGCAATATTATTTTCTGCTATGCCAATCAGCCTGACTGCAGGAGTTCAGAAAGAGAGGAAATAGTTGCTTCCCTAAGGATTGACAGCTTTTGAGTATTTTGTGGTGTCTGCTACTCCAGTATTAGCATGGTCACTAGCATTTGGAGGCTTATAAAAAACAGAAGCTATGAATGTGCACTTGCAAAGTATCCTTTCATGTCTGCCAGTTAACTCATTTCCAAGAGACGGAAAAGCTCTTTTTTTTCCAAGTGGTCATATATTATTTCCATTTATTCCATAGACATTTCAAAGAGAAAAAGTATTGTACACAATTACTATTAAATACAGCAAGTACCCTTTTCTCTATTGTGTTTTCTTTCTCTTTCTTACAGGCAAGTATGGTGAGAAGTTCTGGCAAATAGTTAAAAAATTTATCCAAGTTATCACTGGTGTATTAAATGGCATATCATGTTTCTAGTTCCTCTCTCTGCTACTAGATTTTAAAGCAATTTTTAAAAATAAAATTAAAAAAAGAGGCAAAATATTTTTGACTGTTAAAACACAGATCCTTTGTAAACTAATAAAAAGATTAGTGAAAAAATGTTTGAAAAATACTTTCTTTGCAAATTAAGAATGCTGAGATCTATAGCAGACTGATTTGTTCTTTGAAAATGGATATGAGAGTTAACTCAGGAACACAGTATTAATAGATTTGTGTGAGTGCACATAAGGCCAATATATTCAATGATGTAATTTTTTTATGGTTTCATAAATAGTGCTATCACCAACATTTCAAAGAAATCTGAAAAAAACCCCTGAGTTCATATGTGGTAGCATAAATTTAGTGTATTTTATAGAACACAGTTACTCCAGATATAGCCTGCGGGTTGTGACTTTTCATAAAACCTAATGAATGTCTAGATATGTCAGCTGTTTCAACACAGATGCACTTTGCTGATCTGATGGAAACATTTTGAGCCCAGATCCAAAATATCAGTAGCTTTTAGTATCACAAATTAGTTTGGCTATTGGGTAAATAGGGATGTGGTTCTTGATAAAAAACAAGTAATTTTGTACATATGTTTTACAATAACTGCCTCTATAATGTCTGATGCTGAGGTTTCTTCTCTCTTTTTTTTTTCTTTTTTTTTTTTTTCCCCAGAGTTTTAAGTTGAATGTAGATAGCCACTCTGCTTTAAAAGAAGCAGTGGTAGAAGAAGGACGCCAACTTCTTGAGCTTATTGTATCTCACAAATCAGGTAAATCCTTCTGAAATATTGCAAGTCTTTATGTCTCCAGACTATTAAAGAATGAAGAAGCATTGCTGTAAATTACTGCATATATTCACTTCCTTATGTATTATTAATATTTACATTATCAGATTGACCTTCAAGATTTATAAATGTTTCATATACTGCATACAATGCAGTGATACTTATAAAATGAAATACTGCCTGCAAATAGTCTGTTCATTTTATTTTGGTCTTGGTGTTCAGCTGAGTTTCAATTGAAATCACATCACTGAAAACTTCACACTGACATATTCTTTGATATAGGTGCTATGGAAATAACATTAAGATAATGAATTAGTATTTCAAATATATATGTATGTATTTACATACTCTGCATGGGTAATTGCATTGGTAGAGCTTTATTTTACCACTTAAACTAATTCTTACATTGATTTAAATATATTTATGAGCACTAGATTAAAATTAAAAATACCTTTTTCTTTTGGTTAGGTATGTCTTTTTTTGCAGAGGCCTTAAATGTAGAGGAGGGAGACAGATGTACTGATTTCCCTTTATCCTTACCACCTCCTATATTTTTAGATGTTTGCGTGACTTGTCTGATAATAGGGTTTTAATCAGCATATACTGCTACGGAATGCCATCTTAATTTTGGCCCACTTAGCATGCTTTTCATCCAGGTCGAAGTTATTCTTTGGTCTATTGTTTTCTGATTTTCTTATATGTGTGCCTCTTGTTTCACAGATCAGACAGATCCGTGTAAAGGGAAGCTATAAGAAATTACTGACTTGTATGTATAGTTCTAAAAAGATAGCCATAGCAAAGAAGAGTAGTGCACGTCACCATAGACATAAAAATCAGTAATGTGTAAACTGCAGAAAATATTTAAAGGAGTTGGAGGCAAGAAAAATGTGTTTGGAAGAATACGAAATGTTTCAAGATAAAGACTAGATATTAAGAGGGGAAGATTACCAGTATTGCCTACTGCCAGGGAATGACAGTTTATGTGGAATTTTTCTCTTGAAACTGTCAGCTGAAGCATTATCAAAATTTACCATGATGGCTAAAAGAAATGTTTGACCCTATAGCACTGTTTTGCAGTATGAACAATAGTAATGCTTGGATTTATTGCTGAGAAAACACACTAAAATTCTTGTTGCATTTATTATTTTAAATATCCTGTTTATTATTTGAATAAAAGATAATATTTAAAGATGCTGTTGAGTTTACAGCTTTTACTTTTTACCCCTTCATTGTGGAGAAGGACTGAAGGACATGCTGCAGATGATTGGAAGTCAGTGGAAAGAACTACAGAAGCAAATCAAACGGCAACACAGCTGGATTCTTAGGGCTCTGGATATCATCAAAGCAGAAATACTGGCTACTGATGTGTCTGCAGAGAATGAGGAAGGGACTGGGAGCCCTAAGGTAAGTGGCTTGAAGTTTGCCTTATTTCCTCTTATTTCCTTCTTCTTTTGAACTAGGCACCACTGAAGTTTTCTTTCCACCCTAAGGCTTTTCATTTCTACTGGGTAAACTTTTTTTTTATAAACAAAATGAAATGCCTTACTCTGAAACAATAAAAAAAATCTTAGAACTTTCAAGTTTTCCAGGAAGACCTGTCTCATTTTGTGTAGAGGGGCATGAGGGGGAACATAAAACATTTAGTAAACAAAACATAAAGCATCTTTAACATGAATAATCAGAATGGTTTTAAATTGTTTTGTTGCAACTATAAATCACTATAATCAGTGCAATCACTCAGCTCTGACATCCATTAGCCGCTTGGTTACAGCAAATTAGCAAAGAAGAGAGAAAGTGATTCATTATCTCATTCCTGTTAATGACTATCAGATGCATTGCTTAATTAGGAGATGGCCATTGTAGTGGGAAGAAGGTCATATGCCTTTTCACAAATCTTTTTGCTCGAAGATGTCCATAATAGTGCTTGTGTTGAATACAAGTACTTTAAGAATAAGGTATTGACACCTGTCATAATTTTGTGGATATTAATTCTTAAAGAAGGATATAGTACTTACCAGTTGCCAAACATTATTTTTAAGAGCATTTTAAATACAGACCATGCTTTTCCAAATTGGTGCAAGCAGTGTAGGGATGCTACACACAACAGAAACTTGTGGCTTAGGGTCCATGACCTTTCACTACCACCAGTAGTAAGCAGAGGTGTTTCTTAAGCAGAGAATATGCAGCAGAGCAATCAAAAACCTCAACATCGTGACACACATCAGGCTGAAATGCAAGGAAAAATTCACAATTCTTGTTTCTAGGAATAACAGAGATGGTTGTGCTGAGTAGATTTTCTGATTCTGATGCTGGACAATTCTTAGCATGGATATTCAGTGCTTCCTAGAGTGTAGTTTGTAGAGTAACTCTTGGCTAGGATTACATGAAAAGTTCTGGTGTTTTCTTACTATAATTCTACATAGCAAGAATGATCTTAGAGATGATGGAGGAAGAGCCAAGGACAACAATGAAATAAAACTACAGGAAAACGCATATTTGCAAGAGACATAATTTGAACTGATATCTCTCATCGCTTGTGTGATGGAAAATGATCCTGGGCCATATAGCTCTTCCTTTAGGAATTAGGTGGTGGAGTAACACTCGATTTCATAATTAGGTCTGTTAAAGTAAACAGACTAGCTCAAAGATTATTTTTTTACCCTGCCGGTAATATGATTCAATGTCTCCAAACAGCTTGACTCATCCATGGCCAAAAGTTTAACTGTTTGATCAAAATTATCATGTAAAAAGTATTCTAAAATCCAGCTTGATTTTTCTGTGAAAATTATGGAATCCCTAGCTTGGAATAATTGTATTCAAATATTTGCTTAAAAGGAGAGAAATGGAGACAGGGCAGTTGCAGTAAATTTTTCATATAGATGAGTGGTAGCTCCTTGCCTCATGCTTTTTATTATAGAGGTAGGAACCCGAACCAAAGCCTTTTTTTTTTTTTTTGGTACCTACAGTTAAATTAAAAAAAAAAAGTAGACAAAAATTGATGAAACTGAAAATATTTTCAGGTTATTTAATTAATTAAATCACATCCCTATATGATTCTTCTAAGTATGGGCAATAGTGCGGTCAAACACCATCTACTTCTTCATGCTGAAAGATTAACTAAAATTAAAATACAGTCAGTAATATAAATGTAGATTTCAGTTTGCATTTGTTACAAAACCAAAAGGAACTTGAGAAATATAATAAAAAATCTAAAAATTATACCTAGAGGTTATTTTTATTTTTACCTTTTTTGAGAAATGACAGGAACAGTGTTGGTGTTAGAAATCTGTAAAGAAATAGGGAAAGGAGGAATTTCAAAGACCCTAGGAAACTTTTCCCTTAAGAATTTTTAAAACATGTTTTCTTAACACTATGGCATTTTTTATAAGAGCAATAAAGAGTGGGATGGAAAGAGGGATGTCCTGTACTCTAGAAATACATTGTCAGTATTTGTATTCAAGAATTCAGATTTTACTTAGGAAATTTTTCTTTTTATTGTATGTAAGTTTCATAGCTGTTTATAGTGATTGCTTTTAAGGATTGATTTTAAACATTTCTGGTGCTTAAGCTCCTCTGAGGTACTACGGTTTCTGTAAGACCTTAAAAAACCAGTGAGATCTCTTTAAGTATTTACTACAACTGTTATTCCATCATTTTTATAAATAAAGAATTGATGACTGTATTCAGTTTAAATTGAAGGATATAAAGTTTTGTCTTCTTACTCCATTGAAAAGTACTTTTAAAAATGAATGTCAAAATTGCCATGATGCATTCCAACAAGTACCGATCTAACATGAGTAGTACACGACATACTATACACTTGACTTTCCTTCAGAACCTTGAGACACTTAGCTATAGTACATATTTTCTCTTGATGAAAATAGTAAGTAATATTCAAAAATATCTGGAAATAGGAGGAATGTTTTCATATATCTTGCATTTTTTCACCTTTTGAAAATGTTTGAGGCCACTCGTTTTGTAAGTGATCTCTTTAATTTAGTCACTTCTCCATCAGGAAAGGCCTACTGGAACAGTATTACTTTCAACAAGCAGTAAAGAGTGGTATTGAAAAACAACATGATGTATTTTCTTATCTAGTGGCTATGAGTGTAACTTCCCCAATATTACTCTGATCTATTTAAATCATAATTTGGTGGAAAAATTCATGGCTTTCTGAAGAGCTTGCAAGTTAATTCTGTAACTGATGTCCTCTAAAAGCATACAAATCTTAATAGCAATTACCCATTGTAGACATTCTCCTTCACTGAACATTATATGGAATAGTATTCTTAGGGTCAGTTGTAAGTTCTGCTCCCAACATGCATTTGTAAAGTTAGTTCATTACTATAATTTTTGGACCTGGATTTTTTTGTTCTGCATGTAAATTTTTTAATTAAATTTTGGGATTTTTTTTTATAACAGTTCAGAGTACAACATCAGAACCTAAAGGCTGGTAGGTTAAAAGAATAGTGGTGAACTCTGCAAATATATATGTAGTCTGTACTTCTGGACAATTTTCTTTCCAAAATAATTGCTTTATTACTGAAAACCGTCTCTAATTTTCCATTCCAGATTCAGAGAAACAAGCAGGAAACTACCTAAGACATTGGGGCTAATGCTTAGAACATTGAAATTTGACTTAGTTGTCTCAGGTAAAAAAAGCACTCTTAGGAAGAACGTGTTAACTCTATAGTGGGGTAAATCATAGAAACAGTAAGGATTTGAAGAGTTTTAGAGGAAGAGATAAAAACACTTTTAATAAACTAAACCTGAAAATTACAGAAATAGTAGATGGCTCAGTGTTTGAAGTGGTTAAACAAACCTTTTCATAAAGGGAAAAAGAAAACCCGTGTCATTTCCTCTTGATAGATAATTAAACATCCCACACTTATGGGATCATTTCCCACTCAGTTGCACATAATTTTACAGTTTTTATAACCATTCTAAACAAACAGTCTTCAGTACACAGAAAAGTGATTTTCATTTAAAAAGTGAAAACTTGGTGAAGCTGTTTAATATCTACCACAATTTGGGATTCTGGGAATGCTCCTTTAAAGATGGTTTTATAGTGACACTGGTCTCAGACTTGGTGGGTGGACTAAATATTACAGTTCAGAACAATTACATCCTGCGAGTATGAGAATGACTTCGTGAAATGGGCAACAAGACAGAGCAAAGTTTAGAGAATGGTAGCAATCCTTTCTTTTTTACTTCAGACTTGTAACTTGTCCTGGCCATCCAGTCATACTGCTATGGCTACAACATTTAGATCAATACTTTTATATAAAAAGTATATACGAATAAAATGTTTTGGCATCTTTATGATTAGTGCAGAGAAATATCATATTTTGAGTAGATAATTTTCTTTCAGTGTGTTTTAGCAATTCTGTATTTTTAATCTGCAGACATGACTATAATGCATGGGCAGTAATATTAAAAGCAACATACCAGTATTTTTTTTGCAATGCCTTTCATTATTTAAAAACAGGCCAAGTTTATTACTGGGAAAGTTTTAAATATTATAACAGATAACAGAGAGCATGATTTCAGAATCTAGTGGTTTTACTTCCATAACCACTTTAAAAACTGTGTTTTTTGGTGTCCAATATATGCAAGTGGAGTATTGTATATATTATTGTAGTGATTAGTGCTTTGAAGTTGTCAAATAGCACATGTAACTGGCCTTCATTCTCCTTCACTTGGTTGTTTCTAATGAAAGGGCAGGAATAGCATATGCTAGAAGGGTCATTTTGCTTGGGTTGCTGCAGTTTCTTAAGTTGCACGGGACTTGTAAAACTTCACATCTCAAACTGAATTTATTTATTTACCTTACAGTCCCTCTTTCTCTATTTTCCACATTCACAAACTCAGGATCAGACTCATGTATTCAACTTTGTGTCTCATGTTCTTAATACTGGGGAATAAAATGTCAAGTAAATAGCCATCACTTCATCAGTAAAAATCTGAAAAAATAATAAAATGGAAATCAGACTTTTGTCTCTGACATTGTACAGGCATATGGAAAGGGCCTTTCATCTGGTGATACACATGCCATTCTGGTCTATTGTTATCTCATGGCTTAATCAAGTCTTTTCTTGGAAAAGAAAGGTACAAGAAAAGTTGTTATTTTTTCCTCTAATGTGTCCATAATGAGCCACGTTCCCATACAAACGGAAAAGAGTTTTATGTCATGAATGCAACACCTCATAGATGAGACATTAAACTGAAGATCTAACCACATTTACCCAGTCTTACTTCCAGTATTAGTAATTACCATCTGCCACCTTAATTCTTTGCAGTTTCAACTGAATGTATTAGTTTCTTCTGTTCAGAACAACTGGATAGTCTCAGGTGCAGTTTAATAGTTACTACCTTTCACTGGTAAATAAAATACCTTACAATACCTTACAGCATATTTCTTTGCTGAAAAGTATTACAAAGTATTATGAAAAGTATTAGGAAGTCTGTAGTTCACCATTCACTACTTCAAAGGATGGTAATAGGGAAGTGATTTCCTGCAATTAGAACAGAAGGTTCTGCCATGTTGCCATTGAGGCATAGTCTTAAATTGTTGAATATTTAAAATGCTATCCATACGTAAATACTATTATTGTGCCTAACAGTTGAACAGTTCAAAATCATTCATGTGACATTTCAATCATGAATCTTTGGGAACTTCAGAAGTCTAGAGTAAAAATACTGTGATCTCAGTCTTAGTACAAATGATGCTGTTAATTCTGCCACACTAGGAAAAAATGAATTACAGTTATTATTTTCCTAGGCTTTAGGTACTTTAGTATGTGGTGTTTCAGTATTGATCTGTCAGCTTCTATAGTGGGGATTTGGACCATGTATGAGTTGGTCAAATGGATAAAAAAGGTAGTGGTTTTTATAAAATCCTTCTGTAAATCTGTAGATGAAATTTTGGTTTTGTAATAAGCCTGTCTTTTAGTGCTTTTGCTGGAGGATGTGAAACCTGACTGAATTCTTTTGATATTAATTGTTATCCAAATATAGGATTAAAAACATCCTTTGAGAATTTCCAAGCTAGTCAAAACAAGCTAAGTTGATAAAACTATGAAGAGAATCTAAAAAAAGAAGCAAGAGGGAGGAAATTTTGTGTCTGTAAATGCAGCTAGACATTTCAAGTTCCTCCATTTGCTAGTTTTTAATACCTTGCTTTATAACTTATGTAATTTTAATGTTATGGGCATCATCTAGAATGTGCACAGACTTAGCCAACATCATAAACAAAAAAGTATCTTCAGGAAAGATTTGAGAGATTAAACCATAATTTTGCACACCATTTTAGAGTGAATGAATAATAGGAAACAGAAATATGATTTGGACTAAGTTTAGTAGCAGAAGCTAGCACTGGTAAAAGGAGAGCCTGAATATGAAAAATTGAATGGGACTGACTTATAGTGAATCTTACTTAAAGAAACAAGAAATAGAGAAAAAGGGGATCTACTGAAGTGTATAAAAGGTGTGATTGTGTCAACTGAGCAGAAAAGCTTTGTTGACAGTACTGTACCAGACTCTTGAGAATTAGTTGAAAAATTTTGTGTAATAATTTTAATATAGATAGAAAGAAAACATAGAATTTTAGTACTTTTCAGTACCTTTCTGATACAGGGGTTTTTATTGACAAAACCAGTACCTTGACAAGAAAGTGCCTCTCTTTATCATACTTTGAAGCAAAATTTTCTTCAGCTAAGCAGAAACTTTCAAAAACCCAGGCAAACCCAAAGTAATCACCTAATATTTTATGTACAGAATGTTTCCTTTAAGTTTCTAAGTGTATGCAATCTTAAGTTGATACATTGCATACAGAATAATATTCATAAAACCACCAAGATTCTTCTGTCCTGTATTTTGTATCTATCCTTCAGTAAAGGAATTAAAATACTTTAACCAGGCTAGTCATTTTGGGGTGATTTTAAGTTTCCAAGCTCATAAAATTTGAATTTTTGCATCATTACACCAAGGCCTTTTCCAAAACACAGGCATAAGCAAATTGAGCCTTAAAGCCTTCCCTTGGTCAGCTCTTTTACAAGGGCTTTCTCCCCAACACACTCTGAGAGAAGGAGGTGTCAAAACTATTGTTCCTTTTCCAGAGGAAGAACATTACAGTCCATCTGGCTGTTTGTAAGGATTTACACAGCTGAGGTCTTCCAGGAAAGGCTGTAAATCAAATTATGTCCTTCTCTTGTGCCCCTGTGAGTCTGTTGTGAATCGTGGTGGTGGTTGGCTGCTCCACAGGGAAAGAGGATATGTGGTTCTTCCCCACTGCCTTCCTCTCCAATGGCTGGAAATCCACAGCCTGTGTTCCTGTGGCCACTCGGGATGAACCTAACCCACCCATTGTTTTGAGGGTAAATGTTGCAATAGTAACTACTGGCTAAAGTGCAGGATTATGCAGATGTGCTTGTAAATGGATTGGTAATACTTGACCATTGCTTTTGGAAGTAATTTGCAGTTGACTGAAGATTTTAGATGCTACATATCTGGGAGAGCTCTATTTTGAAAATGTTTCTTTTGTTCAAACAGTCGTAGTTTTTTCCAGGATGATATAGTTGGCTTCTACACAGTAGATTCACTGCTGCTTACCGGAAGCTTTTTCTCCTGAGTATATGAACTGTATGGCTTTTAGTGGGCAGGAGGAATGATTTTGTGTTTAATTCAGAATCTCCCTTCACAGCAAAAGGAATGAAGCTAGGCAGCCAGTGTTTGGAGTACAATAAAACAAATGAACAATAGCTCCATCCTAAACATCTTCTTTCAGGTTACATGACCCCTGGTAAAAAGTTCTCTATATCACAAGTTAACCAAATATTTTGCTAGTTTTTCAAGATATGATGCCCCTGAAGTCCTTAAGCAAACCTGGGTCCCATTTTAGATCACAGAGACTGTTTCCTCATATATACATCAACCTCCTTGCATATTTGCTGCAAATTCTGTATTACAGTATTGTTTTCATAGTATCTAAAATAATTCTAATAATCTTTATAAGCCAAATTTCTAAAACAGTAACAGAGCTCCTCATTTTTTTCTAGTGAATGTCAAAATAATCACCTTATCTGTGATTTATTGAACTCACTACCAAATATAAAATTTGGAGTGTCATGCTTTAAAAGTCATATTTTTTGCAGCTAAATTGTATGTACTATTAAGCACAATATTCAGTCCTGTTATAAAACACAGGTGCATTTTTTACCAGCATATCATAAAATTTACTGCAAATATATCAAAAGTCATATTCTAATTGAAGATGTGATCAAGGACTCCAAGGTATCTGTGGTACTTATAATATCTTCCCATTTTCACACCTTGATGATTCTAGATTCTGTATATTGATTACTTTTGGCAACTATATGCTCTTTAACAGCCATCACTGTTAGTAGAAACAGTTATGCTTACATAGTTAGCAAAGAAATTACGATTTTTTTACTTCAGGAGTTCACTTTGAAAGATGTTTTAAATCTAAATCACTCCACTGAGAACAAGTGCAGACTGAAAACTTGATGAGAACAGATATTTAAACTGGCATATGCTCAAGGGGCAAATTTTATCATAATGCTATTTGAATCTTTGAACATTTTTATCTGAAACTCTAAAAGTGTGTTAGACTGTTGTAACTTCACATGCATAAACAGACCAACTCTGGCAAGTTTTATTTAGGCACAAATCCCATTTGGATTTGGCCTGTATTTGAAAAAAAAACCCTCAAGGGTATTTGAGCATATATTCATAAATTTATCTTAAGTGACATAAACTAAATATTAACCACGCAAAGCCTTGATTTTCTATTTTGCTAGTATCTGTCCATTCTACTCTCTCTGCACAATCATTGAATTTTTGATCTTTTATTTTCAATAGAACATATTTTCAGCAGTGAATGTTGGTGGAAAGTTTTGCTTATTCGTGTCCACCCATTGTTTCACAAGTTTCTCAGATTTCCAGAGAAATCCACATTAAGTAACTTTTAGTAGCATGCACACACAAATATACACAGATTTATTTTACTGAAACTCAACATCTGCCGTTCTAAAGCAGAAATTTCTAGGGTAGCCTGTCTGAGCTATTACTTGGCTCCTTTTCTATGTGGGCTCAGAATCCCATGTGCTCATTCAAGATTTTAGAGCCACAGCAGAAACAGAAATTTTTTTTTTTTTGAGTTTGAGTTCAGAAGTTGATGGAACACGCTAAAATAAATTAATAAATAAGCAAGTGAAAAGAAGGAATCCTAGCTGACTGAAAATGTCTTGGTGTACCAAATTCATGGTTGGATTTATAGATAGTGATCACTAACAAAGCTCCCTCTCCCTCCCTACCGTCTGTTGCTCTTCAAAACAATTAAGGATTTCACCAGGATCACAAGTGAAATATAGAACAGGAGTGTGTGGGGAGACACTTCTCACAGGGCTTGCTGCTGGGTCAGGCTCAGACAGCAGTGTAGGGGGACTGAAAGCTGGCACTCCATGGACATTGTAACTGACTTGCTGACAGAAGTGGTAATGGTCAGCTCAAATGGTAAACCTCGAATGTACCTTCTACCCCTGTGTTGTTTAGCAGTCATCCTAATGATAAATATTTTTGATTTTTCAGATGATGTGGTGTAAGATTGAGGCATTGGACTTACAAGGTTATTATCTTCTGCTTTCATGACTAGTCTATTTTGGTTTTTATAGTTCTAGGAGTAGCAATGTAATATCACCTGTTTACTTCTGGTAGTGCAGGATTCAGTGGAGTAAATGCTACTTACCTGCTGTACTGAGATGCTTTTTTTTTTTTTTGGTGCCAAATTGCTCCACTGTGTTTTGCTTTTTTAAAAAAATCATGTTTGAAAAGCTAATTTTTCCTTTTTGTTATAGTCTTCTAAGAATCCTGTACTTTAAAAATGACAGCTCAATATGGATGCTATTGCCAATTGTCGTTACTAAAGGTTGTTGCTTCTGTTAATAGCATTCTAACTTTGTCATTTTATTAAACTTGTATTACTGGTCCGAAAACAAAAATTGCTGCTTTATTCCATTAAAGAGTGACTGGCATGGCACTCCTCTGATCTTTAAAAAGAAATTTTACTTTCATTGTATTTATGCAGTAAATTAAGTGTTCCTATCTGCAGAATAAACTAACTTCTTATAAATATTACTGTGTTTAATTATCAGCCAGGTATTTGAGTTTCTGCTGTTATGGTTGATGTCTGAGAATGATTAAATGTGTAATAGAGAACAAAAGAAACATTGATGTGAACAAAGATACTATAAGATAAAGGTAAATTTAATCTTCTGCATGTTTTTATTCTTTTTAAATTCTTTTAATTACTTTTATATTCAGCATGATTTGGTGGCATTTCCTTTTTTTTTTTTTTCAATTCACTTTTTATTTTAGTCTTTTGGAACATCTTCTAGCAATGATTTAACCTGTAGTATCATTTAGTTCTAGTCTCATCTGTATACTTAAAGCAGCTGTTCTTCACTAGGGTGGTCACAAAAGGGAAATCAGATAAAACAATGTTTGAAGGAAAAATCTACTTGGACAACCTGCATTTTAAAACTGACTTATTCTTAAATGTCTTGTGGCACAGTATACTTGACTACACTTAAACTTTAAATTCAAAGTGATGTTACAGATTTTGCTAGTTTTTAAGCCAGTCTATTAGAAGGCAACAGCGTACAATGCTGAGTGTTGTATGACCTTCTTTATGTGTAGCTACATTATGAAAAAAACCCCAACATTTTCACTAGGTCATTTGGTGAAATATAGGCTAAAATACTAAAAGACTGCAAGATGCTTATTGCCATCTTACACGTTTGTATTTCAGGTCTAGTTACTTGTGGGTTATATTTTTTTTGCCCCTTTTTTTTTTAGTATTTTATCTGCATTTTTAATTAAGCCTTTCTTAAAGTACCTCAGATGCCATTACCATTTCATGATAATTATATTTACCCAAGGTAGTGTAACCGATATGGGAGATACAATGGGGACTGCATCACATTTAGAAATTTAGACTTGTTCCTTAAACACTCGGAAGTAACTGCAACAAAAATATGTGTGATAGTAGTGTACTTTGCCATATCCCATGGGCAGCTGTAAATGTTAATGACAGTTAACCTAAGATGGCTTTAAATGTAAAATGGGTTTTCTGACCAGGAGACAGGTGGTATGCCATATTCTTTTATAATCACCCCATAGCACGCTTTATGAACCATCACCACACCAGAGAGAAAGAATAGCTCATCTGGGCATGTACACTTCATTTCTTTTTCCTATTTTTCCTCTTTACAGTCATGTTATAGAAACGAGACAGGCATTTAGCACAGAATGCCTTAATCCTTGGTTTATGAGCCCTAAGAAAATCACAAGTATGGTCAATGCTGACAATCCACATCATCCCTTATGAAATGGAGAAAAATGTTGAGAAAAGAGATAGAAAATTGCAAAGGAAAAAAGTTCAGATCTGTTGAAGAGCTCAGCACCATGTATTCTGAAATACTATGACTTAAAGCTATGACATGCAACAGAAGTTTAGAATAGTGCATTTATGGCTGCTTACGTTTGAGGACAGTCATTTCAGTTTGGAAGAAGGGGGCAAGAGGAAGGTGGCTGTGATCAGGTCAGCTTGTCCTTTCTGTCATTGCTGTTGGTTTGGCAAATTTTCCTGGAGACTGCAAGGGTATTAAGTAAATGTATTAACTTGTACAGGCTGCCCTTCCTATATTAGATTTGAAGTCCAAGCAGTTCGGAGCACTGTAGAGTAACCAAATACTACTAGAACTGCAAAACATAAAGATAGATGCAAGAAAATGGGATCATTTTGTCTTTTACAAATTCTGCATGTAGTAAGATGAAATAGCCCTGAATTAAGGAATAGACATATGTGCCTAGTTTTTTCCAAATATGACAATTAATGGGTTAGTTTGCAAATCTGTTTTTTTTTTCCTTATTAAGTAGTCAGCAACAATAAGGTTTAAAAGTTACTTTCACACTTTTCTAACGTAAAAAATGTTTCTAAACGTTGGACAAGAAATATATTAAGGAAATAAACAGAATATATTTAAGTTCATCTTTTTGCTAGTTCATTTATTTGGGCATTGATTCTTACTCTTCAGTAGAGATGCTGCACAAGCATCCATATTTATTGCAGAGGACTTCTTCCTGACGTGTATTGAGGCAAAGACTTCTGTTTGCAAAGTATCAGCTAATTAAAATAAATCTAAAATTGAACATGAAAAATGTTGATTTCCAATTCAGTGAATTCTGGCAATATTATAATAAGTTTGGTTTTAATTCCTGAAAAACATATTAAAGTTAACTTTTCTCCCATTTACGTAATGCGTATAAGTAAACTTCCTTCCTACTGTGAGACAGTTTCATTTATTGTTATTTGTAAACAGCTTAGTAAAGATGCAGAGTGGATTGGTCTAGAAACTCCTTGAATAGTTTCTTTTGAAATAACACTACATACGTTAAGCTCAATTACACATCCAAACAGCCACAACACACTTTTGGTAATTTATTCATTGATTTAACATAGTACCCAGAAGAGTCATGCCTGCTGTCAATTTTGTAATATATTATGTTTTAAATATACTCATGCTCACCCATGCACGCCATTAAGGTGTGCATAAACCTGTGTTTTTCTCTCTTGACAGCTATAAATGTTTGTTATTATTACACAAAACATATGTTCATGTTGTTTTTGTCTAAATTATTCTATCTGGGGCTATAAAGTTTTAATGTTATTAGTTGCCCTTAGAATTTTAATGTTTCACTGCTGTAACCTTCTTAGGATTTCTCTGCAATTAAATAGAAACTATTTCACTACAGCCTGGAAGAACAATATATTTTATACAAATAAAAAAATCCTTCTTGCTGCATTTTCTTCCAGTGTAGTAAACTGTCTAGTTGACAAGCTTCTATATACAGCAGTCCTACCTATAGTATTTTCCAGAACTGAATAGACTATTATACTTTCCTACAGTCTTCTCATTAATAAAAAAACCTAGCTTAACTCATTTAAGATAGAAGGTAAGTCATAAGGAGTTTGCTATGAAAGCCCTCTCCCTGTTGCTCTCTGTTGTCTGCTTACTCAGAAAAGTATCTCCATTACAGAGGAACCTCAAGCAATGTAACAGATAAACTATGAAAAAAGCTGAGGCTTTAGGAGATGGAGTATTAATGCAGAAAAATCATTTGAAGACATTTCTCCTGTGTTGTCTTCTAAATAGCAGCATTGTTGGCAATAGGAGAATGTATTGCTTCCCTCCACCTTTTAATTTTCAAAGCCTCTTTCTAAGGAAAGAGAGCAGATGGAAATTCATCCAGGACATTAAAAGATATTTACTGCTTTTAAATGAGCTAAGGACTCATTTAGGACATTCTCTTCCATATATTGGATTAAGGCATTATATGGACTTTTTTTGTGTGTTTTGTGCCAAAATACCCTGTCACAGAGGAAGTAATGTACAACAGTGCCATGCAGATTTTAAGTATCTGACATTTTTTATCTTGTTTCTAAGTATAGCACGCTGGTATTTCTACTAGATTCATCAGGTTTTGTTCTACAATCTGACCATAGCACACTTCATGTGAAGAGGTACAAGAGTTATCAGAACATTCAAAAATGATTAGAATATTGCTCTCTTAAATTGATTAGGCAAGATTTCTTTTAGGAAAAAAAGAATAATGTATTTCTAACTGAATTTGTGCAAAATGCTTGAGATACTTCAACCTGAGAATTTGAATTGGAAGGTGTTTCAAGAATCTTATATTAAAAACTTGAAATCAAAGTAACCTCCCTGACATCTTAAAGAGAGAGATAAAAAAAAGACATAGTTAATGACATTAGTAACTATTTTTGATTGGTATTTTTGAAATACAGCATATGCAAGATTCATAATGCTTTTTGAAAAAAAGTAATTTTTACGGAAAAAGAAACTGAGGCAGAGAGGGGGAAGAGCCTTCCCCAAAGGCACGGGGTGAATCGTCAGGCCACCTAGAATTAGAATTCAGAAGTCTTCCAGACTTGTGTTGAGCTCACTGAACCAGTAATGCTCACACTTCTACAGTAATAAAGATCCTTTAACATTTAATGCTTCCAAGACTGCCAAAAAGATTTCTTTCTTTATGAAAATTAATTCTGTCTGCCCAAATTTAATTTGTCTCCCCCCTTGGTCTTCTTTATTTGTTCTTTCACTCACTTTTTCCTTTGACATCCATTATGCTCCTGAATCTTTCTGTCTCTTTATAATTCATTTTTCTTTTCCTCCTTTTTTCACATGCTGTTAGAGAACTGTGCCTTTTCATCCCCAACAATATTTCTCTTTTTGTTCCTCATTATACCTAGGTATCTCAAACTTGCCCTCAGGACTGCTCTGTCTTACAAGGCCACAGTTGTTGCTCACAAGCAGTGTTTCATAGTACCCTAATTTTCAAGATTTTAATTATATCTGAAGCTTTGCCAATTATATGGTGAACTTCTGCATTGGAAAGAATAAGACCACAGCCTTCTATCCTCAGAACTGAAAAGCCTGCGATAGAAGAAAATGTACCATTTGTTGAAGAATAGAGATAACAGGGAAAAAGCAGTGTGTCAAGGTACTTGGTTAAACAATAATCTCTTACAGAGCACTCATTACTGCTAAATAATTGACTGTGTTGGGAGAAAGGTTTCTATGTGAAGAGAGGTTCAAGAAGGTCAGTTATCTAGTGGTAATGACCGTAGCGGTCATTAAAGGGTATTAATGCTATTAAGAACAAAACTTTAACTTTTTATTGAAGTTTTTATTTAAATTATATTAACTTTGATTCAACTTTTAATTGAGGTGCAACCATCCAAATTCTATAGTCAGGAACCAAGAAGTAATGAACATAAAATTACATGTTCTTCTGATAGGCTGATGGGTCTTTAATATATTATAATTTCAGAAGTCTCTACAGAGCAGTTATTAGTATAAAACTATTCAGAGGTATTCTATTAGAATTAGGATTGGATGGCTGATCCAGGAAAAAATCCCAGCTTGACCCATAGCAAATGCAGAGAGTATATTAGAGAGTATATTTTCTGAGTTAAAAAGAACTTCTTTTCATAAATGTAGTTGCATTTGATCTCAAAACACTTGCTAAGTTAAAGCAAAAATCCTCTGATGCCTAAAATGATCTGCCTTATAAGCCTGATACACAGAGGGAGCAGCGCTGATTTCATTCTGAACTGAGTTTATAGTTCCATACTAAGTTCAGTACTTGTCATATAGAGAATCTCATGCTGAAAGTAAGTAGGGACTGTATTACTGTTGTCCTTCCAGCCACTATCAGAATCAGAGTTAGGGTATTGGAAGGGCTCCCAGAAACCTGAAACATGAGCTACTAGGTGGAAGGACTGAGTTAATACTGAGTAGCTCTCCTGCTCCAACTTTCTGTGTTGTCATTTTCTCTAGGACATTTCAGGAATAGGCTGCTAAGGAAGTCTAAAGTGCTGAGGCACTGGAGGAAATATGAGACTGTTGAATAAACTCTTAGGAGACCAGAGGAGCATCACGTCATGCCACCTTCTAGTTTTCTTGCAACAGAATTTTTTGTCCTTGTGTTTCTAACCTGAGGGCACAGTAACATGTAAAATAACAGCAATAAAATCAACATGCTGCCAGAACAAAATGCTAAACACTGTTTCATTCACACGGAGGAATGATGAGCAAAAAATAGGGCCAATATATGATAGGAGTTAATCACATTGCCAAGGGCATGTCTGGGCAGGTGCTAAGAGACTTTGGTAGGAAAGAAACAGCATAGCATACAGAGGATTGCAAGCTGAACAGAATGCTCCATGCTGTCATGGCAACTTTTCAAGGTACAATTTGAAAGCCAAAAGCTATATTGTGTTTATGAAAAACTGTGACATTAAAAGAGATCTAGTAGTCCTATAAAGTTGCAGGGAAAAAATCTCAGGGTAAGCTATTTGTAACAAAGGAGAATATGCTATCGATTGCTGCTTTTATATTAATGCATCAAATAAAAACATTGATATCAATCTATTTATTTATTGCATTATCATCTGAAAGGGTTTTTTGCAATGAGTAAAACTCAGTTACTTGTACTATTAGTGCCAATTGATCTTACTACAAAAATATATGTTCTGTGTTTTGGAAATGTTCTGGGTGTTTCCAAAACCTCCAGGACAATGTTCAACTTTCATTTCTATTGTTTGTTATATATTTCCATAGTTTCATTGTGTGGAGTTATGCACCATTCTATGAAAGCATCTTCTGCTCCTAAAATCTTTCAGACTCATAATTATGGACTTGAGGAATAGTTTGTATTAAATTGGTCAGCTGCCATTTTCTTGCAGGGAAATTTGCTATAAGAACTGATAATGGCTTTTTTCCTCAAAAAAAAAAAAAGGTAAACTGCTTTACATTTTTGGTAGGAAGCCAGGTTTGTGTCATTTAGACATGTCACATCATTATGAAAGCATCATTCATCATAACACAGTATAACAATGTGATTTGCTGAGCTGCTGACTCCTCTTGAAAAATTGTGAAGTGGTGTGTGCATATTTCCATGCAAAGAACTATTTCAGTATTATAGAGCATTTTCCTGGGGCTGCCTGGTCTAATGTATTACCCTTGTAACTGGGAGAAGATAGATTCTAAAAAGTGATGTGCAAGTTTTTGTAGTTCTTCATAGGTATATGACATTTTCAAAAAATCATAGAACAAAGTACTAATCAGCATTCCATAAGGTCAATGCACAAAAAGTTAAAAATCATCTGAACTGTTTCTGCTGTGTGTTTTCTGAAAATCAGCCAGTAATGGGTATTCTGTAGCATCCAAAACAATTTATTCCTCTGCTCAGCAAACTTGAAAGCTTTTTTGTACTCTCTTCCCTAAATTTACCTTAGAGCACATTATGCACAGTTGTTCTTGTCCTATGCCCAGACACAGAGGATCTTTACTTTGTCCTGTGTAGCAAGCTTTAACGGACTTGAAGATCACATCAATTTGCTCTTCTATTTCACGTTGCATGGGCTTGTCCTGTCAAACTATAAACATGGTGTAAAACTAATAATAAACGAAAGTCAAGATAACTTCCATGGTAAACACAAACAAACAAAAGAAGTCTCTAGAGTCTAGGTTCATTTAATCCTTTACTCTTACAAACTTCTATTTTCTTCTTCAGTAGATGAGACTTTCTGGGCAACCTCTTTATGAGGACAAAGTTTCTTTTCATTTGTTAACTATGTAGAAATATTCCTTGATTGTACTAGGAATGAGCTCCTGCACTTAACTTGCTAGTAAACAACTGTTTACTCAAGGAGCTGTACATTTTATCCTGTACTCCTTTTGTTGCTACTTTAAATTCTTTTTAGCGTGTACCTTTTCCTGGACCTTATGTTCTATAGTAAACATGCATGTTTAGAAAAATATGTTTAAAAAATATAAGCTAAGCCAATTGTTCTTAGATTTTTACTATGTCTTGACTAAGCCCAGTGTCATTAGCAGTTCTAACAGCTTTAGGGTGTTCCTCAGTTTTCCTTTTAAGAAGACCTTAATAAAAGACAAATAGATGAGTAGCTGGGGAGGTGTAGAACTGATCAGATAAAGGCAAAAATACTTTAAAGTACTCATCGCTTAAGTATTAGGACATGTATTTATCTATGTTATGATCTTATTGAAGACAAAGGTTAACATAAGCAGAGTTAAGTTCTCAAAGACTGCCAGAATTGAGATGTCTGTAGCAACATACGATGTTAAATGGTAAAAAAAAAATTGGTCGTCATAGAAGTTTGGAGAAATGGAGGAAAATGACAACAGAAGGAGAAGGCACAACATGCATGAATCATGGTAGCTAAAAATTACGAATCAAAGTCATGTTTGTTTGAATAGTTACAGGCCTTTCTCATCTGCCTCTTGGAAGTGTGTAGGCTGAAGTAAAGAAGTTGTGGGGAAGGGAGGTGTCTGAAGCAGGCTAAATCTGATGAAAAATTGAAAAAGCAATGATAAAAATATAATGAAATGAAGCAATATAAAGTAAAATAATGGGACAAGAAATAAGGTTGCTGTCTTTTTCTAGTTAGTGACCATCCTATCTAAGCAAGAGAGAGGGATCTAACCTTGCTGAGGTCAGAGCTTCTCTGCATTACCTGTCATGGAATGGGTATTCTTCTTTTTCAGATGTGGTAAAACAATGGGTAACATGCATGACACCAGCAGATGATGCAGTTATGAATGATACTGAACATATATATGAAGAAGTTACAGTTGTGAAAACACAGCAGGGTTTTCACACAAAATCAAGCTAGGCAGACCTAAAACTTATTTCCTTGGTACAAGCTGATGCTGAGATCAGAGCTCCCCTGGAAAAGCTAAGATGTTCTCAGGAACTTTTCACAGGGGAGTGGTAGAGATAAGGGCTGTATGAGCAGTCTAGAATGAGTATTATGCCCATGAGTATTAGTACCAGGGCATAAGGTGCCTTTCATGTTTCTCTGGGATTGCAGTCTCTTTGAAGTGTACAATGCGAAATAAAATAAGGCAAATATTCATGCTGTCCAGTTTAATTTGGGAATTTTGTGGAAGATAAACGGAATAGAGTTAGTTCCTTCCTTATAAGAGCACTAATAATATTATCCTCAAAGGAATGGAAAAAACACCTTTAAAGGTCCTTGATGATATGAATAAACACAAGTCATCTTTTGACAACTCTTATATGAATTGCACTGTTAGGCTCACATGTGCTATGTGAGCAATATTGTCAGAAAAGTCAAATGACCACATGTATTGATTTTTAACTGTAATTGAAATAGCTTAGTGTCACATGGTATCTGGTTTCAATTTGTGACTTTGATTTGTAGGGATTGTGAACAAATCTCACCATCACATGTTACATTTGTAAACCAAAGTTTTAAATTGTTTTGATCAGACATATGTAGAAAATCACAGCTGCACTGCAGACTTGCACCTGTGCCTGGATTTCATCTTTTATAGTCTCTATTCAGGGCACATGCATAAGCTATGAGAAAATTTATGGTGTGGGAAACCTGTATTAGTAGTATGTGTACCAGAAACAAGTGGAAAGGAAGTAAGATGTGTTTCTGTTTTACAGTTAGGGAATCAAAGGCAAAGATGGCGGCATCCTTAAGAAGTTCTCAAAGCGGGTCAGAAACAAGGCAAAATCAGATATGTATGTGCTTACTCTCAGTTCCTCTCTATGTAGACTCTGCAAGTCCAGTTTGCTTTGGTTTATGGTCCAGTGCTTACTATTTAAACATGGCAGAATGTAGTGCAATATATCGTCAATTAGCAAAGGCAAGGAGTGGTGGAAGAGATTCCCCACGGAGTGGTCAGCAGTGATACTATTTCTTTGGCATCTAAAAGCTTGTTTACATGGTGAGCACTTAGGAAGTCTTACCAGATTAATGAAATTATTGTGCAAAAGTTAAAGAACATTAAACTTCCATATGGAGTCACTGTAGCTTGCTCTATCTCTTTTGAGAAGGATTAAGCTACAGCAAGTTAAAGCCACTTTAGTCCTGAATGAATGTCCACATGGGTGTTAATGCACTTTAACTTATGCACATCAGTTTTGAAGCATTAGTTAATTAATCTTATCCCTATACTAACAAGTGCACAGAGACCTTCCAGAGACGTTGATTCCCGAAGAACTAGTGAGTTAGTTCTTTTTGCATCTCTCCTAATATGACATTTTCTGAAGGAACATATTCTTAAATGTTTCAATTTCAGTATTTAAACACATAATTTTTAGATGTGCAGTTTTATTACTTTACTTATTTAAACTTCAAAAGCTCCATCTCAAGTAGATGATGCATGTTGACATAATAATGGTGTCAGAGTAGAACTCTGTACAATTCAGTAAATCACAACCATCTTTAAAAGAGGAAAAAAAATAAACAGGGCTAGGTATACATTTTCTGCACAATACTATGATTTTGGATAAGTATAAAAACTATTAAAATTGTATTTACCAAGTTAGGCAAATAAAAAACAAAGTAGTATGTGGAAATATCCCTGAAATTTGATGGTTTCCCCTGGCACTGCAGTTGAATTTGATTAAAATATTTACCTTCCAGATAATTTTTATTTATTTCTGAAACATACTTTTAAGTAGATACTACACAAGATATACCTGTATTTAAACAGAAAACTGGTATGCAAAGAAAGAATGAATACTGGTAGGTACTATTGTTATTACCCAAAATAGAAATAATTCCTCTAAAGCTGTTTGGAAGTTGGATGTTGAAAAGTAGCCAAATGGACATTAATTTAAATGGAGGCACTTCAAGAACAAAAAGATGTCAGAATTTACTGGTCTGACTTCATTTATCTGCAATTGTTTTCTTAAATGTTCATCTTGACTGCAGCTGTTTGAATAAGAAGCTGTCTAGCTATAAAAAGGGAACTTTGCAAATTCTCTGCTTTTTTCCCTACTTGCCTAACTTATCATTGTGTAATTGATAAAAGTAACCCTCAGATAAAACTGCCTGAAAAGATATGCTTGTTTTCTCCCATCCCAGGCCAAGAGATATCCAGAACTGTACTTTAAAAAAACTATTTATATTGTTAAATAGATATTAATTTATCCCCTTGTATGCTTTGTTGTTCAGATTGTGGACCATGCAGAAAAAAGCCCCAAAAATTAACAGAACAAACCCCTGAAACAAAACCAAGATAAAGTCTGAAAGGGGAAAAGATAATTCTTTATTCATCATGCATGCAGAGTTGTCAGTTCATTAAAGTATACCTATAATTAAAAACTTAAGTTAATTAAGTTTTTGGTTTTTTATATTCTCGTTATCATAAAAGAGAAAAAAAGAAGAGTCTGGAGGGATCTTAATGTCTCACAACTATTGCTAGTTGGAAAACCTCCCATCTTTTTCTCTATGAAATACTCTTACTGAAAAAAAATAGAGCATGGTTTTTCAAGATGAAAACTGAAATGTTGTAGGTCATAATTTATACTAGAAAATGGTTATAAAAAGTTGCTGTAAAGTACTTTTTACAAAACTATAAAATATATTGTTAAAGAATACAAAAAACAGTCAGGAAAATGAGTACATAGTATGCCATGTTGCTTTGCAGTGTTGTCTTCTGTATACTTTTTGTTCTAACTGATTTTTTCCAGTCCTAACTGATTGCTTTCTGCAAAGAAATAAATCAATTACTGCCAGTGACCATAGTTTGACATAAGGAAAAATGAACCTTTTCACCTCTAGGATTTAATCTCAGTGACGAACGTAGTATATTTGTCTCTCTGTATATTTTTCAAAATATATTGTTAAATAACACATTAAAAAATGGTAGTTCTGGGAAATTATCAACATTATCAACATGCTTTACACAACACAGAAAAAATTTGCATTTTGTTAATTCTAAGTAGTTGATCTTAATGGGTTTGGCAATAACTGCTATTGACAGTTTTATACTTAACAGTAGTAGCAGATTTGGCTGGTTTTTGCAGTAAGTTTCTGCACTTGAAATTTCATCAAAAGAATCTTTTCAATGAACTTATGAGCTGAGAGAAACTTTTGAAGAAGGAAGTCAAGCTGGTTTCTACAGATCCTGTGGGAATGAGTGTTGAACGGCAGCCTTAGTTTTGCAAGCTCCCATTTATATACTTTGTATCGATATTCAGACTGTGATAAATCAGGAAGGGCAGCTAACTTTAAATTATTATTCACTTTGAATTTTACTTTGAATTTTCTACTTGAATGTAATCTTTACTTTTTCTTCCATGTGTTAGGTGGTCTGGTTTCCAAAAAATAAAAGAAAAAAATCTATTACACGTTGTAGAGTTTAAGTGCTCTCAAATAATTTAAAGCAAAGACTGGGATGAATGGAGAGGTTTTTTCTGTTTTGGACTGATTTGTTTATCTTGTTTTTTGTATAACTAACAGCTTTTCTGAGCACGGGTAATTCACCAGACAAGTGCGCGCGCACACACACACACACAGAGTAGGTTTTCATGAGGAATTAAATGATTCAAACAAGATGATCAGTTCTATTCCAAGTGGCAATGGACAAGGGTTCTGCAATGATGGCTTCAGCTGTACAATATGAACCTCCCCAATGTACTGTTTTGCTGAATTCTTGTAATTTGCTGGCACATACACAATACGTTAAGGATCCATTGCTATCAATTATTAGCAATTAGTTACAAAACATCTCTATATTGTCTTAATTATGTACAAAGGAATGTCTGCCTGCATAAACATTTCTTCATCTGCAGAGACAGTTTCTACTGACTATTTACAAGTGTATTATCTGTGTCCAGTTTGGTCAGCTTTGGAGCAGTAAGTGCTGACAGTCTCAGGTCCTGCCAGATTGTCCACCCAGGATGCTAATCAGCACTTTGAAGTATACAAGTAGTGCTTGTCAGTTGATCTAGACACAGCAGGAGCTGCCTGCAGGATCTCCAGGACTGAGTCCCACTTGGAGAGGTCCTGAAACAATTAGGAAAGCACTTTTTTGTGAAGGTGGCAAGGCAGTCGGGCAGTTGCCTCTTAAGTTGGTTTGTTGTCTCCAATCAGCCCATATTCTCTGTTCAGAGACTAGGTAACATGTTCCTGAGCCATCTAGGGAATTAATGACTAAGTACACTGGATTTGCACACAGGCCCATGATGACCTTGATTTCCAGCTGCACCACAATTACAGCTTTAGCACAAAGCTGAATTTGGTCCTTATATTATACCTATATCTTAAATTCCATAGCCCTTGCCAAAAATCTCTGCTATGAGAGACTAATTTAAGGCAGGAAGAAATGAAATATCTCTTGCAAAGCTATGTAACCGTGAAGGAAAAAGAATTACAGAGGTGTTAGCATGTAAGAAACAAAATTCTTTGTTTTGGCATATTAAAATATAAGCATGAAAGAGAGAGGATTTGTATTTGTGTATTTCATTGTCTTTTTCTATTTATGTATCTGTCACTCCAAAATCTGGACTGAATGCACAATAGAGATTAATTAAAATCAGAGTTACTTCAGAAAGCACTTCCTATAATAGAGCTGTATTAGTAAATTAGTTGTGACTAATAGTCTTTTGTAGATGGATTAGAGGAATGAATTAAAATGTAATCTGGAAAAGCATTGATAGAAATTATGTCCAATAAGTCCAAGGTAACTTCTATACTTGACTGGAAATAGAATGCCATTATGCCACTGTGCGCTCCTACGGGAACACGGACTACAAAAAGTAGCTGTGGTCTAGGCTGTCCATTTACAAAAAATTCATTAGCAAGAAAAATCAAAAGCACAAACGATGCCCGCTTATCAATTAACTGAGTCTATCATTAGCTTCTACTCACCTAATGCCCTCTGCTTGTGTATCTCTACCAAGGAATAAATTAAGTTAATGTTATATGTAGGTATGTATTTTCTATTTCTAATACATTTTTATCACTATCTAAGGGGTTGTTATCATATAATTTATTACTGTGACAATTTACTACTACTCATCTGGTCAGAAAATTTGATCCCAAGTAATTTGTTAAAAAGGGCCATATTTTTCAGGTTTCAGATCTACCTGGAGGCAGATGAGGTGTCCCTCAAAAGTTACTACTGTAGGCTATTACCTGCAGGATATTTTCCAGATTATTTGCCATGTGAGAAATAGTGCATGACATAATAATTTTATAAACATTTTGTTGGAATATAATAAATCAAAGGCAATATAATATACGTCTCAAACTGTTAATTCCAGAAATACTTATAAATTAAGGAACAACATTTCTGTACACACAAAGGTGACTAATAAAAGTATTCAGATTGCATGTGTCAAGTTTCTGAAAGACCTTTCACAAATTAAATTTGTTTTGGACTTCTCAAATTCCATTTGCAAGCTTTCGAAGAAAGCTTGTTTGGAAAGACCATAGTGAAACTAGTAAACTAAAAGCATCTTGCATCATTAATTCACTATTTGAACACCAACATTGAAGTTTACTTTGAGACACATACCAAGTTTAGCAACACTTCTTCATGGTTTCCATGGAAAGCTTTTTTAGACTGAGCACTTTTCAAGTCCCAAAAGCATCATGTATTTAGACACTGGAAGCAAGGGCAATTTTATAAAGAGATAGGTTTAAAGGGAGATTTGTATGAAGATTCAGCAACTGCTTGACACATAGGATTTGGAGGCTGATGAAAGCGTTAAGAAGTAGTACGAAGAAAGTATAAACCTGGGAGTGGGACTTGGTAGAAGATGAAATTCACTGCTATGAGAAAGGCCAGCACAAAATCTATACATCACTTAGATCTTACTTAATCCCTCAGGGTAGGGGTTTATATAGCTATGAACTGTTTGAAGAAATTATGATAGAGCTTAAGTGGGACTCATGCAGAGCACTGATCTTGTGCCAACTCATTGCAAAATGAACACTTACCATATTGAGGAGGATTGTGATGAGTCTTAGGAGTCATATGGAATATATATATATATATATATTGAAATGAGAGTACAGGTATAGAAGAAGTCAGATGATGAAGACTTTGAGAGTAAAACAGGATGAAAGGAAAAAATATTAGGAAGTATAAAGAAAATAATATTTCTAGATGTACCTTTTTTAAGTAATGGCTCTCCTCAGACTAACATAAAAATTAAATTAAAAGAAAAAAAAGGTCTCTAACACCTATCTTGTTTATACTAATCAGGGTTAGCTTTATCCTAATCAACAATCTTAGATTCAATCTGAATAATATTTCATTAGCTTTTCAGATCTACCTTTCCTGTCTAGGTCTAATTATATCTAATGGAATGTAGTTCAACTCACTATATTAAATCATTAAAAAAACCCTCATCATTTTAAATGATTATGGGGCCTGGGGAAAGAATAGTCCCTCCTTCTTCTAAGACCTAAAGGGCTTGCCCCAGATACTTGTCATCATTTTTCTCCAGCCTGTTGTGTTTGAAAAGAAACTTAATATATTTATTTTCATTTTTAACCATCTATAAACAACTATGTGAGTACAAACATAAGCATCTGCTCTAATCAATCCTCAGAGAAAGTTACTTGTTCATAGAATTCTGCATTGTCTTAAAATGAGAGATTAAAATTTTAATGCCTTTGTATTATACCTTTTTGTCTGTTCAGTGTCTTGCATATTCTATTATTTATAAAAGGGTTAAAAAATGCATTGAACTGTATTCAAATGGGTTATGTATGGAATTGCCAAGCTAGTCAATACCATTCACCTATGTTGCAAATATTAGACATACAGACATATATCACTTAAAGGATGTTTGCCAGAGCAAGACATAATAAAAAAATAAAGTGAAAGAAGAAATTCTAATTATTTTAGAAATTATTAGTCCCAAGCAGATTAAAACTCTAAACAGTGATAAGGAGCCTTTGCTGGAGAATCCACAGAAAAATGTAACATACTGGTGGATCCCAGGATAGATCCTAGATATTTAGGAAAGCAGTAGGGCAGAAGCCATAGAATAGTGAAAGATGCTTGAACATCATAAGACAGGCTTGAGAAACTGTTACATCTGTATTTCATTTCTTCATGTTTGAGTAGCTGTTAGATGTGTCACATTTTAAGGGCTGAAAATACGGTTCAAGGATTCCCAAGAATTAAAGGAATTCTTGGAAAGAACTATAGTAATAATAGTGCAGGTTTTATCACTGCTTATTTATTTTGCTGGCAACTATAATTCTGTATATGTGTGGCTGTTGTATTGTGAGCCCAAGAGAATAAAGTAGTACAACGCAGTGATTCCATATTTTATGTAGTAAAGTTGGAGAACAGATGCACATATCTTGAGAAAGAAGGGAGAGACCCTACTGTCACATTCTAAGGAATTTTGTCTTGAGCTTAAATATTACATCTATTTATGTGAAGAGGCACAGAAGTCATGTTAAGATACTTATGCTGAAAAATGTGTTTCCAGCTTTTTGGCCATTGAAGAATCCAGCTCTATCATTAAGAAAAGAAGTGGTGAACAGTAGATTTCTGGAAATGTACAATCATTTGTAGAGACAAACAAGAGATCTTTAATAGAGTATTTGTTTGATGGAAACTGTTCCATAAGACAAAAGGCTGTTAAACTAATTAACTAGATATCAGTATTATTTTACTTGGGGTTTTTTTCATGTTTGCAAACCAACTTTACTACTATTTTGTTCTTGTTATACTTGTCTATATATTGATGATAAGAGAACAAAATTAATATGAAAAATTATACTGCAGTGGTTAGGTCTATATTTGCAGAGGTTAGGTCTATATTTTGTAACTTTAGCACTGTCCTTTTGGAGTCTTACACTTATTGCCCACTTGCATTCAATAATGGGCTTGCAATCAGGAGTACTGTATTAGCACAGTTTTGCCAAAACTGTTTTATCTCTAGAAGATTTTTATCTACATTGGTGGAGAAGTTGTGTTTCTGATTAAAATTTTAATGTAATTTCTTGCCTTCCTCTTTCAGTCAAAAGAAGGTGGTTTTTTCACTGATACTTCCTCTCTATGGCTGTCTATTTTTCTCATGGATTTTATTTGTAGATTTTATTTAACAAAATGCAAAAAGAAAGTCCTTGAAATTAGATACCTACCTTTTGAATGGATGGCACCAATAGCAGAAAATTTGGAAAATGCCCATGGATAAAATTGTGGAGGTTACTGCTATGCTATGCTGCATGAAAAGTTATGTCCTGACTACATGTAAAAGTGAATTGTTGAAAAAAAAAAGGCTCAATAAGCCCAGGTAAATGTATTAACATAGAAATATATTCTTATATTGATTAAGAAATATTTCTTTTCTTTACTATCCTATGTAAGGCTGTTATACTTTAGAAGAAATGCTGTTATTTGTTTAAATGAAGCTATGAATGTTCTAATAGGGTATATCTGTGTGTATACCTCCCAGGGTAAATGCATGATGGTAGTACAATACACTGGAAAATGGTCAACACAACAAAAACCTCAGATGCTGTTTGCAGTCTTCATTATTTCATCTTTTTTTTTTGTTAAGATAACCGCAGCCTGACATAAGATTAGTGTATGTAAAAAAATTGGCAGTTAAGTTAAAGAATGCTTGTATATGTATGTGTGTATATATATATATGTATATAATTGTATGTATAGGTATATAAAATATGCATAACAATATATAAAGGAAAGAGAAATAATAGAGCAAATACCCTCTTAGTCTTGAAAAATAGAAATTCTAAGCTTTTCTTTCTGTTTAAAATATATTTTTATATAGTTTTATCCAATAATGCTTTGCTGAAAAATTATTTTCAGTCTCTTGGTTAGGGCCAGGATTAGGGCCAGGAACACAGACTCTGCTTTTCTTTTTTTTTTCCTTTACTCAGAATATTGTTCTTCTCACTGGGTGATGGGCAGGGAACCCTCTTGCTTCTTCTCCAGCATCAGGAATCTCACATTTCTGTTTCTTGTTGCCCAGCTTCAGCAGGAAGAGCTGCTTTCATGCAGTCTGTCTGAGCAGCTACTATAAGAAATAAAATCTCTATTTTCAGCTTCCCAAGAGAATGCTGTAATTACCAAGCTATCAAGAAACAGATTAATTGTAGCAGCTCAAATCCTAGATTTTTTTTTTTAAAGAAAACAGTGGTCTACTTTTTCTGTAGAGCAACCTATAGGGATATCTTATGTGCGTTTTGTCCAGGAGGCATTTTACAGTCTGAATTCCAGATTTCCATGACATCTATTTTAGGCTTACAGGCAACAGTGGGAAATTTGGCCTTTCTTCATAATTTCCTATCGATTCTTTATTTAATGTTCTGCTCAGTACACTGAATGTCAGAAATCCCCTTCTCTCTACCCAGCTGCCTCCATGCCTTGTAAAGAGAAGTTGGCCACCTTGCCTGCACTGTGAACTCTATTTCTAAATTCCTTCCCGTGTGTATGTCTTGATCTGGGTCTGACATGTCTCTCTAATTTTACATGCCTTTTAGGTACACACTATTCAACATGTGTATAAGTCATGGCAAATTCAGGATTTTAGGTACAACTTTGTACTGAAAGAAAGATAGATTAAACAGCAGGGAGCCTAGTATTAAAGTGCTGAATTGAGTAGGTGTAAGTCAACTTAGAGTTATGCATAAAATTTTTCCTGACCTTGGGAAGGTCACTTAAGTAAAAATATTCAAACCCAAGTGTTTAAGCCTGCATACTTAAATCAACACTTTGATGCCTGAGTATCTTAGGCTTTTTTTGGCAACAGCTTGGGCTGTGAGGAACCAGTTCTGACAAGCAGACTACTTATTCTAACATCCACGTAATAGTTTAGCTATATAATTGTATGCATAACTAGTTTTGTCTTATTGTCTGATATCAGATTGTCTCCTGGAAAAAAGATTTTACCTCTGATGTTCTCCAGATCTCTTCACCATTTATTGGTCCAAAGTTTCCTTTTACCTCATTCAAGAGGAAAAGAAGTTAAAGAATATGAATCTTAAGGATTCGAAAAATATGCAGGGACAACTATGTATCAGCTACGTATGTACATATTGTTTACAGCCTTTTTAACTAGTATTAGCTGTTGTTTTTTCTGCAAGCCATTGTATGAATAACCCATGGTTATTCAAAGTATGCGTGTATATATATATGTGTATATATATATATGTATATAACTGTATGTATAGATAAACTTCACTGTATATCAGTAAAGTTTATCTGTTTTCCTATAGGTGGTCCAGGAGGTTATGATAGGAAAGTGCTCTGGACCTAGCCTTCGATATCCTAATTTATAGCTGATAATTTTAAATTTTACTCTTGTTGCCTCTCCAATTTGAAAAATTCAGTACATATAAACCACAGTGCCTGCTTCCAAGGTAATGTTCATGGCATATCCATACCTTTTCCTGATAGTAAATAGGAATTACTTTCCATTTTCAGCTACGCACCATCTATCCATTTAGAAAAAGGGAATATCCTCCCTACAGTGGTCTAGTCCTCAGGAGATCAGTAGTTCAATTTTATATTCTTTTTTCCTGTAGGAATATTCAAATGTATACTAAGCAAGATGCTGATCTTCACTATTTTTTTTAATATACTTTACATATCCTCCTCAGAATTCCATTTCCCCTGATTTACTTAATTTTACCTTCACTCCTCTCTTTCTCATAATCTTATGATGACATTTTCTTTGACAAGGGGCTGGATACTCCTTCACTTGTAGACCAGCTGAGAATGTCTAATGACAGGAAAGGTTTTCTGGGAGTTCTCATAAGGCTGCCAGCACTGAAGGGATGGTTAGCACAAGCACCACTGTATTCAGCTGAAGAAGTCTCAAAACAGTCAGCTCTGTTAAAGATTTATTTTGCATGGCAAATGCTGAAGCCAAATTCATAAATGTTCACAGGCACATTACTTGTGTTTACACAGTTCCCCTATAAAAGAAGAATATCTACTTTCTTAAAAGACTGTCCTTCTTTCTAAAGGGCAAAAGGAGTCACTGCCATCTGACACTGTGTACCAAAAAAAAAATAGAGCAGAAAAAGCTGTTATTAATTCCTATGAATAAATCTGTGCACATTTTAAAAAGCAATAGTGGCCAAAGCTTATTTGTAGCAAGATCCGCAGTCATGCTAATGCTGAAAAGTACCTTTCATTAAGAGCACCAAAAGCAATCAAGAATAGTGTTTATTTATCCCTTTGGAACAGTGCAAATGCCAAACTTCTAGTCTGAATCCAGACAGTCCTACATTCTGGAATGAGTTCATTTTGCAATTCAGTTTTGCCAAGTTTTTACAAAAGACTGCAAGAGATCTCAGTATCTAACTATTGTTATTTTGTCCCTTCTGTTTATATATATATATATATTTTAAATTATATTTCTTCTTGGTTATTATCTCATGATTCCCAAATTATGCTGCAGTACCATAATCCTGTGCACTTAGTGCAGTGGCAGTTTTCTTAAAACAAGGGTTTATAGGTGTATGTTGTGGTTAATAGCAAGCATAAAAGATGAATTCAGATAGTCAAAGAACATGTTCTTTTCAGGCTTCAAAAATACTGTAATATTGCAGTCACTTAGAGAGACATTTGCTCAGGTACTTTGGTGCCCAGACATCCTAAGGGTGCTTTTCTAGTAGTACCTTTACAAATTGGGCATTATTGTCACCCAGAAAATATTGGGAATTTGGTCACATCCGTGCATACTTGTGAGCTTCTCAATATTTGTTTGTTAAAATCTTCATCTTGCAACTGCTTATACCTGAGCAGATAACTACTGATTCCAGTGGAGCTTTCTACACTGGGGTCCACAAGGAGTGCTCTGTCAATGTGCAGCATACTGCAGGAATTGAAGATAACATTTAGAGACATTCAGTCTCTGGGAAGTTCTCACAAAGGAAATTCAATCGAGGGGGTAAAAATTTGGCCTGATTTAGTTAAACCATTTTAAAATGTATTACATCAATATGGAAGAAGAATAAATAAAACTTGGGGAGAATTATGCTCTCTCTTAGTTTATAAAAGTTAATGTGGGCATAACTAAGTCTTGACTGCTTGAAAAGGAATTATCAGTAAAAAGAAAATGTTTCAGTGTAAAGAGCACATCAATAAAGACGTGGAAACATCCAGGGAAACTTGCAAAAGAGATTTGATTTTATTCATCACCCCAAATGAACAGGTAACTTTAACTGACACATTTTCCCCTACCTCTTGCATAAATGTTCAGAAAAAGACCGTGGCATGAATTCAGTGAAATGCTTAAACATGCACTAAAACTTAAAGCATGTATGTTGCTTCATTGACCTTGCTGAAGCTTCTCATGAGTCCAAAGTTCCTCTCTCTATTGGGGCCAACAAACACTGCAGTCAAAGGGCTGATTAAAGATAAAGGTTTTGGGAACTGCAGTCTTTAGTTCTGGGGTTAGTGAACATAGCGGTGGTTAAGCTCCTGGATGTTCTAATACCTCCAAGCTTCTTTTTTTCTGAACAAGAAATATTCAAGTCCCAGTAGTACATTCAGAAGATGTGCCCAGTATTTCAAAATCCATTTTTTCTTTAAAACTTTTGCTTGGATTATTTAAGAATAAAAAAAGATAATTGTTAATGCACCACCAAAATTATAAATAGAATAAATGATGAGCTATAACTGTTGCAAGCATTAAATCCTCTTTGATATTACACTCACATCTGTGTCTGATCACGAAACTGTTAAAATTAAACACAATTATCTGTAAGACAGCTAGGATACTTTATAAAATTTAACCTCATTAGTACATGCTTTTTGAATTGTACATCTCTACATCTGCATTATGGACTGTCTCTAAATTCCCTGTGAGTGTGTTCAGCAAGGACTGTAAAATGTTGAGGTGCTCTTGTTCACAAAATAGCCCTCAACAAAACCAGAAATATCACATCTTCCAGTGTTCTTTTTGATGGTGAAGTAAACTGTAAACTTTTACGTTAACATCATGTTCCATCAACAGCCATACAATACATTTTCCCACAGCTAGAATAAAAAGGTCTTAATGCAATCCCTGAACAGAGGTAACCTAAAGGTCTCTTCTGAAGAGCCACTGTGCATTGGACTCTGTGAGGAACAAAAGGCAGCCTATACTGCCTTGATAATAAATGAACTACTCAGTATTGGATTGCTGCACATCTGTTATGGAAGGTGGCTGAGACACTGTTTTGGTAAGACACACTGTCCTCTTTCTTGCAGCTACTGTGGGTTTGTTTCAGTACATTTAAAAAAAATTGGGTAGAATCCTCTTTTGGTTTTGAAAGCAAGCTACTCCTTTTCTTAAGGAGCTGTGAGTGTAAATTTTAGCTTTCACCTGATCCTAACTGCTTTCAAAATGTTTATGCACTGAAATCCAGAGCCCCAGCGAACATGTATGGTATGCATTACCTAAGAAAACCAGTTTTTTAACATCTTTTAAATTAGTTGTCTTTTATTTCTGAAAAGCTAATATCCAAACTAGCAACAGTAAAGATGTCCAGGTTTCAATGAAATATATTTCATAAATTAGCTTATCATTGCACTGATTTAGCATGCCTAGCAGGTGAAAGACAAAAACATGTGTTATCTTCCCTAGGGAACCTTCAATGAATGTCATTCTAGCTTCATATGTCTTTCTTCTCTCCCCTTCTTGAACTGATATAAAATTCTAATGTGTGCCCTCTGGTTCCATCTTCATTGAAATCTAGCAAAACCGCTGAAGGTAAGATAGTGGCAATGGTGCATGAAAAAAGGAAAAAGGAATACAGTGATTCATAGCATACTTGAAGAAAGTTGCAGTTGTTAACAGCACTACTTTTGTATGTAGACAGGTTAAAATGTGTCATATATCAGTGTTAAAAACAAAGTTATTCATCTTGGCTATTTTCTGAGAGTTCAGGAAAAAAAAGCAGTAAAACCTATGCCATGTGCATCTTTAAAAATTATTTCACAGGTCTCTGAAAACAAACCAATCACAATGGTAGCAATAGTAAAGGTAGCACTTTTATATGGATTTGCCTGTGTAATTTCTGTTTTGAATAGTGATTGCTCTTTGTTGAAAAGCTTCAACCTCTTTGGTCCATGGACAATGGAGTTACTAGTATTCAGTGACTTCTTTTTTATTTGCATTTTTCTTGGAAATCATTATTGAAAGTAGACATGGAAAACAAACAATAGATCATCTTGTCAGAATTTTATTTTATAGGTACCACATGGTCAAAGGTTCTTCTGTAATTTAATACATTTGCACAATAAAGTAGAAAATGTAACCAAATATGGCAAAATGATCCTGTTAAGCATTGAACAAATCAATAGCAGAAAATTAAATGAAAATAACATAATACTTTGTTTCCCTGTACTCACAGTAATCAAAATTAAAGAGACAATAAAAGAGGAACTCAGAGATAAAATGCTGTGACCAAGTTTTTTAGTCCTTCTCTGAAAGTGGACAGGAATGTGTTGTGGCATTTGGTATGTCAAAGAAGCAGAAACTTTACCTAAGGATTTGAAAGGCCTTGCTGCCTTCACTGGAACAGACAAAGTCTCTGAAAGTTAGTAGGTCCAGCTTTACCATTTCCTTTCACAGCTAGAGCAAAAAGCAGTAACAGCCTCATCCTGCAAACCTATGTGAGCGGAAATGAGTAATTACTGGAGTAGCTGCTGTGAATTTGGAAACAGTGCTGTATGAATAAAGTTTCTGCATGAGTACATTTGTGGGAAAGAGTCTGACTTGGTGTGCTGGCTACTGGACTTGCACTGATGTCATGGAAAGCTGCATGAGTAAAAACCACGTGCGGCGCTTTGAAAATGTAACAATGAGCACATCAGGGGAGTGGAACATCCAGTGACTTCAGAAAGGCAGCATCATGCTACACAATTTATCTTCTTCAACTCCTCAGTGTAAGTCTTCTGCAGCTCACAAATGCATAAGCTGTTTTGGGGTTTTTGTCACTTGCTTTTTGCAGTTATTTATTAAAGGGCAATAATGATTTTTAGGCAGTAAATCATTGGAAAGATCTTTAGCTACCCTGTGCTTAAATGACTCATGACTGTACACAAGTCGCTGTCACCTAGCCGTGTTTCAGATTGGCATGAATTTTTAAAAAAACTGTAAAGAAATGGAGTTCTGGAGACAAATATTTTGATTAAGAATATTTTAATTGATTCATTGGGCTTTGAATCAGGCTATGAAATTTTTCTTCATTAAACACTTGGACAAAGAGGGGAGAAATATAAATTATACTGACTGTGTAAAATAGATCATTAATGTGGTTTTGACAAGCCTGAGAGTCCAGTGTCATATCTGCAGAGGAGACCTTTCCTCTTTTTCAGACTTGAAATGCAAGAACCTACTGCAATTAGTCTTTCCATAATAGTGAAAATTTTTTTAGGTTTTTGACCCATATTTATGTAGCATTCCATTCACAAGTAAATAACACAAAAGGAAAAATAAATAGGTGTGATGATCTTGAGTCACCAAAACCTTTCAGCAAGTCCACACCTTGTAGTGGTAACCATGGGAATAATTCTGTTACCCTTCAATGGGACAGATTAAGTGCTTGAAGTTAAGTTTGTGTTTTACAGAATTAGGGCTTTGGTTATTTGGTTCATATTTTTATTATCACTTTCCATATTGAAAATTCTAGATCATATATTTTAGAGCTAGCAAGTGGTAACAAAATATGGTCTTACAAGACCACAACATATCCTTATTTGGTATTGAAATGATACAAACCAGTTTGATCTTAATTTCTTTTTCACTTAAGAAAAAATGTTGGTTCTTCAGTGGAATAGTATTTCATGTAGAAAGCAAATTTTAGATCAGTAAGACAATAGGGTAAGAAAACAGTGAAATACTCACACATGGTAGATAAATTAAAAAAAAACCAACAAAAAAATTAGTGTTTCTTTGTAATATTTGTTTGCTGAATATAAATTGAACTGAATTCTTTTTTTCAGTAATACATGCTATATATTAAATCATATGCTTAAGGATTCCAGCCCATACTAAAAGCATTTCTGGACACACTGCAGAGAGTTTTGTTAAAGTTAGTAACAATAAATCCAAAATATTTGGAGGCACACACTCCATATTTGTTAGATTAGAGATTCTAAATGACTGGTAATAGATTCAAGTGTACAGCCAAATAAAGCTGCATTACTCATAAGCATATGTATCCTCATATTCAAATGTAGTAAATCCAGTTAATCTTCATCCCTTCTTAGTTCTTCATTCATGAGATGATACCTTTACAGCAAAAGCAAATAAGTAAAAAGTTTCTTTTACCTCAAATTAAAAAAACCCCACAACATTTTTTAAATATAAGTCTGAAGTTAGTCTTCCACAGATAGCCAATTAAATTATGCTAAAAATGACATTTTTAATTAAACACCAAGGTAAGCATAAATGGATTTCAAAATAATTAATCAAACATCAAAAAATTGAAACCTTTTTCTGCTTGAGCAGCAGAAATGAAAGAACCAGTCTTCAGGTCTCATAGAGATTCAATCTAATTTAATTCTCTGTCTTCTCTAAATAAACATTCCTAAAACCTTTTTTTCATCTGGGGGAATAAGGATGAGAGGGGTAATCAATATTTCTAGCATTTTAATTAAAACCGTTAGTGGAATAAATCCATTTAATTATCAGTTAATGAAATACAAGGTCATTTACCTGACAGGAACTTTGAAGGTGGATTACTAGCTGGAATAAAGTAGAAGAACCCAATGTCACAGCCATTTAGCTTCTGTCAAATTTAAGGTTAAAATCCTTTTAGGCTGTTTAACCTATTCTCTACCATTTTCTATTATGTATGTCAATTGGCAAGAAGAAATACATGAACAAAACTTACCTATCTTTAATTTTTCCCTAGTTTCTGCTAAGTTTCTAGACTCTCTTTTCTATTTTTTTTAATCTATAAAGATGCAAAATGCCAATGAATCCTAGGGTATTTTGACTTACTGCAGAAGGTCTTACCCTGGAATGAAATTATCATTCTGTATTTAAACATTGTCAGGAAATTATTAGCAATGAAACAAACTGAACACAAATGTAGCCAGTATATATATTTATTGACAGGAAATATTAAGTTTCTCCATTTTTTACATTATGTAATGAAGAAAAATATGTAAGTTAGTTACACAGAATTTTTAAGGTTCGCATTCCCATTAGGTGGGTAAGAAGAAAAGTGGAAACAGGAAGTGTTCTCTCTTAATATGGCAGCAAATTTCCCATGCTCCTGGTAATATTTCAATAGGACAGCAAATAAAGTGGGGAACAAAAGTTCTGCCACAGACACAAATAGTGAATGTCAGTATTGGCAAGCAGCAAGATCAACATGGAAAGAAAGACTCTTTCCAGGATTCTGGGAGAACCATGCAAGCGCAAAAAAAAGTCAACATTTAAGTGGACTGTTTCTATTTTGTGGTAGGATTTTAAGTTCAGAGTTGATTTTATGTAATTAAAAATAGGTAATACTAAATTCAGATGGGTATTAATTGGAATTATAAGATCACACTGCTCTACTCTCTTTTTAAAAAAATGCCAATCTTAGTGACTGTTTCTGATGTTCCAGTGTCTATATCATGGTATTTTAAACATAGGAAAATAAAAGGTAGGATTTACAAGTTGGCTTATAAGCTAACTCCAAAGTTGAATTCTCTTATTCATTGCCACTTTTGTAAGTGGAAGTCACATTTGCCAAATTTGCCATAAACCTTCAAGAAACAAAAATAATAGTTATCCTTCATAGTTATCATTTCATAAGAGGATGTTAGCTATGTATTTTCATAGCCTAAGGAGAATAACAGTTCTTAACAAAAAGGCATTGGGTGCAGTATGTCACACACCATCTATTTTTAGTAATTACAGAACTGTTTCAGGTATGTTTAAAGTTCTGCTTCAGACCATGTCAAGCCCTATAGGGTACAATACTGCTCATAACTTTAGGGTGTAAGGACAAGTATGAACTACAGATAAGGGAGGCAAAGTTTAATATCATTTATTAGATAATCTTCTAGAGCCAGAAAAAGAACAAAAAGCTTCAAGGATGGATCTCAGCACGACCCAAGATAGGTGATTGTCTATGGGAGACATGACCTTGCTGTTTGCACCTGCCTGTGTCTATATTGTGGGAAACCTATAGCTACAAATGACTAACTTGGTGTAGAAGGAGTGGCAGCTGGTACAAGAGGGCAAAATATACCTCCCACAGGGAACAAAAGACATTTGATATACCCAGCCTTTCCTTCCTGCAGCAGTATTGGAGAAGCAAGGCTGACATTTCAAGTTTCATCCCAAGTTAATAACTGGACCATATATGGTCTTGTTTTCCTCATGATAAAAGGGGGCTCTGTTGTTCTTAGAGCAGTAAAATTCATTGACTCGTCTGAGCTTGCTTTCAAATTTTTTTTGCTTTGCAACCCCATATCATGATAGTTATGTTACAGTATGTCTTCTGTATCTTAAAAATATGTTGAATTTTAGTGTCTGGAATCCCTGTCTTTAAAATTACAAGTTGAGATATATTTATTAATTTTTGTCACATGATTAGTAAGAAGCCCTGCTTGCTTGAAATAATAATAAAAAAATTGCCATTGACTTTGATGGAATACTACCAATACTTCATTTTCTAGGTTTACCTATTTTATTAGAAGTGCTAGAAGATTTTGACTCTTAGCACTATAGAGACCTCACTGGGGGAAAAAAAAGGAGAAACCTTTCAAGATGTCATGAATGCAATGCACATTGTTCCCTGTAGCTCTTTGGTCGATACACTGTGGGTTCTTCATCTCAGGATGAGTCTACCTTTCAAGGCGCTGCTTAGAACTTTTTTAAGCACAGTTTTTACATATTTTATTCTCATTTCTTTGTTACTTACCATGGAAAAAAATATGTAGTTAAATTCAATCAAGTAAATAAGAAAAAAAATATTTGTGGGTTCACTCAGCATTCCATGTAAACGTGACTATGCATAGACCTAGGATAACTCTGTATTGTGAAAATCACTGTTTTAAAAGTATCACCACGTTGTTTTACAGAAAACAATAATTTCATGATCACTGTGAGTTGTTCAAATATAAGTCAGGACAGATTTTTAACTATAAATGTTGCTTTCAGTATAGCTGTGGTTTTGCAGGTTATAAAATATATTAAATTCAACAGCATGCCATGAAAAGCGCTCAACAAAGTTTCTTTTAGCTGTAATGCTCTTTTACTTTCAGGGAGAACTGTTGAAATTCCAGAATATGTCCTGCAGAATCTGACAAAATCTGGCAAATTGCTCTGAAGAGATCTAGATTTTTTTGGCTGGAAGCATTGTAGATTCAGAATTTGGAAAGCCTTACATTTAAGATGCTATGAATATGAAACACAATGTAGGATTTACTTCCATGGAGAAAAAGTGTTTAAAATTGATTAAGTGAATCTTTCCAGTTTTAAAGAATAATTTTTGTCTTCATGTTTCTTTCATTCAAGTTCTTTCCCATTTAACAAAAAGGAACAAACACAGCCCTTATGTGACATTGATGTGGTACTTGTAAGGAGCTTCAGAAAGGACATTGTCTTTTCTCTGCACATGTACATGCTGCCTTTGAGATTTGCAGATATTTGGATGCAATATGAATAGAGTGTGTAGTCCTTTAACATCATCCATTCCTTTCACTGCCAAATGCAGTAGAGGTTCAGAACGTGCAGAAATTGTAGAAACAGATCTATGGTTAAACTGACTGTATTATTCAAGCCAAAACATCCAGTATCTTTTTATGAGCATTATATAACAATAATTAATATATGTCCCACCTGTAGGTATAGAGAAAGAAAGCATAGAGGAAGTAAAGTGAGTGGGGTGGATCAGAAATCTTCTCTGAGGTAATAATGAAGTTGGAGAAGTGGAACTTACCATAAAGCAAAGCTGTCAGGATCACATCGGTAAATACATAGCAGAAGGAAAGGATTAGGAAGATGAAGGTGTCTTTGCACTGTTTGGAAAGATATTTTGAAAGATACTGATGTTAAATTTTATTTAAAGAGGGTTTTTAAACTGGAGTTCTGTGCCATTTAATTACACAGGCTTGAATGGGGTTCCTTATGTTATATATGTCTGGGAATATACTGTGTTTCTAAATGCTTTTTAACTTCAAAGGCAAAATAAAAGTCCAGAGTCAAAAAGAACTTGTCTGTATCAAAGAAATATTCCTGTGTTTGGTTTGAAAGCATGAGTGTAACTGCACTTGTTCTCTTGCTTGTGCACGTTCCCTTGATTACAGAGCTTGTACAGCTGTAAATGGGACCTGCTGTGCAGACAGGCTGATCTTGAACCAGCTCAGTTGTATCACTTCAGTTCCCCAGTTATTTGACAACCCAGAGGTGATGGCACTCAGCAGTGAGTTTTATGACACAGTAGGACAAAAAGTTTCAGAGCAACAGGCTAGTTCTTGAAGATGTTTAAGGCTCTTAGCAAACTCAAGAAAACATTCAGTTCATGTTTGCAAATGTGTTTGCAGTCATAGGCTTTCTTATTTTGGGGAGCATCATGATGTTAAAACAAGTATGATGGAAAGCAAAGCTAGTACTGTTGACAGGACATTTGTTTTTAAAATGCCAGCTCTGGAAAACACTGTCTTGGATTCTGCCATAGAATTAATAGTGAGCATTGAATCTGATTACAACTGAATTATTTTAATTTATGAATTGACTAGATACACACATGAATATAATATACGTGTTTATAAATTTCAGACAAAAGTTTTGATGTATTATGTGAGCTTTCTTCATATTTCAGGTATTCTTAAGAAATATTTCCCACCGTTTTGTGTTCAGTTAAAACAAGGATGTACATTTTATATGTCTATTTCTCTTTTTAAAATATCTGATGTATTTAAAAAAAAGTATTGATATGTTGTATGATTTACAGTCTTGGAAAAACTAACACAGTCATAACTCTGCAGTTTTTGTGATGCATGAAGATCAGATTTTTTAATGTTGGTTAATGCTTTACTAATTAAAGTATGCATGTTAATTAAAGCAGAGGCTAATGTTAATTACCTATATTAATGGAATCTCATGTAGCACCTGCCTGAAGCAATGGGTTCAATTTTCAAAATATCTCAATTAAGACTGAAACTTTTGATTTGCATCTAGTAGGGTTTCAATTAACTGCATTGCAAACTTAAATAACACACTTAAAGGGATAATATCACCAATCACATGCAGCACAGTGGAATTGGTCGGTTCAATTATTGACTACAGCTGTGAGAGCTTTCACAGTTGGTAGGTAAGTACTATGGTATTGGCAAGTGATTATTGTCTAGGGCTGTCATCACTTCTGTGGCTGTTGTAAGAGAGATGTTAAATTGCTGTACTTAGGTCTCACTGCAATTCCATTGTTGAGGGAGACAAAAATAGAATGATGTTTGCTCACATCCAGCATTTAACGGTGAAGATTCAGCTTGTTCCTCTGAAATAAATGACCACTGTTCCATGACATGGTAAGGCATTTTATCAAATGGGAAAACAGCATTTGTGATAAAGTGTACAATGTTGCAGTGTACTTCTCAGCCAAGCCACGAGATGTGATTGTATTCCCAATCTCTGTTTCAGCCGCCACAGCATTACGTGTTGACATAGGAGCCTTTAATGAGCAGCTTCAGGAAGCGATTAACAAAGCACTAGAAATAGATGCAATCATGCTGATTGGAAATTCTACCTAAGCTCCATAAATAAGACCATAATGTCCTGCTACCATACAACTTTCTAGGGTAATTATTCCTGATAGCTCCAAGATTCGAACTTTTAATCTGAGCCTACTCCAATAAGACACTGATGGTTCGGTTACAATGAAACCAAGATCCCTGAAAAAAGCATACTAACTCTTGCTGGTTTGGACACGCAGCTGAAGAATAAATATAGGGATTTATGGTTAAATACAAAATTTTTTTGTACGTGTAATGCAAAAATATCTCTAAGCATAATTCCTATGTGGGTTCTGTGGAAACAGACTGCTAGAAAGTCGGTTTTCAACCATACTCAGCAAAGAGAACCTGGAGCACAAGATTACCTGTGTGCCTATATATGAGGATCTCTCACCTGTACCTATGTATTTTCCTGCTAAAAATACCCTTAGGCTTTGGACCATCCCACTACATGGATGCTGACTCTTTATATAATAAATTGCCTGTCCTTGTTAATAAAACCTCTAATATTCTATTGTAACACTCTGGCTTAATTCCTCCATTTTAATTAGTGCTATGACAAAAGCAGAAGTATCCTCACAGTATCAGTCAATCTGTTTAAGAAATTTGTGAGATTCGAATAAAACTTTTTTACCAAACTGCATTGAAGATACTTGTTTTAATGACCCCTGACTTCTGAGTTATTGGTTTGTGACCTCTCTTGGGTCTAGATTAATCAGTGTGTAATGCTTTTGTTGCTATTTTCACTTCTAAGGAGCCTATGTCCCACACCATGTTGTACAGTGATTAGATAGTTTAGAACTCATGCTTGTTTTGTCCCTGGAAACAAATTAAGGTCTATTGTAATCTGAGTGCCCAGAATCCCCATGTAGTAATACTCAACTTCTTTAACAGTATAATGTAAAAATGTAATTATTGTCTTATTTATGGTTACTGGAAATGTGCATCTTTTAATTAAAGCTTTCCCTTGACATATTTTTTGTAGTAATTGTACTTCAGGCTCTTTGAGTCAATATGCATCATATTTTAGCTGCAGAAAAGTCACATTTTCATGGGTCAGGTGTTAAACTAAAAAGATGCAGCAGGTATGACTATTATGCTGTGATATGTTATTTTGATCTGAGTTATATTTCCTAATGTTGAAGAAAAAAAGGTTAAATTCTGTGATTATGTAGTGACATGAACATTTTTTACATACGTTTGTCATCTTTTGACATCTATACCTTGAGAGGGGTGATTTTGCTATTCTCAGTCTGGTTCCTTTTCCTTTTGAATTTAAAGTGTTTGTTCATATCCATTTAAACACCTGTTTAAACTTTAATAAAAATAACCAAGTATCTTCTGTTTGTTGGACCCTTCGTAGCACAGAACACTGTAATAATAAATCTTGTATAAGTATGGCAATTTTAACTATATTCTAAATGAGAAATAATACAGCACCAAACAGGCAGCATCTCATGTAATGGTCATGTCTTTGATGCAAATCTGTTGAAATCATTGTATTTACAAGATTACTGAGATTAGGTCTCTCTGGGTATTAGTTGGCCCAAAGGCACTTAGCCAATTAAGGCTACTGGAAAAAATGAAAGCAATCCTACCTGAAGCTTTCTGAAAGGAATCTTTAATACCATTTACTGCTCTTGCTATATAGGGACTCTAATATAGAACTTCCAATATCTTGAGCACGCTTCATTTGGTTTTATTTAGCTGGGGTGTTTTTCTTAAGTCTGAGAGAAGGAAAAACGTTTAATTCATTGTTGAAATTACGAAATAATATTACTTAAAACGCACCCTCAATGAGCAATTAGGGAACAAGGAAGGAAGAAGGTGGCCATGCAAATTTGGGTGGATTTTTGTCAATGGTGATTTGAAAGGTACAACTGTAAAATTCTTATTCTTACATTTTGGCATTCATACTCCTCCTAGAGTGTTTTCTTTATAGGTTAAGACCTTAGGTGCTTTAGCCAAATCAGCTGTGCAGGTTTGGGCCTGGAGTAACAGAGGCCTTGAAGAAGAGTAAAACTACAAGTACACAGAATACAGTCTGTTATACTGTGACATTTTCAACAAGAATGGAAAGAGCAAGTTGGTTGAGTCACATCAATCATGGGCTAAAATGCATGGTATATTTTTTGAAGTGTTCCCATAAGACCCAGTTGTGCAGTCTTTGCTCTGGAAAAATTCCCTTATATGCTTATACTTACTTAAAGTGTCTAAGGAATTTGAGCACTGGACATTGGCTTTACTTTTAAAGTTATTTTTGGAACTTTGACACATATAACATAGATATGAATCAAAATCTACCTTGAAGTGCTGAGATAAAAGGCTTCCACTAAATTTTGTCTTGGTTATGCAATGAAGTGTTATCACATTAGGATCGTTGTCAAAGTAAGGTGTCTGACATGTTTCTGAAAAGGCAACATTCATGAAAAAAGGACATTTTTTATTGTTAGAAAAGAAATGTCACTTTTCTTACATTTTAGGGCTTTAATTGTTCTCTTACTTTGTCTTAGCCTTGAGCAGTCTCTCTACAAGAGTGGATCATATATTAATATTTTTTATATATATGTAAACTGACTTTTTAAAAATAATTTTATCACATCTGGTTTTACTGCGTGGTGCTGCATGTCTCCAGAGGCATAGAGAATTTTTATTTTCAAGTAAATTTATATTAGTTACAGTCTCCAGCTGTTTTAGATATAGAATCATTTCCTGTTGGTACCATTTCCAGGACAATTCCCTTTTTTTTTCTCAAAAGAATGAGAAATTTAATTTAACAAAGACATCCTATAATCGCCTTTGTATCTAGCAAGGTATCTAGCAATCTAAATATTTTATTTTATTTAAAACATCTGTCTACGTAATATCATATGACTATACAAGCCTATATCAGCCTCCCAAAAGACAGCTGCTGCCACTTTTATTTAATTTATAAGAGACCAACAAAATTGCTGCTTAAGATAAAGCCCGTCTGCCACTGACTCATATATAAAAAAATTTTTCAAGATGAAAATTGCTTGCATTTACAGTTCTTGTTAAACTAATCTAGGTCTTTTTCAAATTTAGAAGCATCATTTTTCCTTTTCTCTCTATTCCCTCACCCCCACACCAGTCACTATGGAAACTATGGAACTTTGCATAAACTTTTTTTATAAGCTCTTTTTTTTTGAGATTGAAGGTAAATTTCTTTTAAAGATGAAATGCAAACTAGAGTCACATCTTAATTGCCTGCTTGTGAGATCTATTTATCTCCTGCTAGCTTCATTTTCACAAACATTTGGTGTGGATTATACTGGTCAGAATTTTCATGCAGTTTTTCAGAAAATATATGGAGGAAGTGATAATGTCAATATAGATCTTTATTTGTTTTGTGTTGCTAAGCTTTGTTTGCAGTGATTGTACACTGCTTCTTTAGGTGAGGCAACTCATACTGAAAAGAAAATATTTAATGGATAGTATCAATTTAGGCACAGCAGCTGTCCTAGAAAAATAGACATAGGCATTTTACAGTATGTCTAAATAAGACAAGTTTACCTTTTCCAAGGAAGTAATCAAAATATTCCTTTTTGGAGAACTAAGAGTATGAAAGGAAAATGTTTATGGTTCCCTACTGGCACACAGTTATGATTGACAGGAAAAACCAACACGTATGCCACATGAGACATCTTGTTCAGGAACTTTCAGGAGGGTAGTAAATTGGTGTTGGCACAAACACAAAAAAAATAAAATGACTTGATTCAGCAGTTTTCCATTCTAAATCCCTAGGCTTGAAAGAAAGAAGTAAATATTCATCAAATGATCAAAATTTATATTGATTTTTATTCTGCATTAGCAGCTCAAAGTCAAGATTCTTGACAGGGTGGATGTCGGTTTGAATGATTCTCTTTGAAATAAGGATACAGGCACTGGGCTGAGTGCTACTGTGCATTCCTGAACCATAGGAAAAAACTATTAGAACCCTAGGAAGCTAAATTTTTTAAAGAATACTATAAAGGCATGCTTGTTCTGTACTGTTTTGATAACTAAATTGTTGTTATTAGTATGTAAAGTAATTCTTGTTGTTCCTGTGTTACTCTATCCTTTCCATTATCATCTAAGGACAACTTTTCTGTAGTGCTTCAAAGTGGAATGGTAGTTCATGTGCTGTAGTAACTGAGTTAATATCAGTACTTCCCAAAAGAAGTGTATTTTAGAGTGCTAGTCTGGCAGAGAAAAGGAAGCAAAGATTGTATCTGCACATTATACATCTTTAATTTTGCTGTTTCTACCAGGGAGTAAATAAAGATCTGGGGGAGGGGGTGAGGGAAGGAGGATGGAAATCCAGGGAAAGAGAATGTGAGTGTGAATGCAACACTGAAACACAAATGTGATGACTATGATTACTGAGCTGTGAGATTTAATGAGAAAGCCTGAATTAGAGTGAAGTAGAAAATCATAACCATCACCTCTAGTCTATAGGAGTATAATTGGATCTCAGCCTCCAGCAAAAGTAAATAAATAAGTTAGTGACATTTTTAACAAAATTAAATATATTGAGAATAAAAGAGAAAGTTATCTCCATTACTGTACTGTTGTAGTATACTTCTTTTCAAGTTTCTCAGCTTGCATTAAAATGAGATTCATTGTCATAAAGTGGAAGAAAATAGTGTGTGTTTGTGGGGGGATTAAATAAAAAGCAAAGTAAGGCAGAAATACTGTAACTATCATAGTTTTAGCAAATTTCCCAAATGTCCTAGGTACTTACAATTCAGCAAACATCTTTAACAGCATAGCTTTAAAATTAAATTTTACAAACATTATGGGTAATGCTTTAATAGTATGCAAATTGCAATGAAGTCAGCAGTGGCAAAGCTGACCTGTTAGCAATACAAATATTTTATGTTTAAAACAGTTATCTTTTTACAGTTCCCTCTACCTCAGTAAGTGTCAGGTTCTTCAAGAGGCTCCTCATCTGAGGATCATAAATAAACTCAAAGGAGCAGCAGCCTGTGTCTGCTTTTTATACATGACAAGATGGTTGTACAAATCAACATATTAAGCTATATGTTTTGCTGTTGCTACAATAATTCCTAATGTTTTTACTAATAATATTTTTTAAAATTTCCTCAAAATTCTGTTTTTAGTTTTGTACTTCTAATTTTCCTCAAAACCCAAAGAAACACACACACACACATATATATATATATATATATATCTCACACACATGTATATATCTCTCACATATATATGGATAGGAAAAATATCTACAGAGAAAAATATTTAGCCTGCATTTCCCTGCTGTTATTAAATAAATTAGTGACATTTAGTTTTTATGCTACTTCATAGTCTGAATATTCTGACTTAATCTTACAGTGGAGACAGTCTTGTGTTCATATTGCACAAGTTTATGTTATTAATAGCTCAATATCTAAAAAGCTGTTAAAAACTCCCCTGTAATTTCTCGCCGTAGGAGGAGAAAGAAGGAATAAGAAAACATTTGCATCTCTAGGGGTAATATAACATCAAACAGACTATCTAGGCATGGAAAGAATCACCTTCAGTTTCAGAACAAGTCAAATAAGCATTCAATGAGTGTCTTTGAGGTACAGTCAGTGTAGGAGTTTTGACTTGAAAATGTTTGACACTATCAAACCTCTCAAAATATTTGACTCAAAATATTGAATCAGAAGCAGATTTTAGATCAAAACTTCTGCAGTTTTGTGAGTTGATATGTCTAGGAAATTTTGGAACTAGTTGTTTGGAAACTTACATGTGTATTTGTAATGATTAGGTTAATAGATATGAAACATTTCTCAAGCATATAGAAGTTTAAAATGGAGCTACTTGGAAAAAATCAAGCTGTTTATGTACTACTAAAAATAATTACTATGTAAAGTGCTCACAAATGATGTAGTATTACAGAAAAAATATTTCCTATTTTTTCTGTAATATGGCATTCTCTTACTAGTAATTTCTACATTTTGTGTAGGTTCCTTTCAACATAAATAACAGAATTATGCAAAAAAACTCTGTTCATGAAAAGATAGCAAAACAAACCAGAAATACTATTACAGTATGGTAAAATTAATTAAAACTCAATGCATATTACTAAAGTAACTTCAGAATGAAAGTTTAAAGAAGTAAACAATTATTTTCTATTTGTTTCCAAGTAAGATTTTTCAATATATTAAATTCAGACAACTCAGAAACCACTTTCTGTAAATAAGTCATCAGGTTTTACTTCACTGTAAGGCAGTACAGCTCCCAGTGGGGAGAAAAGGGATTTCTCCAAAATATACACAAAGTAGATCTCTGAGCAAAATTTCCAAGGAAAAGGCTATAACATTTTTATTAGCTCATTCATGCCTTTCTGGGATGTGTTGGATAGTTTTCCGTAGGAAGCATTGGTTTTGCGAGACCTACCTTCCCCTCACTATTTTTACATAGACATGTATGTATCTGTCAATCTGCTGCAGGGCTGGGGGAGGAGGAATGTGCACCAGCAGCCTGCAATTTCTCTTGCACAAGTGTACTGTCCTGAATGTTGAGCATGGCTACTTCTAACCTTAAGGGCATGGCCACTTTGAATGCTCAGCCTACAGACTGAGCTAGGTGATTTACCTGTCCACATAGTCTGGTACACAAGCCTTTTAGAGAAGTGTGATTTTTAGAAGTATGAGTGCATTGGATGATAGGCAGACTCTTTAACAATCTCTATTTAACACTTCATTGCTTTAGAAGTGCAAACACAGGAAATGTTTGGAACAATCAGAACAGTGTAAATAGTGGAGGTTTTAAGTAAGATGAAGTTTATAATTTTAGCACACTGAAGAAAGACTTTCTGTGCATGACTAGTCTATCCTCTTCTTGACTTGAGAATCTTGAGGCTGGCACAGAAAGTTTTTCAGCCTTCTATATGTACAACATGTTTGTCTTCTGGCCTCCTAAAATAAATTGTTTTCTCTGACTAACAGGAAAGAAACCATGGTTATGTTGATGAACTTCTAATTTAATAGGATAGATTCTGGGCTTTTAAGAATGGGACTGTTTTGGCTTACTGTTATTGTGGTATGTGAAGAGGTGTCACTGAAGGAGCAGGAAGGCATGTGGCAGTTTTGAAGACATGCACTGTTATGTTGATGGGTTAGGCTGGATCTGCATCCTTGTTAATTTGTATCTTCTATATAGTTTTGGCGAGCACTGTTCTGTCACCGCAACCCTTTCCATTTTCAGAGCAAACCTGCTCCCCACCTGGCCTCCCAATTATTAAAAACTCTTCTTTTGCATCCTGCCTGTCACTCTTTTCTGCAGGCTGGAGATACAGACCTACAAGACTAGAAAAGTAGCAAAAGATCCTGGCAATTGTTCAATTTCCATTCTTACAAAAACTTTTTTTTACCTGGAAATTTTTGGAGGCTGTTGTCAGAAATTATTCAGTCTTGGAAGTCCCTGAAGAGGTTAATCCTTTCATACTTTTCTTCAGCGCTTTTCAGTATTTGTAATACAGGGAACTTCTCTGTGTACATAGCTGAGATCTGTTTGATGCACAGGGCATGCCATGCTCTTGTGTTGTGTTTAATGTTACACTGAACATAATGAAAGGCCAGGTGAACAGTCAGGAATTAAGACACCAGAGGTCCAGATTTTAAATTAACAGCATGATCATGGCATCTCCATGGATTTGGTCAGACAATGCTGCTGAGGCCATGCTACTGATTGCATTTGTGCTCCACAGTCCTGAAGTCACAGGTCATGTATTTCTGAAAGCCAAAGGAAACCCTGCAAAAAAGTATTGCTGTTATTTACAGGCTTTTTTTTCACCCTTTTTTCCTCTCTTATTATTTCTGTTGGCTCTGAGAACTGCCTGAAGTTCTGCTTGCTCTAACACAACCCCGCCTGTCTAAAATTTCATTTTATGGCTTCTGTGGATGGACCTACAATTCACTGTGCTGTTACTGCTGTTACTTAAACTCTACAATGAATTAAAGTACCTTGATATGCAACAATGTTGTTGCCTTGTAATTTTGCTCATTCTGTGTGGAAATTTGATGTTATTGTGATTTTGTTTTAGTATACTGAAAAACAAAGTGATAAAGTTATTCCTGATATAAAAGCATTTCTGAGATTTATAATGATAAAAACACTTTGCTAAGATTTTTACTGGTAACAAGCATGTCCTGATTAACAAAATTAATTTTTGTTAAAAAAAACACAGTGTGTCCTTTGTAATAGGACTCTCAAATATTCAGATCTCAGTAAACATATTTCATGATATAGGACTATTTTTTAATCTGATTCAGTCCTGGAGGGAGTGTGCAAGATCAAGGATGGAAGAGGCAAGGAAGCCAAAAGCAGGAAGGGTAACAGACTAAGAAAGTAGTCAACAGCAGCAAGGTCCCTGTTTTAATTATGTATGTTGGGGAGGGGGAAATGCCTACACTTAGGGTGGAAGCAGTCACTTGAAGTCCAAGAAGCCTAACGCTGCCAAGCTATGACCTTAAAGGCATTTCTAACCTAAATGATCCTATGATTCTGTTGTACAATACCATTTGAAATGCTGCAGTGACTTCTTAGAAGCACTGCTTCTACCTTAAGCGTTTTCATCAACAGAAGACCTGTTGGCTCAGTGTAGGAATGGAGTGATGGATGAACAAGTTTGTCTGTATAAAGCCTTTGGTCAAACTCTTGCCTACTGAAGAACTCTTTCTGTAATCTACATCTCCATGGAAGATACTTTGAGGCATATACTTCTCACCATAATTTTATTCAGCAGCTATACTCGGAGAGGGTCTTTTTCATATTCTGTAATAAAGCCTTCTCCAGAACTTTGCAATGTGGAGAAGTAGCCAGAATATTATGACAGAAAGCGACAAAAAAGGTTTAAGTATTTAACCACATAAATGCTACTCTGATCAACTTAATTCTGACAAGGAATTGCTCTCAGTTTTATTTCTCAAGAAACTGACCAACTGCAAAGATATACTGTGACAAGCTCGGAAGGGCATCCTTTTAGAATGAGACAGCTAAGTATGCACTTCTATAAAATATACATATAGCTAGTATTCTAAATCTACATGCTGCATAGGAGCATCTGACCACCTCATTGTTTGGCAGAAACTGGAATTTGTGCTTTAATTTAATAAACATAAGACATAAACAGCTGAGGTTCAAATAATGGCAGAGGAACTGAACTATGTATTTCTCACTAATTCTCACAGCGTAGTGTGGCAGCAGTATAGCTTTTTTACAGAACTTTAGAGAAAGGATAATGCAAGATAGGATACTTTTATAATTCGAATTCAACTGAATGTATTATAATTTCTATATTTGAAATACAGGATAGTTTGCTTACAGAAACAGAGTTCATAACAAAAGACTTCTGCTCGCTGGGAAACAGTGTCTGAAAATACTTCTCTTTCAAAACCAATTCAGTGATATTTATTTTAGTACATTCCAGTATAAAAAAAAATTGCAGCAGAGCAACACTAGTTCTGAGTTCCTATCTCCAATTTACATTGGTGTAAATTTTAAGTCTTTCATTTCACACTCTGTATATAATATAACCTTTCAATCTCCTTCCTCCCACAGTAACAGCCATTATCCCTTGTCTTGTCTTTCTCCACTTCAGAATAAGGTCATTCCAACATGTAGGTCTAACAAGAAATGCAATGTATTTTCATTGATTTGTATTGTCACTGATTACCCCTTTGTGTTATGTAGTGATCTGTATAGTAAAGGACATTCTATGTTGTCATGCAAAGCCAGTCTTTAAGGAACAGATTCTGCACCCCAGGCTCCCTCAGTTTATTTACAAGGTCTTGTTTTTTAGAAAATGGGCTTTCTAACAATAGCCTTGAAATTATTTACCATTTTTAATCAATTACTAGAACTGAATATTTGGCACTAGTCTAGATTTCTTTCACTGTTTTCCTGCAGAGACTACTGATTTTTCATAGTCTTGTTCAGAGATTGGACCCTGCAAGTTCAGGAAAATTAGAGCATTTTGTCATTTGATTATTGGGAATATATCAGTTTAATTTACAATAGAATATTTTACACTCACTCCATCCTGGTAGGTAGAGAATCTGTACAAGTGTGTAAGAGGACCATCACCACCATCTTTATTGCCTTTTTATTGCAAAAATGGTCACTTAGAAGAGGACCATGAAGCGGAAAACAATTGCTGAGTATAATTTCTTGGCTTTTTTTCCCCCCATGTTCAATTTTTCACATATTCTGATGTGCTACATCCTCTGAAAAAAAAAAAAAAAAAAGAAGGAACTGAATTCCACTTCTGGGATGGGGCAGTAAGAGTAAATTAACGATTGCCTCTCACCCAATTCCCATTACCTATATTTGGGATGACGCCTATCCCAGTAGACTTTCTCAGGATTTGCTAGATATCCATGTCCATAGAGGTGTGTTTGTGATAGAGATTAAGTTCTTAAAAGTTAAGTAATAAGAAAGCGTATGTGGAGCAATCTGAAAATGCACATTTAATGTAGGATAAAACAAGTAACTTTTCTATATTTGATTAGCAATTGATAAAGTTTCTACTTTATTCTCCCAGAATACTGCAAAACTAGTCCTTCATTACCAGTAAAGATTTTAAATTGAAAATAAACTGCAGTAGATTTATTATGTATCTGTGCAGTGTACTATTTTCTATATTGTACCTTGTACCTGTTAGGTCAGCTTCTGCAGAATGTACTTTTTTGAGACTTAAACTGATCAATACCTACTCAAGGTCTTCAAAGCCTCTTTGGATTTGCAGTTGATATCAGTATAACAGGGACCAAAAAATGCTTAAGTACAACAGTGAGATGGATGAATACATACAGAAAAGAAATCAGAGAGATCCATCTGAAACTGTATGCTGTCTGAGTCTGAGTTGCTGTAATTGTTCACAAACACTGAAGACAGAAATTGGGTTTAAAAACAAAAATAGTTGATTTATGGAGGGATCATATTTCTGTTGTACAAGAACTGGGTTGTATTCAGGGTTCGTAGAGTATGATGTTGATGGAGTTTATAATCCTTAGTACAGGAGGGTCTTATATTTGCGAGGAAGAAATATTGGATTATTATTCATTCCTCTCCCTATATTTACTTACTATTTCCATCCTGTGTTTCCTTTCCCCCAGTATTCTATTTCATCTTTCTTTTTCTTCTCCTGTTTTCTGTATGCATTATTGATTTGCCTATTTACAAATATTTTTGCAAGTGAGCAGAGAATGAGAGATCTGTAAAAAGCTGATGCCTCTATTTTTCCAATTTCTTATTTTAAAATATAGAGGAAATTATAGGGAGGCAAATAAGAAAATGCCAGAAAAAAAAAATCTCAATTATTGGGATAGTTGTGCTATTTGAGAAATAACATGTGTTCTTATAGTTCAGAGCTGAATTTTAATTCATATGTGTGATATTCCAGAGTTTAGGCTACATGTGAATTCCCTCTCTTTGGAGTACTGGGTTGGGAGGTTGTGTACATAATTTCAACAACAGCCAAAAAACCACCAAACCCCCAACCTAAACCCCACCCAAAACCTGTAGAAAAAGCAAGAATTACTTATCTTGATTTACAAACCCACTCTGAAAATTGGAAAAATATTTTACTTCAAGTTTTCCACAAGATTTCCCCTCTAGGCTTAAAACAGTCACAGATTTTAGTTTCTAGATCTAGTTGTTTTAGAAATTTACTGGGCTCTAACAACAGCGCTTTAGACTGAATGTATCATGTCGACTATAACTAAAATAAAAACAATGAGTGAATAACTCATTGGGAAGAATACATCGAAAGAACAAATTAATAGCCTTATGTGGACAATACAAAATACTGAGCTGGAACACTATTCTTACTGATGAAGAATCCTTCCAAAAACAAAAAGAAATTTGTTCAGGACCCCCTGTATACTGTAGAAGTGGACTGTTTATCAACTCAGAGGAAAATAGACTTGGTGGTGTAAGGGAAACAGGAAGGTGATGATGTTTGTTTATTTGCTGCCTTTGGTCATTTCTGAGTTATATAAACAGCAGTTTTAATTACAGCTTCTGAGAAAGCAGAAAAGTCTTATAGCTTTCTCAGACCTTACCACTGTACTCTAACTGGACAGATCCAGCTAGTTAGTCTTCTATTCAGGTAATGTTTCTTCATCGGTAACCTTTTGTGGTTTAATTTTCCACTATTTTAAAGTATGTATGAAAGCCTTGAATTACATTTATTTACACACTTAAAGACCTGCATGGATTAATTGGAATTTTTATCTTTTACCTCCTTGGAAAATTACTAATAATTTCTGTATTTTCTGGTTTTTTGTTTTGTTTATTTGGGTTTTTAATTTCTCGAAAACATTTTGGGGTTTACTGAAAAACATAACTAATCTCACTGTAAGAAGCACCTGAAAGAGAAAACTATAAATGTTTGAATGAGAAATTTTAAAAGGAAATTGTATTTCTAAATGGCCTCCATTATTACTGAGCAAAAATTGCACCAAGGCAAGGCATAAGCAAATATAGGAAACTGCCAGTTTATAAAGACATTACAGCTTTCCTTCAGACTTTCCCTACTGACATTCTTCAGTGCCTTTTTCCCTTCACTTGGTTGCACTTCTCCTACATTTTGCAGATTACCCTTCTTCTCTCTAGCCATTTCACTACTTTCTCTTCATGGCTGCTGTTGATTGGCAACTGTCAAGCTGTCAGCAGACAAACAAACTTTTCAATTCCTGGCTTCCCACAGCTGAAAATACAGGAGTCCTTACACAAAATTTCCTCCATTCTCGTTGCATTTTCTTGCCATAGCACCAAATAGTTAAGCAGGCATTCCACTCCTAATGGAAATAAAAGTATGTAGTTACACTGCAGTAGCCGTTTTTGAAGCGTTATCAGAATTTGTAATGCTTTTTTCTTTCAATGTAGTATATTAAAAGAAAACAATAGCATACTGGTCACAATGCTTTTGAACTTACTCTACCCTCTGTTTTTTGTACTATTCCTAGGGGCAAGTGTGGCAAACAGCAGATTTTATCCTTGTATCATCTGGTTCTCTGAGCCTCAGAAGCATACTGATTACCACAGCTGCAATAAATAAAGTATCTATTCAATCAGTTATAATGTCAAATATTATTCAACATTCTTCTGGCCAGGCACAGAGTCTGATGGAAAACAGTACATCTCACTTATTGGCTTTTTCCTTGCAATTAGAATTGCTGAGTAATCAGTGTGCACCAGAAAGCAGAATGTGAATAATGCCAATTTGCTTGGGTTTATTTACGCTTACTTTTTGAAAGAAAAATACCTGTAGCAATATGGCTTTCATTAATTAGGAAGCACAAGCAAATTGTCAACAATATCAGTCTTGAAGCCTGTAAGAAATGTAATTTTATATATCTACCTGTTCTATTAGTGCTTAGTTCCTAATATCTTTTTTATTCTTGTCCAGATATTTTTAAGCAGGATTTGATTGGCTATGCAGCTCATGGAATATATAACAGTTTCTCTGATAGAAACCTAAATAGTTAATTTCTGGCATTTGGGACTACAGTGTACTTTTTCTCTGACTTAATGGTTCAGCCTTTTTCACTGTCATGCAAGGAGAAAAATGATTATGTGAATCATTTGGTTAAAATTGTTGCTGTCCAAAAGTATTTGTTTTAAATGTATTCTTTCCGAATTTTTTTTTTAAATGTTGTGTTTTGTTTTTTCCTCTCTTTGTTTTCTTTTTCTAGGCTGAGGTTCAGCTATGCTATCTGGAAGCACAAAGAGATGCTGTTGAACAGATGTCCTTAAAACTGTACAGTGAGCAGTACAACAGTAGTAGCAAGCGAAAGGAAGAGTTTGCTGATATGTCAAAAGTTCACACAGTGGGAAGTAATGGGTAGGGAACTATTCTTTTTGTTGTTTTATTCTCACTGATCTGTGTTTTTTTTTACATGATATACTTTTTCTTACTTCTAGTTAACCAGGATTTTTCTTCCTAGGCCAAGAGGCAGGGAAAAACTCTCTCTCTATATATTTGCTTTTATCGTATATGAATGCAAAAATAATGGGTTCTGGATAATTTATCCAAATTATGGTTTGTTCATAGGACTACCTAACATTATTTAATAGTAATCTGTTATCTGGATTTAAAAAAATGTAATGTATCCTTTATTCTTTAGGCTTTTCTCCTCCAGTGGCTTTATACAATTTGATTTCTTAGCATCTTCCAAGAAAGAATCTTTATAGTGTATTCATACCTCTGCAAGACCTCTATAATAATTTTCCTTCTAGTGACTAGGAAATATGAATATGAAACCATTCACTTATAGTTCAAACATCCTAGTTTTATACTTCAAGAAAGCATTAATTTTAACTGCTTTCCCTTGACTTGGTCATTTCAGTCTGTTTTTTTTTAATTAACATAAACACACATATAATATATATTTAAGTGTACATATAAAAGCACTCTTTCTTAATATTTTGAACAAAGAATGTTGGACGAATAAATCATTGGAATATACTAAAATGACTTCTTGCTGCCCTCCCTTTTTCACAATCAAGAAAACTTGTAGTTCTGGATTAAGACTTTTTCTTTAAGGTCTTTTGAAAACAGTATCTTCCAACTGCTAGCACCCCAAAATGAACATAAAACACGTATCTGTAAGATCATAATAGTGTAGGCCAAAAGCAGTTCAAAGGAGCCAACTAGTGCTCCTTGTTTGGGTAAACCCTCATCCTGATAAAAGTTTCCTAGTAAATACAGTAGAACTTTTGCCTGCAGTTTCCTATGCAAGGAAAGTCATTGACCAAGGTGTTCATGAGTTCCTTATCTCCAGAACTTCATTTTCTGATTGTTAACTCAATGTTCAGGTCTTGGAAACACAGTTTTATTAAATTACCAACTGTAAAGATAAATGAGCCTTGTAAACATCCTCTCTTATTATACAGAAAGATGACTGTTTTAGAAAAATTGATGTGGGCTAATTATGTAGGATTACTGAGATCTTGATTACATATGCAGAAATCTGTCAGATTCTCAAACATGCTGGTGCAGCTAGTGCCAACCATAAAAATAATTTGTTCAGAATTGGTGTGTATATGTATATAAATGTGCTCTGAGGGCTACATGTTCAAAACTAGCATCTAATTTTGCAGCCACCATTGAATGTGAACAAGACTTAAGGCTGGAATATTGCAGAGGATGTCAGCCAGTAACACATCAACAGACTTTTGATTTTCCTGAGAGTAGGGGATATAGAGCTTTACGCTTCCTGAAGAAATCCAGTTTGTAACTCCACATACCATATGTGATAAGTAAATAGGTCCTTAAATGCACTTGTTTGCACTTGTAATTACATGCTTAGGACTGGGAATGGTCATCTGCTAGTGCTCCCTACCTTTTCTGTGCTGTGGCCACCTTTCTGGGCCCTTCTGGCCATCCCAGCCCTTAGAGACTCAACAGTGACTTCAGGGGCCAGAGGGCTGGAGTCAGACCACTACAGTATCACATATTCAGCCATTGTAGAAACTAGGAGAGATTGAATTCAGATGAAACACTTGCAGTTGAACAAGTCTGAGGTGCTGCATCGAGCACAATGGAAGTACCTTTCTGCTATTTGAAAATAGAGTTGATATAAAATTTCCCTACTGCATAAAAAATGTGGACAGAAACTCCATGGTAGAATGATGTAGCTAGAGACCGTGATCTCTACAGAGAAGGGGCCATTTGCATAAGTGGGAAAATTAGCTGTTGTTGAAGATTGACCTTGGAGAAAGAAGAGTGTCCACAGGGAGAACGAGAGTTATTGTAGATAAAGAATTTTTTATATGACATGGGTATGTGTGTGTATGAGATTTGGGAGAGGTGACTTTGTGTATTAAATAGCTAACCTCAGATAGGTGGGGTAGTATTTGCAGAATAGGGTGATGCTAGTGGGTGCATAAAACCCAGGAGATTTCCTGCAAAACAGTGATCTTGTTAAAGCGGCGATACAGAGAGTTTATGTGTATCTGCATGAAAATGGCTAAAGTGACAATGGAAGAGAAGAAAATGAATATCCACTGCAAGAGAACACCAGCAAGCCAGGCAACAAGAGGCAGCCAAGAGTAGTTGAGAGCAGGTGCCAAATGTTACAGTAAATCTGGCTGGAAATATTGCATCCCCTCAAAACTGGGGAGGAGTTCGTACAGGTACTATTGGGAGATATGGATACAATTATTTACAGCACCATTGTACAACATGAAGGCCAGATCCTGAGTCTGTCATCAGCTAGTACTGGGCCTTCATGGATGAGACTTTGAGAGAAATGCATTATAGGGGGTTTCAAGTATGCTCAGAATGTAAGGCAATTTTAAACCTGTTAAGGTCAAACCCCCAATTTCTTCTATATCTTCCTAATAAAAACATGTGAAAAGAGTTCCAGAAAATTATGACCCAGAAACTTGAAGGAACTTTTTGTCTGGCTGAATTTTTTTGGTAGGCATAGCAGTGTGTTTACAGTACTTCTAAATGCCATGTGAGTTATGCCATCAAAGAAATACTACAAACTGCAAGTGCATGTTAAACATAGAGAAAGAGGCTGATGGAAATAGCTTCACATTCCTTTTTATTTATTAATGCCACAGACGAACTGGTTTTCTCATGAGAAAGGTGCTCATGAATTTTCATTCAAAATAATAAATTGATGTCCACATTTTAAGAAATATGTTTAGGGTTCAAGGGATTAGACATACAACTCTGCATATCTGATTCCCTGTTTACCAAGACAAAATATACTTCTTAGTGTCATTTTAGTTATTACATAGCTAATGGTTTTATCTTATCAACCAAAAAACCTATATTAAGGAAGCTGTATTTACCTACCATTTAACTAATATTATGGCTTTTTTGTTGGCAGTCTTTGGGTACTTTTAATGGAGGATTTATTGTTTCTATAAACAGATGACCTAATTTATTTCTTTTTTAGCAATTGGTGGATTTGGATAATCAACCAAAATTAGATCTTTGCTATGGTTCTTGCAGCTGCAACACACATCAGTATTTCAGAAGTTATGCTTTCCCTGGTTCTGCCTGTGGCAAAATAAAAAAAAAAAATCTACTAAGCTCAGAAAAAGTAGATTCTGAATAAAAATCTATCACAAAAATACTGACAGGTACATTTGAATCTTAACCTCTCACTGATCATACAATTTCTGGATTTTTTGAATATCTTTTTAACAGCTTAGTAGCTTGCATCCTCTTCCAAATAGTAATTTAATGGCAATCACTAAATTCATCCTTTTAGATGCAAGGCATTAATTTTAGCAACAAAACTGCTTTTTAAATATATATATTGGAGATACTTTAAAACCATTAAAAATATTGCATTCATATTAATAAATATCTTGATGATGCTTTGTAGGCTGACTACACTGTCTTCAGACTCAGGCAAATAGCTGCCATAGGCAGTTTGCTTAAAAATGCTCCCAGATTACTTTATTTTACATCATTTAAAAAAGAAAAAAAGGAGAGAATAAGCAATTATGGGGAAAAAAAATTCCCCACTGTATCTTGTATCCTTTCCTGGTTTTTTTCCAGTGAATCCTGTTTGTCTCACCCTTTGTTTTGGGTTGAGTTCCTGTTTAGAACATAAGTTTGAAATCAAAATGTTCAGCTGTTTTCTAGTGCTTGTCTGGGTTTTATAAAGGTCAAAGAAAAGTGCTTTTCTGTTTCTTTAAAGAATTGGTTCATTCTGTTACACTAAGAGATGGACTAATTTGGACTGTAACTAAGATGTGGTTCTTTAGACACAAAGCAGGTGGTTAGATCCAGCACATCTTCTGCCTATTATAGTAAAATCCAAGTCCATTTCCTCATGCAATTTCCAAAGGCATCTCATCCCATTCTGGGCAAGAGATCATGAATGATGGATGTAGGCTTTGTTTCACATCATCTTCATGTCTTAATTTAGGTATTTCATTGGTACAAACCATCCAAGTCCAACTGAATCTGTACTGATTTATATGATATGAAATCTAGCATCTTACATCATAAAACTTATGTTTTAATAACTGCCTGTCAGTTTTATGACTTTGAATAATTTGGATAAGATGGAAAGGAAGAAAAGGAGCAGTAGGTACTGAAGACACAGAATGGTTATACTGCTTTCTGGGGAAGGGATAAAGATTCAGTATCACTGCCAAATATGCCATTCAAGATGGACTTTAGTTTTATGTTAGTTTCAAAATGATATCTGAGTCAAATACCTCCGGAAACAGGAGAAAAGCCCTGAACTCCAAATGAAACTATTATATTTCAACAATGGTAACTTGCCCTTTGATGCTTGCTCTTCTTTCTTTATGGTAACATTGCGTACCTTCTCAGGGCAGCAGGCAGCTTTAAGTTGGTGCATCTCATAAATTATTGAGTAAAAGTACACTAAGTACAGTGGATTAAACTACAGAGTTACTTCACAAGCAGGAATCAGCACTTGTGCATTATACAATACTTTCTTTGTTGTCAATTCATTGAAAATAATACCAAAGAAGTCAAATGCTTTCTTCTCTCTTGCCTGCTTTCTTGCAGAAAGACAGTTCTACTTGTCACAGCTTTATCTACAGACTTTCAAAATTACCATGCATATTGTACTCTAGTTAATAACTGAAACTGTGATAGTACTAATAATATTAAAAACATGTTTATTGTTTCTCTGTTGAAACACTGCTAATTTTTTTAATGGGGTTGCTAAAAAGTTGTTAATAATTGGAGAAATTAGCTTTAGTGGACATGCACTATTCTTCAATTAATATAGGAGTTTTTTGATTCTACTGGCAAGGCTTTTGCTATTTCCCATTTTGTAAGTTTGAAGATCCCCTTTCAAGAGATATCTTTTTGACGGATGTGCAGTTTTTCACCATATACCGTCTGTCTTGTATCACAGTGTTTTAGAAGAATCTATGCTTTACTTATTCACTAGGCTTTCAATAGAGAATCACATTAATCCTTTTAAGCTCCTTATTCTAATGATTTATTTTGTTGAAAACCGTAGTGATCCTCCTTTGAATTTTAATGATTGCTGGCTATTCAAGGATTCATTGTTTTGACTTCCTGTCCTTACCTTTGTTTCTTACATGTCTGTAGGGAACACCTGTCTAATACTGTATCTGGCCTTAGTTCTCACTGGCTTACCATATTCACTCAAGCCTATCTTAAGGCGTTAAGTTGAAATGCTAGCTACTCATCCATGAAAATAAATGTAGGATATTTACAGACATAGGCAGATAGACAGCAGAGGGATGGCTGAATGAATTTAGTAATTTTTTTATGTAACTAATATTTTTATATGAATTATATCAAGATGATTGTTGCAAAATTAGCTCAATATAAAATCTGCAATATAAAACCATTAAATAGCATCTATGGGGGATTTGTATTTCAAAATTTTAGAAGCAAATGCAGCATGCCAACAGTTGTCAGGATTTGGCATCAGCCACTGAATTTAGGTCATAGCACTGGCTTAAATTGGATTTCAGTTTTCATTTTCATCCACTCTGTATAAATACAGAATGTCTCTTTAGAAATATAACTTGGAACATCATGAGTTTTCAAGAATATATTATTCTAATACAAGATTTTAACAACTACACAGTATTTATGCATAATACATTTTGTTCCTTATCTACAGCCTTTTGGACTTTGATTCAGAATACCAGGAGCTCTGGGATTGGCTGATTGACATGGAATCCATTGTGATGGACAGCCATGACCTGATGATGTCAGAGGAGCAGCAGCAGCATCTTTACAAGGTTAGCGCTACCATAACTGCCTTTACCTAGCTATAGAAGATCTGATTAGCTTGACAAGTCTTTCTCTCACAGGATATCGCTGCGTTCATTGTATGTATCATGGTGTCTATTAGAATTCCCTTCCCTGTCTCCAACCTCATTTCCATCCCCTGTGCGCTGACAGGCTGCACCGACATCATAATTGCAAGAAAGTTCCCTTTATCACATTCTATTTGGTGTAATTCTATAGAAGGACAAAGATTTGTCTTCAAGATGAATAGAAATAAATGAAACTGCATTAATAAATAGAGTGAAACAAAATGAAGGAAAAAAATGAAATGGGAACATTTAACAAAATGTGTTTTGATTGGAGCTTTCAGCTGGATTTTTATCCACCTTTCAGACCTCATCTGGAAAGAAAGACATTTTCCTTGATTTTGGTTTGCTGCTGCCAGGATACATGACTCTTCTTATTTAATTTTTATTAGTTATACATAAAGTAGACATTGTCATGTTAACTCTTCACACTTGGTTGTGATTTGAAGAACATGATTTTGAACTTGCAGGGTGAACTTATAGGGTCTAATTCTAACATACAGGTAACACAACACACACATGGTTTCTCTTATTTGCTATAGCAACCTTAACCCAGAAGCTTTATCACTTCTTTTAGACAGACAGTACTTTTAAGAACTTCCTCAAAATGTGTGATTTGATCTGAAAATTGATTCAGGCTTCACTGTGTGTCTGAGAAGCTGTAGTCTGCGGGTCTGAGGGGTGGTGGGGGAAAGAAAGGAGGGGCTTTCGACAGAAATATCAGGCTGCAGTAAATCTTCCTCATTTAGGCAATTTTTATTGGAGTAATTCTGACAGTTGTCATCCTTGAATTGCTTTGAGCATATGGCATATTTCAAAGAGCAGATTGTGAATCATAAAAAATAAAATTAATAACTAACCACAGAATCAGCAACACTATAATGACAAGAAACAACTACCCTCTAGCTTTTTTTTATTTCTTATCAAATAAATGGTACATTCAAGGTCAAATAGAAGTTGTTTTCTTTCTTCTATGATTGCATGATTTGATAATTTCTTAAATATAATACATTTTTTCTTGCTTTGCCATCTTAATTTCTTGATGGTCTTCTTGAATTTTATTCTTTCTTATTTTGACACTTTTATTTAAAATACCCAGTGAGAAAGGGTTGTCACCTGAGTTAAAATATGTTTATAAATGTAAATATAGTTCAGATCCCAACTATTTTAGCCTGCAAGTGAGTTTAATTCACTAGCCTCCATTTCTTGCTTTGCAATTATTTCTTATTTTTGCTATTGTCTTTTTCCTAACTTTCTAAGTGCTTCATCCTACCTAATCACGCATTAACAGTCCTGGCCTTGGCTGGGCTCAGAAATAAAAAATGTCAGAAATGAATAAAAAGTTCCTTGTGAACCTAAAATAAAGGTTTTTTGTAGTGCCAGTCTATATAAGGCCAGCTTGTACCATGCCTAATTTAACAACTACTTTTAGTCCCATACTAAAAAAAAAAAAATCAGTAAACAAAAATATTAAGGCAAAAATTCATCCATCGATACCAAAAGGAACAAGGCTTAAGCAGCCAGCCCAAGTATTTTAGGTGCTACTTCTCTTTCTCATATCCAAATGTAACCATTAAGAAGAATTATAGATGGTAAGGCAACGATAATAATGCATGATGAGAAGAGTAATGGAGAGAAATAATTTAATAATGTATGCAGTACAGTATGGTGGCAAAATGGGGAGTATTGTATATGCAAAATAGGAAGTAATAGTTTCTTAATATTATGAAAATCTGTATTATGATATGTATGGCACTTGTAAAAGCAGAAACTTTGTGTGAGCTAGAGTAGCTGAGTCTGCAGGCTGAGCAGCACAGACGAACCAGCACTGATTCCAAAGCGCAGGAAGCTTATTTGTCCTGCAGTTTCCATCATAAGGTCACCTGGCTCTATACCAGATTTGAGCCCCTATCTCAAAACTACCTATCTAGTACTTCATCACTGCAAAACCACTTGAAGAAGGGCAGGAACAGACTCCTTGCCCTCCTGTGGTGAATATTCGCTGCATATACCCTTCTAGTAAAAACAGCAAGCAAATTGTTAAGGATTGAGTAGAAGACTTAAGTAGAAATGTCGAGTTCGTCTGAGATCACTAAGGAGTATTTTCAGGTAACATAAAAATCTTAAGTGCATTGCATTAAGCATGATCAGTCTTTCCAAAAAACAACACCCCCTTGCCCACCCCCCCCCAAAATGAACCACCTCCTGAAGAAGTGTTGAAAGCCCCATAATTTCAGACATTTAGAAGTAGACAACAGACAACATTAGCAAATGTAATTCTGCTCTAGCAAAGGAAAGATCAGATAAATCACTAGGTCTTTATCATCTTTAATTTCAGAGATTCATATAACAATGAATCATGCCCTCAAAACCAGTATTAATCGTTTTATAAAACTAGCCTAGTAAACCTCCCTTCTAATCAGTGGTGACACCCATTTTATTTCGAGGCTTTTTTACAGAGTCGTGGATGGTCTATTGCTCACAGCTCAGAGGCATGAGCACTGCCTGCACTTCCCAGAGAGCGCAGCCGTTCTGCTCTGTAGGGAGAGAAGACAGTACAGAGAAATCCAGGCAGCTATTATTGTCAGAATTCCTCAATGAGGAGTGGGGTGTTATGAAAATACAGATCTTGCCTTAGTTTTTCTTTATCAATTACAACTTCAAATGTGAACCTGCTAATTGCACTCTGTTCATTTTGGTGGATTCTCCTAAACCCACGGATCTCTCTTCTCACTTCCTGAGCTGAAAAGTAATTGCTGCTCAGAGCCAGCTCAGCAAGCTGTCTCTGCCAGGGAACCTGCTGTGGTATCACTATTACCAACAGTAATCATTGCCCCTAAGGAGCCTATGAATGGGAAGGAACAATGATAAAACAGGTAATTCAGAAGGGAAAAGCATACATTAAAGCAGCATAACACCATATATAAATGCTAAAATTGTATATGGGAAAATGAAATGTATTTTCACGGTTAGAGTATTTTCACAGTACTCTATTTTCAGAGTCCATATGCATTTAAGTCAACTCTCAGCTTAATTTTATTCTATAATATTTCAGGAACTTCATAGTTTTTTTACTAGGATCCTTATTATCTCTCTTTAACTAGGTTTTCTTTTGCCCTAAATACAATAGGAACAGCACAGCCACATTTTTTTGTAATGCTGAATACATATGTATTAATTTCTCTAGATTTCCTAGATTTCAGTGCAAATATTTTTAAAAAAGACAGCATAGTCCTAAATGATTTCTGCTTTACAGTCCTAAACTAGCTGATGATTTTGAAAATCGGCTAGTGTTTGAAAAAATGGCAGCCACAGAATGAATTGATGAGAGTTTATTTGTTCTCTAATGCTTTAACTATTAATTAAGAAGAAACTAAAAGGAACATTTCCATGTTTTTCGACTCTTGCTTCTTTGTACTTCTGTAATAGCTCAGTTTAATGCCAAATGTATCATGTTTATTTCATTTTAATCTACTGCATGTGAGCCTGATCTCATAAGCTCTAAGTACACAGAACTTGCATTGACTTCAACTGTATTCATATGCTGTTACTGGAGGATCAAACCCAAAGAATTTAAACTCTGCTAATTAGCCCTTTAGTGGGAACTTGAGTAATTCTGTAACTTGAATGTTCAAAAATGAAGCAAATCAGTATTTACTGGAACTGTGGAGATTAGAAATGAGTATACTAGGCAGAAAAGTTAATGATAATTATTTCAATTTTCCTCAGAGGATTAATTGCAAAACTTAATTGTGTTGGATTAAAACCCCATTTAAATAAATAAAATATGATTGTTAAAATTGTTAGTATGCTCAGAATAGAATTAAGTAAACATTTGAAAATATCAAATAAAAGAAATATTTTTTTTCTGTCAGATTACAAGCAATGTATGGTGGTTTTAACACAAACTGTATAAGCTGAAAGTTTTGTACTAGTAAGTCTTCAGTAACAGTAGTCATGATAGATGGAAAAAGGTCCTTATGTAGAAGTGCAAAAATTTTGAAAACATTTAGTTGGCACAGCTTTTGAACAGGTTAGCTGCTGAACTCTTTCATCAAAGGGAAGCAGTCCAATGTATTAAATACCACAAAAATGCACATCAAAAACTAAGGATACATTTCAAAAAAAGTTGAGGGGAAAATATCTCCCAGCAGTTTTTGCTTCCCGGCTGGAAGCGCTATCCCTGCTCAGAAGGTGCAGTTAATTTCCTCCTCTGGGTGTGCTGCTGCTCCATTGTGCCTTTCTCCCTGGCTCAGTGTGCTGGGGCCCGGAGTGGATCAAACAAACCGTGGTGAAAGTTTCCCTCATTTGCATCACTTCTAGACAGCCCTGTCGTACTCTTTGCTGACAGGAAATCACTGTCTTTGTCACCTTTTTTCAGTGATCTCCTTTTGGCAGAGATTGGCCATGTGACCAGGATTAATCACAACAACAGTTCTGGCTCAGAACTCAATGACATGTTTTCCTCAGCACTTCAATAATGGTGTAGAGGAGTCAGTAGGAAATGACTACATTAATTTCAGAGTGAAAAGATAATTAACACTTAAGGACTAGTGCTATAACCTATGGAGCTATTATTCAAATTAAAACTAATTCATTGCAAACTTGTGAAAAAAAAAAAACCACACAAAAAACTGCTCTTTAATGCAACTGTTAAAATAATCTTGCAAGAGACTCTGAGTTTAAAAAGAAGCATAAACTATTTTTAACGCAGTAATATAAATACATAAAAACTTCAACATTTGAAACTGGAGGCTAAAGTATGTGAAGTGCTTACTTAGATGATATGAATAGGATACTGGCAAACAAAAGCAGCAGTGTGCTCCTAGAATGCTGTGCTTCAAGGAGTTTCCTTGGCAACAGAAATGCAGTTCCAAAAGTAGACAGAACTTTCCTCAGAAAACATACTATTAATAACAACCTTCCGGAACAACTTGGAACAATTTGACTACTTGGCAATAAAATGCCAAGTGTTCTGCAAATTAATCTAACACATAACAGTTATATGTTTCTCTTGCCCATAATTCTCCTGAACTGGGGGCCTGAGTTCTCTGCCATTAGAGGATACAAATGTGCAAAGCGGTTCCAAATGCTGTGCAAACAGAGAGAGGGCTCAAATAGCAGCAGCCTATAAGGATCAATTAATGTTCTTCATATCATTTTAACTTCTAAAACAGATTAGTTTAATTGGATTACTTTGTTCCATTTAAAATGAGTTCTGGGTACCTACTGAAGCTATATTGTAGTTGTCTTTATTTCAAGTAGATTTCCCATATAAAGAAAACTTATTAAAAGATTAACAGCCTGTAGAGTGATATATTTGGACATTATGTTCAGGGAACTGGTTATAAACTAGAAAACATGAAGATTTTTGCTCCTACTCTGCATATTCTGCATGGTCCAGGATTCCTTCTGGCTGCCTGGTAATCTAATCTGTCAGTGCTTGCACAGAGCTACTGAAACAGTCAGTGGGAGAAGATGATGGCCGTCACTTTGCAGGAAGCTCTCAGCACGCTACAGGATTGAGCCCCTTGTAGAGAGTAACTACAAATCTGCTATATATGCAGTATTTTTAGATACGCCATCATTTCTACATGAGCCAAAAGAATCAACTAATTTCAGTCTTGCCTTGCCAATAGAAATCTTTAGAATTCCACTAAAGGCCATAAGTTTACCAGACAGGAAAGGTAGACTGTGCCACTACCTCGACTTTTCCTGAATTCTGAGATCTAAAGGTTAAAAGTAATCAATATCTCATTGTGCAGCCTGATAATAAGTAATAACCATGATGTTAAAATCTAAATGACTGCAGATAGCACTTAGGTGTGTTGACCCATTTGGAAGGGCTTTTTAATTGCAATCAGAATAGTCATTATAGTTTGCTAATCAACTTTTAGGCTGCCTTGCAAAAATCAACGCCTTTATGAAGTATTACTTTAATGGTATTAGCAAATTATGTCCCAAAGTGAAAGCTTTGCAATACTATTAAAAAAAAAAAAGGAGAGAAAGATTGTTCTGCTAAATAATATCCATAGAGATACTCATTAGCAATAGTATGTCTATTACTTATGTAATAGTATGCATTTACTTATGTCTATGTACATGGATTGATAAATGCCTCAGTGGAAATTAGTCTTCAGTTTTGACATTGTAGTATGTTTTTAATGGTCTTGTATAGTAAAATGACTTTGCACAAAACTGACTTCAGTTGCTATTCTTCACGAAGTTCAGTAATTTTCATGTGCTAGGCTGAATTTTTTTTTCCCCGACAGATTAAGAACCTCTATGACTTTCCCCACTAGGTAGGAAAATCAACTGTTTTATATGAGGGGTCTCAAAAATGCCTGATATCTCAAGCTGCAGTAAAAGTCTGACTGCTATTACAACATGAACTAAATGAGTTCAGGACCTGACACAGCAGTTTCCTGGTCCCTTATTACAAGGGATGATGAAATTGGTTAAATTTTTCTACACAAGTATTTTCACTTCAGTTGCACTGGAGAACAAAGGTAAAGCTCCTTTGTGACACATCCTATAACAACCAGCTCATTCTTCAGTGGTTCATATATTTAACTATATAAAGATTAAATTCCTTGCTAATTCTGTCAGATTTTATATTTTAAAAAGCAGAAAAGAAAATTATTGTTGGCAAAAATTCTTATATAAAGTAGAGAAATGTTAAGTTTTAATGTCTTATATAATTACAGCAGGAAAACACTGATTGCCATATCTACATAATTAAAAAGTAAATCCAGTGAATGGATACAAAAAGAATGTGAAAAATGTTTTTACATTTTCTTGGTTGATTCCATAATGTATTTCAACTGTAAACATGCATTTTTAAAGGCAGTGTTGTAATTTCTATGGAGCAGACTCCCTGTATTTCCGCAAGAAGTGGCTTCATGCATTTCCCAAGAGTGAGTTTCTCCCATTTCTTCCCAGCATGACGCTGAAGATGAATTTCACATTGTAGCAATGCAGTATTTACTGAGCTTGTAGCAAAAGCCAGCACAGCTTTTGGGAGATTAAAGCAGTGTGTCTAGAATGAAAGAGGCATTCAACTTCAAACAAAAGTAAATGTGTACCACATAGCTGTCATCACCATTCCTTACTACAGCTGCAAAACGTGGACAATTTACAGTCATCACATCAAGCATCTTAGTCAACTCCACATGCTCTGTGTTTGTGCCCTTGCTGGTAAAAAATGGTAGGATAAGGTCCTATGCAGTGAGTCCTTAGAGCTGCCTTCCACTGGTCTTTCCAGATAATGTACTGAAATAAGAAAAGATTAGGAATGTTAATAACGTGATGACAATATAATTTTTGAAGTTGTGTGTGGACATGGTCCTGTTTTTTTAGCAGCTTGGTGTATCCCTCTGTTTTAAAGGAATGAAGATAAAAAAATCACTAGTAAAAATTATAGGTGGCAATAGTATATTGCCCTGTTCCTCAAATTAGTTGTCAATTTTTGATGTACTTCCCCATTTTTCCCCTCATATTCCAGCAGAAGATATTTTTTTAAAAACTCACAGGAATTGCATGCTTTATCCATGATGTTTTGCTTCATAAATATAATGCAGACACTGCTATTTTCTTTCCAAATTTCTCATCAGTATACCTCATAAATAATCAATACTGTAGTATTTATTTTATAAAAAATAAAACCCCCACAAATGACCATGGAAAACCTTTTTAGCAGGTTTTCTATATGAAACCCAAATTCACTAAATCTCTATAAACTTGCACTGGCAATACACTCAAAGAATACATGTCTAAATTATAAAAAATAAGTTTCAGTGAAGTGTACCAGTTTATAATCTCCTGAATTTTTATTTGTATATGTATTGTATTTTTATTTTTATAAATATATATTATAGACTATATTTATATATTGAAAATATGTAAAATATCTATATAAATTATTTATTTGTATATATTTGTAACCTTTTTACATACTTAAGGTTGGGTGATGTTTTTACTTTGTGTATACACTTTTAATACATTGTACTAAAAATAGCTACAACATTTTGTGCTAACTTCTCCTTCTAACAAGGGAAAATAAGCAATCATTCTAATTTCATTCATAGTTGTTGCAGTTGTGGCTGCATCAGGTCCGGTGGGGTCTTAGGGCAGGCTCCAGCCAACTCGTGTGGCCAGCATGAAATACCTGTGGTTCTTCCTAACTTCTTGTGTGTGCTGTTGTTTTAGCATTGCAGAAAACATGGTTGCTATAGAATTCCGGTGAATTCGTGAAACTGTAAATGTTAAAGTTGGCTCTATGGAGAGATGCTTTTGGGAGAAACAGAGGTTGTACCCTTCAAATCCTGTTGTTGCAGAATGACAGGTGCTGTTACAGGTGTGCAGGACATGTGCCAACTGTGTCACAGGCTGTAGGGAAGGCTATGGAGAGGTGATTGTTTCCCCAGTAATACAGTGGGAGAAGGAGTAATCTGTGAAGACTGATTTAGACTACTAAGGGGGCTAAGTATACCAGCTTCTCTCATGGGGATGTTCCTTTAAGGGGTAATTCAGAGCAGAAGCTTGTTAAGCACTTTGCAATAGTTTCAGGAGAAACATTTACTCTCTTCTCTCTCTCTCCACTGATTGTATAAAGAGGTTATGAAGGTCAGCCTCACTCAGCTTAACTCTCACTGACTGATATCACAAAAAGAGGTTTTCTTGGTACCATTGTGTAATGTCAATGCAGTATTCCATATTGAAACTGTTGTGATGCATTCAGATTCTGGCAGACATTGCACTGGAGTTTGATCATCTCTGCTTTACGCATTGATTTTTCTTAGAAATCAGCTATGATGGATACAGAATTGCCATAAGAGTTTTTCAGGTGATAGCTTTCTAAACAGAAACATTAGCCTTTTTAAATAATGTATCAAGACTGACATGCTTATTTTTGCTGACTTTCGTCAAGGAGGACTATGTCTCAACTGTGCAGGTGGAAGAACAATAATTCCTAAGATCTCTTAGCTTGTTATCATGTGGAGAGATCAAATAAACACCATGAGAGGTTAGAAGTGATTAGTTATGTGATCCACTTTGTTGTCTCAAAAGGTTCATTGCTGTTATTTTTGTTTTTCAGTAAGGGTTCATTTTTCTCCAGCAAGTCAATAGTCAAATGCCTCATAGCGTGAGTATGGAAGATTTTTGCCTTTTTTTTATCAAGGTCCAACTAAAATAAAGATAGGACAGCTTTCTTTCTGAAAATATTCAGTTTCCTTGTTGCTTCAGCTTTAGTTGTGGGTTTTACGTGTCTTGGTTTTATTAGCTGTCTACTAGAATATATGTTTACACCAGAGGCTAAACATGTAATAAATAGATAGATAAATAGATAAAAAGAGAGAGAATAAATCAGATGACGAAAATCTTTTTACACCTTTGCCTCTGTGCTGAGCTAGGGACCTTTCTCTCCATTCCTCTTTTAACAGTAATGGTTAATGCTATGACCGTTGTGCTGTGTGAGCCTTATAGTCTCTTTGAGCAGTTATTTTTCTTGCTAAGTGACAAGTAAAATTCACAAAATGCCTACTAGAAATTAGAATGGCTATGAAGATATATACTTGATACAGTTTTAACAAACATAAGGGATGACTTTTTGTAAATATGGCTGAACTGGAGTTCCTTGTCAACTCATGAATACACGTGGTAGGTTGGTAGCTTACTCACAGTGCCCAGAAGACTGGAAATGAGGGAGCAAGTTTCGTTGCAGTTGAAGACTACTGCTCTTGGCCTGGGCCCAAAAAGTTCAAGAATCAGACAAGGAAGTGAATAAAGAGCCAGTTTAAGACTTGAAATATTAAATTCTTCCATCTTATTTTTCCAAATGAAGCAGATGAGATCTGAGACAACAGTCACATTAGACAGGAATGAAATATCTCTGATTACCTGTGGGAAAACTGCCTAAAATTGGAGGACATAGGTAGAAGTGACTGAGCACCAGGAAAACTGGAACTCCAAACGAAAAAGGCTTTGCTTTGAGGTAATAGAAACAATATTTTAGTCTCTAAAAGGAATTGTTCAGAGTGATACAGATGATTCTAAGTAAATTTAAAGCTAGGAAAAGGTTTTCTTAACCAAAACCAGAAACAAAAAAGGGGATAAGGTAAGGTACCAGGAACTAGAGTACCCATGTGTAACTACAGACATGAAACATTTCTTAATTGTATCTCTTCCCCAGGATCATTTGTAAAATACACAGCTTCCATTTACAGGGAAGACATAAGAGTAAAACCAATCTAATATATGCCTCCAAACAGAGGGCAAGCTATCCAGAGAAGCACCAGAACAGAAACAGCAGAACACACACAGAGCTGTAAGTCAAAGGAACCCATGAAGCAGGGTAGATGCAGACTGGCTGAAAATGTTGGCATTTCAGTGCAACATATGTAGGATAACAGGCAACATGAAAAGTAAGAAGAAAAATGTTCTTGAGAAAAAGACCCAGCCAGCCAGATTGAATATCACAGTTACCTTTGAAATTAAAATATAGTGTCTGAAGTCACTGAGAATTTAAGGTTTTAATGAAGAAGTAGATATCCTTAATGTGACTTAAGCAGATCTAAAGATTTGCGGTGTTCTAGCAATGCAGAATGCTGCCAGGCATTCAATTGCTATATTTGCAAGTATTTTATTAGATCAATGACTAATTTGATTCTAGCTGGATTATGGAGTCAGCTGCAGTGCAATACTGATAAGAAGCAAAATTAGACTGGAAAGATGCAACCAAGCACTGCATATGTGCAATGAAATCAGGATGAAACCAGTGGATAAATTCAGTCAATCAACAAGGAACACCTGAAATAAGAGATGCTATCTCTTAAAGTTTACTATAGTTGTTTTACAAGAATGCTACACACCCAAGCTCTGTTTTCAGTTGGAAGACAATAATCAAAGCAGTACCTGAAAAAAAAAGTGAAGTCACTGTTATTTCTTCCTAGCATTCTAGAGGAATACAACATATGTGAAGAAGATGAGCACTTAGATGTAAAATCAAAGTTAGCAAAAAATCCCACAAATCACCCTAGAGAGAAGCAAAATGGAATTCTGTTAGTTTAGTAAAACTGCTGGAAAAGGCAATGTGGCAAAGCAAAGGCCATGCACCCACAGAAAGTAATGCACAGTGGATAAACATTCTCCTAATGGTCAGAAAATCCTGGAGTAAACTGATTCCAGAATCTTTGAACAAAATGCAAAAATGTGGGACATGCTGCAGACTTTTTTCAGGGCAACAGTAGGCTTTTATGCTCATCCATCTGAGCTTCTAGGGGTATCCCAGTGAAACGTAAACCTGGCACTCTTCTTCTATCTAAACATAGGAAACAGAAATATCACAGAGGGGGCAATCCATAACCAACTCGTAAATGGGAACCTCGACAGGAATATTAATCTAAATGCAGAAAACTTGAAAGAATGTGAATCACCTGTGGGTGACATATGTTGATTTTTGAAGGACTTTGCTGCTTGCCATGAGAAACTAGGAGCACTTCAGGAGACAGCTAGAACAGTTGACAGAAGGACAGTTCTATCTTTCATAGAGACAAACAAACATTTTTAAAAATTTTTTGCATGTTTGGCAAAAGCCTATCAATTTTTTCCATGGTCAATACACAGTGACTGAAAAAAAAGTTAAAGGACCAAAAGAAAATACAGAGAGGAGGGGGGAAGAGAGCAACAGGGGCAGGCAAGGCAGCAAGATACCAGTCCTTAAATTGTACAATTATTTGAAGGGACTGAGCATTAGGAGAATCTCCTGATTACACAGAGCTCCTGTAGCAGTTCTTCTATTATTTTTCCTGGCACCATGGCAAAACTAGTGAATGAATGTAGGAGTAAGTTAGAATGAAAGTAGTTTCCTTCCAGCAGAGACCCCCCAGAGAGCTCTGGTTTCTGAAATCAGTGAAACTAGGAATTTCTGTCTTACCTAGAAGCAACATCACAACTTCCTCCCTTCGCATGCATATTGTGCTTGTCTTCCAGAAGTAATTTGCCATGAGTTACCTGGTAGGCAATAGATCACCTTTAAGACACCACTGGCTGCCTCCAGCTGCAGACACACCACAGCACACCACACCAATCACATGTTTTTTTAATCTCAGTTCAAGCACTGAATGTATCTCTACAAATTAATGAATAGTACTGACCCCTCCATGAATGCAGATTAACACAGTTAGGCATTTAGCATTGATGCTAAGAGAAGAGAATATAGGTATTTAAAGAGACATATTTTCATATAGTTCAATTGTGAATATATGTATATACATCTATATATGTGTATTTTGTATAACAACACAAATGCTAAACAAGTGAGCTTTGCTATTCCTGGCACATTTCAAAGTTCGTCAGAGTATTAAAATGTTGAGCAATAAAATGTTCATTTCATGGAAAACATTTCTGTTTGGCTCACATTAATTAAATTCAACTCTTTCTGTTAAAAGCCAGACTAAAAGAGGTAGAATATTGCTGGCCAACTGCAACAAGCAATAGCAAGCAGAATTGCTTGTAGTGGAGGATATATGTGAGGAGTTTTTTGCATCTCTTTTAAAAGCCATGTGTCCCACAAGCTATATCTTGGTTGAAGAGCAGGGTATTCTCTCTTTGTGGACTAACGATTTCCACAATGCTCTTCATTGCTGTGGTAGGAAATCCTGAACTTGGTGCTGAGATATGCTCAAATGGTAGCTAGAACTATCTATTTTGCCCCTGCATGATAAATAGTGAGGAAATATATTTCCTGCATTTAACCCAAGTGAATTCATACCACAAAATGAATCTTCTACCAATTTCCCCTCTTTCCTTCCCTTCAAGCCAGTCACTAGAAATATATTACTATAATAACTTGAACATAATTTAAAAGCTGTTATGCTTATGGGTCCCTATATGGGTTCTGACAGTTCTTCACTGTCTGGGTAACCTCCAAACAGGGAGACCCAGAGTGATGGGAGATCCAGTAGTTCAGGCATTTGATTTCATTAAATTCAAGAGACTGCTTGGATCATGTATATGATTTTTTTGTGAATTTGATGTAGAGGTCCTATGAGAAAAGGCTCTTATATTTATGGTTTTATAAGGCTAAAAGTAGCATGGCACACAGACCTTTTCCAGTCACGTGCATTGTGCTATGCACTCTTGTTCTTTTTAAATTCTTCCCTTCTGGAGCATATGGTCCATTTACCAGGTTCTTCAAAGGCTGTTGAATTCGGTTTTTTAGCTATATCTTTTAGCTTGCTGACTTAATCTGCCAGGGCCAGAATTTGCTATCCTAGTGCTGCAGATTTTAACTCCAGGAGATTCTGACTGAGTAAATCTCAAAAACAGGCACTTTCCCATGTTCTGATCCCTAGCTCTCAGGTCATCCAACAGCTGAGGGTCTTTCTGAAGTCTGACCTTAACTCATCTGTTCAGGCATTTCCTCAACTTGTCAGGAGTCAGCAGTAACCTTACATTTCATGTCCACTCCTTTTGTGAGTCTGAATGTACAGCGTCAACAATAGCTTGCCTGTTGTCATGGCTTTGTATGGCTATAAGGTATTTGGATCCAGATCCGTAGACACAGTTTAGTCTTAGTTCCTACATCCTTTTAAGAAGTGATGCCAGGCAACATATTTTTGTTTAGCCCGTGTTCAGGCTTCCCAGGGAGGCTCCTGGAAAACAGTTTTGGATTTTTATCCAGAATCTCTTTTGGTCATTCCTAGGGAGCCAAATTGTGTAGTGTGACAGACTGACCTGTTATGGAACCTTAATTTAAAAAGTTGCATGTAAAAGCCTAGGAATTTAGCTACTGTTTCTTTTTAACACAAGACAACGTTACTTCATTAATCTTGGTATCCTGACTCAAGTAGTGACGACTCTTGGAAAAGCTTAAATAAGATGAAGAAACTCTCACTTTTCTGTATACTTACTTTAGTTCCAAAAGGCTTTAGTTGATAGAGTTTATGCACTTCTTTCTTGTTTATGTCTCTATGGTCCTCTAATTTGTTAGATTAGAATGGATTATTGGGTGATTTGACCAGCAGGTGGCCTACTACACTGTGCTAGCGTGTGCACCGACTCGTGTCCTGAGAAGGGTCTGCAATAATATTTAAGACTTCTGTTGTTTGATGGCGTTATTCCATGAGAGCAAGTGTGACATTGATAATCTGAACTTGGTCTTTTTATGTTCTACCAATCAAACTAAATGTATCAGTACTAGTGGGACATTTTCAGGCCTATGAAAGGTTGGAAAATTAAAAACATATATAATGTCCCTAAAGGTTTTTGCATGGTTTAAATATCTGAACCTTTTTCTTAAGTGCTTAATAGCTTTACTGAAGGACAGTTAACTCCTGCCTCTGCCATTTCTTCCACACTTTATTAAAGAAGCAAAGAATAAAATCAATGCAATGGCAATTCTTCAAACATCAGTAGCAAATGCCAATCACCAATGAGCTGTAAAAATTACCTTTAATAGGGTTAATGTAGTGCTGCCTTAGTAATTTAATGCAAAAAAGCTCTATGGCCTGTTCTAAAATATGTATTCATTACTTTAATTTCTTTAGACTTCAGTTCTATAGCAACATATTATACCTCTAGCATAATAGTGAACAAAATGACCTAAAATAGTTGACTCAGATATAGATTTGAAAAAAGGTAATCTAGTAGTGCTAAGAACATGGAGTATTCCACAAGGTATACTTTTTATTTTTAGAATTGTTACTAATTTTAAAATGGATGTTAAGGTAGGAAGTACAACCTCTCAAATTAAGAAGTGAAATCACTTTATTTATATCACTGAAGTGCAGATACTATTTGACAAAGGTTGTGTCACCTAAAAAATCAGTCACATATTTTGCTGATATTCTCAATAGAACATATTCCTTAAAAATTCTAAAAAACACAGAACACGCAATGCGATCTTGTTCTTTATCCATCATCCGTTTCTCATTTATTTTCTTATATTTTTCCATCTTCATTTGTAATTATTAAATTCCCTACATACATTCCCATAATAAACATCTATTAAACAGACAGCAGTTACAGTTGAAGACATCAATACACATTACTGTAAGCATATATCTTGTCTTAATGACCACAGATCTTTCCAATTTGTATTTGAACAGCCAGGCAGCTATCATGGCATGCATAGTTACCAGAACAGGCTTTCCACAAAGCAGGACCAGAATCTCTTGAGAGAAAGCCAGAAAGACCAAAGTTCACGTCTTCCCTGGTGTTGGCTATAGCTGAAGTACATTCAAGATATCCTGAATTCATATTATATTACTTCACTACTGGTTTTTTGTCCTGGTATTTCCTGCTGCTGCGGTCCTTTGAAGAACGTTTTTTCCCTCAGATGTATGCATATCTTTTCTTGTTTCCAAGACATGCCCTTTTTCATCTTCTTTAAGTAGAATTCAGACATGACAAGAGCAATAACTTACCAGTCTCTAAATCCACTGACATTGCAAGTATTACATAGATTTGAGTATCGATGCTATAGTCACCAGTTTATTAGTTTGCTTAGAGCATAGAGATTAACATTTCAGTGAGGCAACATAAGTCAGCATGAACTTGTGGGGTTTTTTTTCTGAAATCAATTTCTACAGTTTCATTGCCATATCTTTACAGAACTACTCTTTTTTGTAATTGCTGAAAGACAGATTCTCTTAATATGCAGGTTATGCTGTGTGCTGATTTCAGAGAAGCTCATTACAAAATGCTAAACACAAAGGGGCAGATTCCCTGGTCCATCACAATCACATTCAACTTTACAATTTCTGAAGTGAGTCTAGAGCAGTTGATAGTGTGCACTAGAAAATACTCACCTTGTGGGTGAAATTCTCATTGATGCCATTGACTTCTTCTGCTACTACATTCTTTTTCTCCTGCTCCCTACCCTGCTTTCCATCATGTATAGCGGCAGCAAACAATCTTTAAGCGAACGAGTAGAGTCTAACAAGCGAAAGCCAAAATGTGAGTAGAGGCAATGTTATCCATAAGCACAAAGTAAATCCAAACCCTATATTTCTCATTTATATCAGGGCCAAGTTTATAAAAATATGCTTTCTGACAGCTCTGAGCAAAAACAAGCACCTTAAGAATGTCCAAAGTGCATGTAGTTGAGTTCACCAGCCTCTGCAAAAATAGTTCAACTTCTCTATGTTTTAATTCCATAAATTGAAATCCCAGAAACACCAAACAGAGTTACTCAAGGTCAGTGCAAGTCATCTGGTTTCATGTTTGATTCTTGTAGTAACTTTCACAGATGTTCAAACTATTGGCAAAGGTATAAGAAGATAAAACAGCTGGAAGTTAAAAATAAACAAATTCAAACTAGAAACAAGCCATACATTTTTTAAGTGAGGGAAGCTAGTTGTTTATCATTTTACCAAAAAGTCCTGTAAATTTCCCATCATTTGCATCTTTAAATCAGGGATGGATGCAATAACAAATTATTTTCTTCAAGCCAGAAAGCTGAGAGCTTAATATAGACAGAGAAGGTAAGATTAGGGCACATTTTATACAAATGGTGAGGTTAGATTATGACAATTTTTTGAACTTCAGATCTGTAAATCAGCCCAAGTTTTGTCAAGGAATATATTGGCAGAATGCCATTAGAGTTGAGAAGAAGCTTGCTTTCAGCTTTCATCATACCAGCAAATAAAAGAGTTCACATATAGCACTAGCATAAATCCTTGAAAACAGACACCTGAAATCAGGGAAATAGAAACAGAGGAAAAGGTTTTTTTTGTTTCTGTCTTGCTAGTTGTTAGTACACAAAATGAGTTCAGTGTCACTGCATTCTCATATTCTTTTAAAGGTTACTATTAGTGTTTGTTTAGTTTCCAACATTTGTACATGGACTTGAAGTTCACAGTCACATCCCACTCCATCACAGTATAACAGACTGAATATTTCTGTTCCTGGTGGTTCATGAGCACATTTGACATACTCCTTGGAAGTTACAGGGGTCTTAAAAAGCAAGCCCAATGCCTCATGCAGGTAGCCAGATTTTTTGTCTTTTTCCCTTTTCCCATTATAAGTGTGATAGTTCCTCTCGTTTTTATTGCTTTGGTTTTGTCTGTCTTAAATTATTTAAAATATTGAAACATTATTACATTCAGAAAGTCCATTTTTACAAATTAACTCAGAAGCTAATTTTCCAAGACTCTGGAGGTTAAAAAAAAATTGTATAATTTATCACATATATTAGCTTTTAGAAACAATGGTCACTCTGATATAGTCCTTTAAATATTATTCAGCAAATATAGTGGTGTTGTCAGTCTTCTAGAATTGAAATACATCTCAGAAGGAGTTTTTTCATCTTCAGGGTTGTCTGGCTCTTGCTGAAGAAGCGTAACATTGTCCTGTTTTGATTGCTGGTAAGAAAGATAGAAAGCATCTGTGTTAAATACTCAGGTCTGTCAGAATGTTATCAGTTCAGATATTCAGAAGAAGATTAGTTCTTAGTTCCTACCATTCAGTCATCTTTATATGCTTAGTTTGTTTCAGGGACAATTGAATTTCCTGTTGATAAGGCCAAAAATGATCACTGCTGTAGCATTTGCTATCAAAGCTGTTAATAACATAAAAAATGAAATATTTTCTTCTAATTTAAAATACTTCAATGACATTTGTGAGGTGTACAACTTCTTGCCAACTCTTGTAATTTAAAACATTATCTGTTCAAGGAAAACATATGTTAGAAATTTTTAATTCAGTGATAGGAAAGGCACTAATGAAATATGCATGTATGAATTTTGTATTGCATAAGTTTCCTATTTCTTGAAATGTGATTAAAAGCCAAACATCTGGATTATGTTTAAAAAGCCTGAATTTCCAGTTTTCAGAGAGATTCAATCTATTTTGACACTGTACACTTAGCCTTAACATTTTCAGCATGCTGTTAACATTACTCGATATTGTTAAAAAAAATAAGTTTAGGTTTACACAAAGTTGGATTTCTCCTATTGCTAAAAAATGTTTTCTGAAATAGCTGTTTCTGGAGGATTCACACAGCCACAGTTTAGGCTGCATCAGCAGTTTTGTTATAAATTTGCTCTTGAGAACAGTTAGTAGTTGATCATAAAAATAACTTTTCAAATGGAGAGTATTTTTTCTTCTGTATAAAAGTACTATTTTTTCCCTAGCATAATATTAAAAATGAAATACTGAGTTCATAACAACTTACAAAGTTCAGTATAAGATGAGATTAGTCCACTGTTAACACTGATAATGGCATAGGGATGCCAACCTTCTCCTCTTGTTTTAATAATATTAATGTATACTGGAAAAATTAATAGGTGTTTTCTGCTGTGTTTCTTGAAAGGTTCAGGATATGTCTCTGTACAGATGACAATAAGTAGTTAACTATAAGACTTACTTTTTAACATGTTTTAACAATAGTTAAAACAAAACTAAACCAATAGTTTTGATATCATTGTAATGGTATTGCAGTAGCAGGAATTGTGGTGAATGCCAGGGTTTTAGATAGTCAGTGGAGTCATTTAGCACTCCTATTGGACCTGCTGCATGTCAAAGTACCAACTTTGACATAACACAAGGAAAATTATAAGGAACAAATCAAATAGCACTTGGTAAAAACTATTAGCTTTTCCTTTACTTAGTACAGTACAGGGTGTACATTTAAAATAAAAATTACATTTTTCATTTTAACTGTTGGGCATACTGAGAAACTGCTGTCAACACCCTTTCCAATCAGCACTTAGATGGGCCATCAAACAGATGTAAGTTCTGTCATATAGAAAAAAAGTTCAATTACTTTAAAAATCATTTTGTTATCCTGGATACTACAGATAGTGAGAATTCAGATCTCAGATTTGAGGTTAGAAACTGAGCAAGCTTGATGCAGTGTCTATCTGACCTTGACTTGAGGTCGTGCACCAGCCTGCAGAGACTGTAGGGCTATTGCCACAGCCCAGGGATGATTTTCTTTTCTCACTGTTGACAAGGTCTAGTAATTTGTGTTACTAAATCCCCTGTGTCTTAAATGCTGGGTATACTGATCTTTTTGGATTTACCTGTCCTTTGGTGATGACTGAGTTCTGCCTCTGTTGATCTGAGGAGCTTCAATTTCCACTTGGGTATTTTTGCAGCAGGGAACCTCTTCTCCCATGAAACAGTATGGCAAACAGCTGAAAAGATGGGGATCCAGAGATATTCTACCCCAAACATATCCCAGTAGGTGCTGTTAGAAGAGAGGGTAATTTATTTGTAGATTTTCAGTCAAACTTCTCTCATGGAAGACTATTACTGATCACTGTTAGCATTCTGTCTGAGTAACAATAGAATAAGGACTTCAGAAGAGCTAGTCTGTGAAAGATAAATGCAAAGGAACATCCATTTCAAAACAGAATGATGCCTGTAACACACAGCCTGACAATAGTGGGTGCATTTGGAATTAAATCTTTGTATAGAGGAGTTCCAATTTTATGTTTCATGCATACTGCAAAAGCAGGCACAGCCTAACACAGAGGATAACAAGTTATAAATGATTTTCTTTGAATATCTTCTTCAAAAAATCTCCATAATCTTACATTGATGTATTTTATTTTGTAAAAATGTAAATATGAAAGAATATCTGTATGAGATTTTGAGAATATCCAGCCAAGGATGGAGCTGCAACTACACCTTTGTGTTTCCAGGCCAAACATTTTCTCTCCTATCAAATAAATTTTCTGCTCAATAATGGTCTAACTGTAGTAACATACAAGTGTTTGGAATCTCCCTTACTCTAGTTTATTCCTCAAAAAAATATACCTGAGCATAAACCCGACAGTATAGTAGTTATTAATTCATAAAGAGCACTTTTTTTATTTATTTAATATCAATTAATCTCCAGGAAAATTTATGAATAAATGTAAATTTAGCTAAATCAACATCTGATATGTTAAGCATGTCTGTTGGTTGCATCTGTACCAAAAGTCACACCTCTGGTGCAAGGTGTGAAACCAACTTCAAAACTCCAACAGTGTTATTACAAGCAATGCAAGATGAATATCAGGATTTTTTTCATATATCAGCCAAAGAACCCAGTAAAACACATAGTTTATGAGATAACAGGTTGTTAAACATGAATCGTACCAATCCTGTGACCTCACCTGAACTGCACTATGACCTGTTCTGTTGCACTATGGGTGGCCATTTCTGATCTGGTGGGCTCTCTCATATGCACCTGATATGGGATTACCCTCACCATATGAATTCTAACAGCTGTATTTTGGCTATGTATTCTCCGCAATTTAATTATATTTAAAATCTTGTTAATAGTATAGTAAATAACTGGTATTGCTACAAAATTGCATTCTGAAGGTAATGGGATTGAATTTCAATGCTAGTTGACACTCAATTACAATTTCCATATATCTACTGAATTAGGCAGTTCTTGGTTGCTATATTAAGGTGGATGTCTTCCTGCTTAACTGAACACTGAGCAAGACAGGCAAAATGTATTATAAAGCCAAATCAAGGCTCAATATGCACACTCAAATTTTTATTGTTTGTATGAAGTCGTAAGCTTGCAGAACAAACTCTGGAATGTGAATTTAAAATTTTTAAATAATCAATATTTAAGCAAAATTCCACTATATTTATAGTAACAAAGCTCAAAAAAAAAAAGAAAAAAGAAAAAAAAAGAAGCCTTTAAAACTTTTTACTGAATTACTGCCATCAGCCAGTAGAACCATGGAGCTTGTTCGGCTAAAAGCCACAACAGACTTTGTAATGCAGTGATGTAATCTTGGCTTTGTGTCATTTATATTCAACCTAAAAAAACAATTTTCCTGAATAGACAGGCTGACAACAATATTGTTCAGTGTTGGTTTTTATTTGGATTGTTTCCAAATGATTCATATGCGTCCACAGCAACATCCCATGCCTGTTTGAATTTTTCCTCTGAATTCCGAAGTTTCCCCTTTTTTCTCACATTTTATTTTGCTTTTAAAATCCCAGTTATGTTTGTGAAACTAACTAGCTCGGCCACAAAATTAGGATGTATCTTGCAGAGTGCATTCATTTTACTTTTTGCATATTTTTCCTGAGGTCATGTCAAGGTTAGTTTGAATTCCATCCTACATTAAGACTTCTTTCACAGCTATTTAGCTCTGCAGCCTGCGCCCCGCTGGGGTCTGCCCCTTGGGCACGTCAAAGCTTCAGACCTGACAAATCACACACAGATGAAGCTGTACAGTTTTTTAAACAGTTTCATCACTAACGTGGGGCTTTTTTGGGATTTGGTGGTTTTTTTCCTTTATACTACACTTCCCCACACCCTCCCCCTGACCCTCCCCACTGGAGTTTATTCTCTGAATTGCCATATCCTGAAGACTGATTTCTGTATGGAAAATTCCCTTGCTTAGGCGAGTTGTAAAATAGAAATGTCGTTGTATAGTATGTGCCGCTCACAGACCCCCAGAAACTGAAAACTCTGCAGATCCTCTTGGCTGATAATAACTATAGCTCCTTGTCTAATAACTCTAATTGTATTGTTAGTACCTATTTGCACTGAAGAGCCTAAAACTATAAAGTCTGATAAATACTCAAAATTTATCATCCATATTGCAAACCTGTTAGTTATCCAGGAAAGCTGTTAGTTGTTCACAGGAATAAACTTCTGTCATCCTTGGGATTACTCAGATGAGTAAATGTTCATCGGTGTCAAGAAATGATGTTGTGCTCTAGCAGCAATCTTTAGGGGACTTGCAAAATTTTAAGTGGGTGTATGTGTGTGCATACATATATATATATATATAATTAGCTTCACAACTATCTGCAGGGCTTTCACCACCTACATTCATGCACAGACAGACACACCCTCTGCCCCCTAAGTGTATGTAACTGCATAAAAACTGGTTTGAAGTGTATAATTCAGCTCACAGGTGAAAATACGTTTTCTAAAATTCTTAGCTGTAGACTCCTATCTGTTTTTTAGTATTTTGTGAAACTAATGGTGCAATGCCATTTCCTGTTTAATTGATGAAGTTAAAATGCTTGGCTGCTAATGAGTGTATTAGCAAACAATATACCCTTAACAAGCTTAAGCAGCTCAGGATTTTAAAAAGCAGCTTACTGTCCTCCTCATTTTTATAAGACAAAATGTACTGCCTTCCACAAATTGCTTGATCGACTGATGAAGTACCATAATTATAGTTGCATTGCAGTTTTGACAAAGCCACAATAATAGATTGTAGTTTAGTCCCCACTCTAGGCACACAACTCTTTGCATTACAAAACCCAGTTTTACTGGTCTAATTCTTCCTGAGAACAAAAAGCACCTGGAGATGTTAACTATATACTAAAAGAAAACTTGGAATCTAGAAAATAATAATATTGAAGCATGACTTTTCTTCTTGTAGTTAGTTCATTGGGAATGGTATCTAATGAAGAGTTGTCTAAAGGCTTGCTTGTTTGGAACTAATTAAAGACAGATATCCTAAATAGAAAAAGGATCATGGGAATTACATTAGGTGTCCAGAGACTTGTTATTCTTTTGGTACTCTGAGTAGATAGTGGAAGTTGTTAGGGATTCAAGAAATAAGGCAAGCTAATAAAAAGTTCTATTTTTCTGGTTATTGGCCAACTATTGTATTTTTGTTTGCAATAAGATTTGTGCCAACAGGCTAGGGGCTTGAATAAAACATTTAAACATTTGTGCATTAACACATTATGGTGAAAAGAGAGTCTTGTGCTTTCACTCAGTGCATTTCAGCCTTCAATTAATGTGAAAGCACTACAATGCCTATGCAACTTCTCTTGCCTAGTGGTGCACCATTTATCATTGCAGTTTTACATTGACCTTGACACCCACTTCATTAGAATAAAGATTGTCTACCATTTAGGTTACATTGTTCCTCTGCACAGAGACCCCATGCAAATTTCTGTTCAGATAGAAGAGCTGTGAGCCTGTCAGAGGTCATCTGCATTAAATGATTGCAGCTATTTTCCAACTGCTTCTTTTCATTCTACTCAATTCAGGCTAGGAGGATCAATCAAGCCCTCTGCCTGAAACAGTGGGACTGCTGGGAATATAACTGTTTTTGGTAGTAGTGGATATGCCCTAAACAGTATTAAATATTTAATATAAATTCATTAAAGAGCACACAAAGTCTTCAAAAAGATATTACATTTATAGTAAAATTTAAAGGGTTGGGATTACCTTTCTTTAAAAAAATGAAGAACAATGGATACCAACTGCATAAATTTTAATGTAGGCAAAATTTAGTTCATGAAGTTGCTTAATATTTCTTTCAATATGTTTATTTCTCTAGCTGCTACAGAAGGGAATGCATAGGAGAAGTGTAATCTGCATTTGCTACTTTCTGAAACAGAAAAAAAAAGCAAGGTGTCTGTAGGGGTTTAAGAAAAAAGTGCAAAGACTTGCTTTGTTTTACAGGCATGCACCCATATGCACATGTACTCTCACACAAATTCATATTGTGCTATTGTGCTTATTTGTAGGGGAAAAAGGCAGATGGAAATAAGTTAGCACTCTCCTTCTTGAGTTTTCCGAGTGATATAATTGGAATTAAATTATTAATGGGAGATACTTAAAAAGGATTGTTTTATGATCTTCTATTACAGAATTTGCAATTCATTTTAATATTTGTAGTTTGATTTATATCAAAGATAATGCAATCTATGTCCAATTAACAATACATAGCCAATGTAATATGATTTCCAGATCATGCAAATGGAATAAACTAGAAGAGGAAAAACTGATTCTTAACCTCAGATGTAATTTGCTCTGTGAGTTCTGGCAATTTTAAATGACATTGCACTTTTTAATTTTTCCAAAGGCTCAGCAGCAAATTTATCCCAATCAAGAAAGCCTATTATTAATTTACAAGGACAATTGTAGGAGTCTTTATAATTTCTCTGTGCAATTATTTGCCATAAATTGCTAATGGTGAAATACATGAAGTTTGCAAGAAACAGCAACTGCTATTCATCTAGACAGATCGCTCAGCCCAGATCTTGAATGTTGTCCAGAGGTTCTAGTGCTATTGACGGCATAAGAAATATAACCAAGCTTCTGGACAGTTTCTAAAATGTTTCACATTGACAGTACCAAAAAGGTAGAAGCATTAAGGGCTATTGTGAAGGGTAGGCTGGCCTCTAGCAGATTCCTTCACTTTGCCTGTATACAGCTGAGCTTTGGACCCTGGACTTTGGAATAAAAAGACTCTTTGTTCATCACTGAATGGCATTAGGCATGGGCTTCCTAAGGGGCCACCATGAAGCCTAGCATGAAGAGTGCAAACATTATCCAGAAAGCAAAGAGAATGTGTGTGAAGAGATGATGGACAAATATTGCTATATGTGCATATATATATATATGTTTGTATATGTTTTTATTACATATTTGGTGAATTTGCTTGCAGAGTATTCTTTACTGAATTTTATGCATGCAGTATATTTTGTAAATATATGCCAATGCTGACTGTGCATGCACACGCAGACACTAAGGATATGTATCTGTATTTATTGGTGTCTGCAGCAGTCAAAACATCCCAAAAGGCAAATTTTTAAAGTTTAAAGATTGAATGCAGGTAAAACTAAAATTGCAGGTCACTCAGTCCTGATCTCAGTTGTATATCCTACAGTTCCATTTGACTGAAGATACTTTGTTAGTAGTGAATGATGGAATGCAGAACATCTACAAATAGCACGTCCTTATTCCAGTAATGGAGAAAGTTTACTGGTTTAATTCTTCTGTACTTCGTAGCCATAGCTCCACTGTGTGTTCAGTATGTCTGGTCTCTTTTCACTATAACCAACAGAAGCACCATACAAAAGTCTTACAATGGATGTCTTAATCTCTCTGTGTGCTTTTAGAGCATTATTTTGAATTCCATCATGCAGGCTTTTTTCTTCCTTTCCTCTTCTGAAGTTTTATTACAACAACAGAATTCCCAGGGAGCTTTAGGGGCAAGGTTCGCGTATTATTGCCCGAAAGTTTTGCTTGAGGGGTGGAATCTGCACCCCAGTCCTGATCACCTTTTTGTGGTGTTTCTCCTTCTGAAAGATGCAGTGTGCAGTCTTATAGAGTTGTTAACTGTGTACAGATTTTTTTATTGTTTACCAGACAGTGCACATCTACGACCCTTTCATGATGATTTCTTTCTCTGACCTCTCAGTGACTAGGCATCTTGTTCCTTAACACTGAGGGAGGCTGAAAAATGCTTGAGTTGCTCAATGTGTGCCTTCTATACCAGTTTCAAAATGGCTTATTCTTCTGGTTTCCATGGTGACAATTAACACTGTTACAAGGCATTGTTCCAGTCTGCATTTGGGCAGAATTTTCGGGTGTAATTTTTCACACAAAAAAAATGTTTTAGATAATTTTTTAAAGAAAAAATAATAATAAAAAAACAGTTTAGGTTAAAGTGTTGAAAAATGTGTCTCAATCAAGCCTGCCTGAATTATTTCTTAGAATGTTTTTATCAGGGAAAGTAAGGTTTTAACTAGATTTGTTTTGGAATTCAACTTCTTGTGGCTTAAATATTTCTGCCAAACTTATTCCCAGATAAACACTACTGCCGTTTTTTAAATTCCACTATTTGTCCTTTGAGAAATATTTGTTGTATTGAGTGAGAAGGAATAAAAAGCCAAATTCTTTAACTTACGTAACAGTGTTTTGGATTTCTTTTGAGTGGCTTCAGGAACAAAAAAACAGACATGGATGCCCACAGCTAATCATGATGTAAATATTTTGCAGTTTTTCCAGTATGTTGTTGCTTGTGTTTTTTCCCAGTTTTATGATGTGACAGTATTTTGGGAAATTAAATATTACTCATTTATTTATTATTTTGGCTATTGAGAGAAGCCTGCAACCTTAACTTCCTTAATCTCATTTTTGGCTATTAAACAGTATTCTATATCATAACATCCACAGAATGTCACAGTGGAACAGCTTTTTTTCCCTTAAAGCTGAGGAAAGAATGAATCTGAAGATTAAATTATCTTCTCACCAAAGGATTAAGTAGTCCTACCAGACTAGGGTTGTGCAGCACTGATAGAGCTGGTGGCTAATTTTTCCATGCAACTGCTCAGAGTCTAGGTGTTTAATGGATTAAAAAATAGCATTAGCAATAACATCTTGTGTTATCTCAAACTGTACCTCCTGTACATTAAGCTCTTCCCTTAAAATACACACTGCATTTTAAATATCCATGAGTGAAACAATACTGACTCTTAGTCACATACCAATACATCTGATAATCAACTGAATTATTTAATCCTTTACTGTTACTGTATAATGCATTTTCTATCAATCAGCACTTTCAATCATGCTTGTTTATACAGTAGGTTACACAGTGACAAAACCAGCACATACATAAGATCTAGTTTATTTAGTTTTTAACGTAATAACCTTTATAACATCTGTCACACTATTTGGATTACGCAGCACTGAATTATTTTATCTAGTCCAAAATTAAATGAAATGTCTTCTGTTTCTATGTTAACAAGAGCATTGTAGTTATGAAACGTGGAATGTATTTTATTTCTTCATCAGTCCTGAGATGCCTAGAAACATCCCCATACCCAGCTCAGACAAGTGCCAGCCTAGAGCAGTAACTAGCTGTGCCTGCAACAGTGACACACAGCTAGAGGACTCCCTCAGTCTATTAATTCACTTCACAAAAGAAAGGGAGTCACATGAACTGGATTTCAGTGCCTAGCAAATCGGACTCTGGATTCCCCTTGATATTACATGTACTTATGGAAATAATTATGCAAATCCTTTTCAGCTATATCATCTTTAAATAGAAATCAGATTACATAAAGAAGATTGTAATCTCCTCCAGTAACCATTCAAGCCGAAAAGGCAATAAGACAGGACCAAGAAGCATGGTTGTTGAACATATTAGTTGAATAAAATAGTGGTGCCTCTTGGTGGGTCCAGACCCCTAGCACCCATCTTGGTAGGTATTGCCTACTGCTGTACGTCTCAAACCTGAGCCGCAGTACACCAAGTGTCAAAAGGCAAGCTCTTTGTAAACAATTCCTTGGTTTTTACCATGCATATTCATGCAATTTTGGATACACAGACACCTGATCAGTGTTCATTAATAATGAGAAATGGTTTAAATCACCTCATTTAAAACATTTGCTCTATGATCCACAAATGACTAATATTTGCTGAAGTTTACATAATACAAATGATGTGCATGTGTTGTGTAAATGAGAGATTAAAATATGAAACTAACAATATGCAAACATATGCATGGAAATACTGAGAACCTGTTAGCTGAAACAGTGATTTCACACCTTTATTATTTTCTTTAGGCTGTCTCCAATTGTCTTTTGGCTTTGTTTTCCTACAGAGCATGTTCTTGGATCTAGCAAAGGCATCCATGTTTTAAACATTCCTTATTCTCATTTAATTTTTTATACTTAGCACAGTTATTAACATTTGCAGTATGAGATGCCATAGCAGTTTTCTTGGCTGAATTTAAAGCAAAGAAAGCTTAATGTTTAGGAAGCAATTTGCTAATAGCTATGCATAATTTATGTATGTCTTGTAAACACCTTTGTAAGAATATGTGCTGAACTTTTCTCTCTCAGTAAGAGGCATATTTTTGGCCATATCAGAAGTTCTATTTCAATCAATGTTTTTATACTTAATTAGGTTAACTATATGGAGGGTATGTATATGAATGGATGCCTGCGTGTTAATGTTGTTTTTTTTTTTTTTTTACTTTACCAACTATGAAAACATTTATAACCGCTATATATTTAATAGTTAATTCATGTTTCCGGGGAATACAGTTTTAAAAATATTTATTTGCCAATCTGTCTGTAGATTAGAATACATTTGTATACACTATATAAGTAATATACAGCTAAAAGATTTAGAAAGTCCTGTGAAAGTAATTATGAAAGAAGCTTCGTGTTTTTCTTCTTTCTCCTATATCTGTTTTCTCTGTCCTTTTTTTCTTTTTTTAATCAATAAATAGCAGTGCAGGAAATAAAAGGTAGTTTCAGCTTGAAGAAACTATGTGACTGTTTTAACATTGTGGCTGTTCTCTTTTGTGGGCCATTTCAGTGCTCCTGTTGGTCGATGCTATAAAAATCAAATTACTGTTATTGTATTTTAAGAGAGCTATGTCTAATTGTTTTTCTAAGGTGAAACTCTCACATTTTCATCTGCATTAGCATTTCAGGCCCATGTATGAGGCAGAATCCACAATGAAAGAGAGAAAAAATAAGCTGTAGAGGAAATATAATTATGAAATTATTTCCTTGGATTTTGTTTTGTTTGGTTTTGAATGGAGAGCCTCATTGTTACTTGTTGAAGTAGTATATTTGAAAAATAAGGTCCCACTAACCTGAATGAGAGAAAGGTAGATCAAGATTCAGATGGAAGAGTGTTAGTGAATATTATTGTACAAGTGAATATTGTGAGAGACTGAATATTACTATATGTAATAAATTGCTAACTGCCTGCATAGATACGTCATGCAGAAGTCTATGTGCTTGGTACCTAAATCTCTTATGATATGCCATGAGAAGGTTGTGTATATAAAAAAGTAAAATTAAAAAATGTCAGAGTAAGCATGACCATAACTGGGCACATACAATGAAAATTTATTTTTTTATGATGAAAACTGTTTACAGCAGCTAATACTATATATTTCTTTTCCTTTTAGAGATACAATGTAGAAATGTCAATCAGGCACCCAAAAAAGATGGAACTGCTTAGTAAGGTTGACACTCTGAAGAAAAGTGGTGTTTTACTACCAAACGATCTCCTTGAAAAAGTGGATTCAATTAATGAAAAATGGGAACTGCTTGGGGTATTTGCATTTTTATTACTGTTTGTGGGTTATGTGTACATTTTTGTGTGTTGAAGTACACTGTCTGTCTGATTTCTAATTTGAAGCACAAATATCTCTCTCTTTCAATCCACCACGAACATTTCAAACAAACTACTCATTCTATTATAAAAACTCCATAGTATTTTCCTCTTCTGTTGATTTTTTTTTTATTCCATGCTTGTCTCCTGTCTGACTTTAATAATTTTAGTTCTTTAATACATAAAAAATGTAAGTAAAATATGCCATGTATTACGGGTATGCACCAAGTCAACTATAATGCAGTATATCTGATATACACTGACTGTCATGCTTGAGTGAATGTTAATAGAATTTATTCTGAAGGTACATGTTAGAGACATCTACTGTTTAACTATTTACTATACCTTTAAGATGAAAAGTGGGGCTGTCACTGCATACTTCAGGTCACACTGGTGGCTCAAAAACAAATATACAGATTCAGTACAAATCTGCATACCTGAAGCTGAGAACACAGCCAGGATGTGTTTCACGCTGCTGTATTCAGCTCACTTTTGACAAAACCCAAAAAAGTTTCGTGTAATTCATTTCACGCTATGATGGGCTGGGTCTCAGCCAAAGAGTGAGATACAAGAATCTGGCAAAAAAAGCAATATAGGGATTCTGTTACCCAGAGACCGATGATGGCACTGTGCAGGAGACACTATTGTCCTATTGTTGTAAAACAGCTGAGAGAGAGAGAGGTCAAACTATACATTTTTCCATCCACTTCTCTCCTTAATTGCCTTCACTTCAAATCAAGGGTAAGATAAATTTATAAATTACTTTAAATGATTAATTATAGATGTATGATATTAGCAATACAGTTACATTGCATAATTTTGCATGCTATTATCCTAGTTTAAAAATATTTCTATTATATTAAGAGTAAACTATATATGCAACCTGCCAACAGCATTTTAAGTACTGACTTGTGTCACTTCAGCTTATGTAGCAATGCAATAGCCGTTTCAGAGGGCGGGGCTTTTTTGATTCAGCACAGTTGCTTCTAATTGCTTGATTCTCTAAATGTGCAAACTGTCAGAAAATGTTAAAAGTTGCCTTATGATCAGTAATCTTATTACTTTTTAATCTGCAACATCACCATAAGCATTTTGAACCTATTTGATCTTTAATAAATTTATTGATAAAAATAGGACTTACTAACCTGATCTTTTACATCTGATCATGACAACTTGTGTTTTTAAAATGGTTTCAGATGTAAGCCTTACATTTATGAATTTCAATGTATTTAATCAGTTTAATTCAGTGGCAGTGATTAGAGCTGGTAGGATATAAAACTATAAGTAACTGATGATAATTCTAAAAATTTAAAAAAACTCTGTCTTAAAAAAAATTTGAAGCCCTAATTTGAAGCCCTTTGCTTCTCAGTATATACCTCAAAATTAACTTTTGCCATTAATTTCAGCATTTACAGAAAAATAAAATATAACTTTTACAGTTTTCCTGTTAAATGCAGTTTCATGAATAATAAGCAGAGTTTGATAGAGTTTTGTTTAATTTAATAAAAACCTTTGCAGAAACTAACAACACTAGACATACTGTTTTAATTGGCATGATTACATTTTAATTGGCATGAAAAAAATTAAAGACAAGGATTTTAACTTCTAACAATGGCAAAATAGAGGGATATGGTTTTTAATATTACTTTCATCTAAGGTGAACACTGTGGAATGGAAATACATTAGAATGAAATGTCAGTGGTGCGTACAGTTTAATCTGTGAAATTTTGTCCCCTGTGCTGAATATTACTCTGTCTCAATTGCATATTAAACAACCCTATCAAGGCAGGCATTGGCATCTGCTGTGCTGACACAAATTGTGAATTAAATGAAATTGATGTCCTCTGTCGTATATTTATGAAGACGGACCATTCTCTGAAGTATTCTGTTTATGAAGAATTTATGATTGCAAACTGTTCCAGAACAAAAAAGTGGCAATAAATTCTTTTTTGTGACCCTACCCTCCAAGGGCATTGATTTCACCTCCTGCTGCTACTTTTGTTACAGCATAAAAACAATAGCTAGTGCTGGATTCCACTGAGGGTCTTCAAATTATCAATATTTGCACCATGAAAATAGAAGGGTGTTGCCAAGAAAGCACGTTTTTCAGTTATGATCTCCTACAGACGTTATTTACAGAATGCCACATAGTACATTAGTATCAGTTGCTCTAATTTTATTTGTGTTTTAAAGCTTATTTTTGGAAGCTAACTTTATTGTTATAAATGGTATTCTGGTAACTTTCTAAAGCATATATTTTCAACAGACAGCCATATTGGGTCACCTAAAATTGTATCTTCCTGTTACAACAATTAACCACCAATAATTATGAGTTTAAAAGGTTATTGGATGTGAGTGTCAGTGTATATTCAATATTCAACAATCAGTACCATAGATCTAGTGCTCATAATAAGTGTCTGCCTGACAGCCTCTTATAGGTCAGATAAAATATGTCTTAGCATAGAAGAAGCAGGCAACAGCATATCTCTCTTGTGATGTTAAAGAATTGCCTTTCAAAATACTGAAAAGAAAGGTAACTTTTTATCCCTGGCCTCTTCAGAATATTCATTATGCTCACAGCGTCCACTATCAAAATGTTATTCAGTGGTTCTTTTATTAGAAATACTACTTTGAAAAGATGTAGTAAATTAGTTTCATTAGCAATCAGAGGTGAATGTTTATTCTGGTCCATTATTTTTAAAGTGGATGCTTAACACAGAGAACTGAGATTCAAATTTGGTGACCTAAATAATTGGGCTGATGTTCAGGAATAGTGAAGATTTGCAATTTCTAGCTTATCGACATTTGAATGAGTCCATCCACTTTTAAAAACAAAACAACTCTTTTGTAACCTAACTACTCCTCCATACAGCCCCAAGGCTACATGTTTGGAAATTATGACCTGGTAGTTCATACCTCAAAAATATTTCATTGTTTCTTCAAAAATGTAGACAGTACCTTGGACAGGAGTCTGGTGAACTCAGTGCTTGTCATGTTTCTGTTGCTGCCTGGAAACCAGTAACTCTCACAGTCATAATCATCTAAAGCCACAGACAAATTCTGTAGAGTAACTAGTTTGCAAAGTTATGTAGCATTTTGTCTCCTCTGTCCTTAATTGCTCTTAATAAACATTGATGTATAATCCTTCTAGCAAAGCCAGTGACCCAGAGAGAACAGCATAAGTGAGAAACAAGGGTACAAAAAAAAATGAAATAGAAAGAAACAAGGAAACTAAGAATGAAATTGATTGGTATTAGTAATAATTATTAAAAAACCCACATCTCTGGTCATCTAACAGATGCTTCTTGTTACACATTAACCTGTATATGTTTTGGTACATATGACTAATCTATGTTTTCCTTATCTGATGCATTAGAAAACCCTAGGAGAGAAGATCCAAGACATAATGGTAGGGCACAGTGGGTTAGGTCCACGTGACCTGCTCTCGCCTGAAAGTGGCAGCCTGGTAAGGCAGCTGGAGGTCAGGATCAAAGAGCTGAAAGGGTGGCTGAGAGATACAGAGCTTTTCATCTTCAATTCCTGTCTGAGACAAGAAAATGAGGGAACAATGAATGCTGAGAAACAACTGCAGTATTTTAAGGTAATAAAAAAATTATCATCCTTTTGTAGAGAAACTCTTCTTAATGATAGGATAAAATATTTATTTTATACATATTACAATGCATGTACATATTTAATAATATATTTTCACCTTCATTTATGTACTATGTCTTCATTCATATTTGTTTTATTGAATCTTTGCTATGATATTTATTTCTTAAACATTTTGCAAAAGAGAATTTTAGAGGGCACTAATTGCATCATGAGTGGAAAAGCAATAATTTTCTTTCCTTCTACTTCACTATAAATCATAGAATCATGGAATTGTTTGGGTTGGAAGAGATCCTAAAGATCATCTAGTTCCAACCCCTCTGACATGGAGAGGGGGAAAAAAACCTCTGAGTTTTGTCACAAAAAGCTTCACTCTGAATTTCACTCCCTACATCAATTAATTAAGGTGTGTGATCATCAGTTTCTTTGCACATATGAGTCAAGAATAGCGTATCTGAGGTAACAATTACAGAGAGATAAATTTAGCATATATGAGAAAACATTCAAGGTCGTAGATATGTGGAAAAAACATATAGACCATAAGATTTGCATCAGTCTTGGCCACATCTTAAACCTAAACCTGAAAATTTATGGAAAGGAGGGAAAAGAATGGTACGTGCAATGCTATATTCAGGTGAACAAGCTCTTTCAACTGAAGGCCAATGTGCAGCTTTGCAACTGACTTAGTGGAGGTTGCACGTTTTGATCCATTCCCCAAAAGTAGTGGCATCATTCAGGAAAGAGGGCTATTAAGTTAGCAAACAGATCTGGTATAACCACGTCATTTTCTTCTGTTCGTAGCTTCTAAATAAGCTCTCACCTTAGTCATCATTATGAGTCACTTTACTCTACAAGTGATCTTTGACTAAAGAATAAGAAAGAAATCACAAATCATTGTTGAGCTTTGGAGGTAAAGAGTTTTTTCTCTTCCAGTAGTACACCAGGGTGTCTAGGGCAACAGCATTCTCAAGGTGATGGACAGTTTCTTAAATCAGCACCTCAAAGAGCATGTTGCCAACACCTCTAAACATACTTTTTTTTAATACAAGCATTCAAGAAAACAACACGAGAAAAATTACTATCTTCCCATTCAGTCATTCCTTCACTCCTAATTTTCCGATCATGATGGTTTGGGAGAAGGTTGTGTTGATACGGATGAAGTTGATGGTTTCCTGAGCTTGTCCATTTGAATGTAATTTTAAATTTTCTTATGACATCAATACCATTTTTTTAATGAGTTGCTGTCTTCTGCTAATGGGGGAAAAAAATCATGATGATTCTGCTTTATCTATCAATGCAGAACTTCACAGCAATAGATGCATGTTTTCCATAGGAAATGCTGAATGTTTTTATATCTGTGGAAAGTTATGGCATTAGTTTAAGTGCAGAACTATGCATTTAAAAATCTAAGTTCTGAAAAACTCTTTTTAAAATATACATTCTTATATATGTATGTATGACACAGAAACATATATATATATACACACACACAGAGAAATATCATACCAATGTTACTTATGTATTTTGAATGTGCACAAGTCTCTCAAAGGAAAACTTTTAATGCATATATGATGTGATGTCATGCCAACATGCCAAGAGCTCTTGAGATGTTAAACAGGATAGTACCACCCACCACCATGTAACCAGAGTCTTTTAATACTCAGTTGATTATCTATTAATTACACAAATAATACATTAATTATTCTCAAAATGGTAGCCATTAGAGTATAAAAAATAATTACCTATCAAATATGGTGAGAGCATATCACTTTGTCATATATATTAAACCATCTTTGTCTCATTAAATCTGAAATCCACTATAAGTAAGTTTTCCATTCTTCACTAATCTCCTGGGGAAGTGTATAAAGGAGAAAATGGATATAATTAAGAATATTGCAATGTATAATACATATATTTGAGAAAGAAAATTTAGAACATTTTCAAAAACATTATCTATGCCCCTAGCAGAAAACCTGTTGGGGTTTAGTTTGACTTATTTTCCACTTAACTTAAGAGTTTAACCATATTACTGTCTTCACCGTACTAAGTGAATCATTGTTTCTTAATGGAAATTTACTGTGCTGCACCATCCCAATTATACACACAGGCACTGTCCACAGAGGAACATTTTTAATAAAATAAACTCAACAACGCTGTTGATTTTCATTCCATAATGTTATACTTTATATTACACTTATGCCTTAGGAAAAAGAGTTATTCCATTTTTTAGGTATTTTTCTTTCATTTTACAATTGGAGGATGAATTGAATATGTAGTTCACATGCAGTTGGGACCCAAGATGAGAGCAATGTTTGGGGAGGAGTGATTGTTAAAATCAGAAGTAGGAAATTATTTTGACCCCTTGGTTTTCTGTTGTAAAAAAATCATCCCATGTTAATTTGGGTGTTTCTATTAAAGAATTTTCTACTGCATTACTTTTTTTCTAATACTCCCGTGTAATAATAATAATACTTAGCATTTCTATAGTACTCTCCAGTCAAGAGATGTACATGCTGTACAAACATTACTGAAGTAAGTCCCACTAAACCTTTGTGATAGTTATTATTATCATCAACTTTTCAGAAATGAGGGAAATAGAATATATGGATATTTAATGACTTTTCTAGGTTTTCACAGAAAGTCAATTGCTGTGTTAGAGTAGAACCCAGCTACAGTGACCCTACTCTTTGGAACCAACCACAGGGCAGCCCTTCCTTTCTTCCTCTAGGTTACTTCTCATTATATTCCATGTTCTTCTGCAATGAAAGGAGACTAATTCCTTGCTATTTTTTGTTTTTATTCAAAGTTTAAATCCTGAGTATGTATGGCTTCAGAGCTCAAATCAGTCCAGTAGTTTAATTACCTAGGTAGCCTCATCTTCTCGGATGGTAAGATTGACAGAGAGATAGACAACAGGTTAGCAAAGGCATATAGAGCTTTCGGAAAACTCCATAAAAGAGTTTGGTGAAATAAACACCTGAAGAAAAGTACAAAGATCAGTATTTACAGAGCCATTGTGCTGTCTACTCTTTTATATGGATCTGAGTCATGGGTCATCTACCACCACCACCTGCAACTCTCAGAACACTTCCATCAACGCTGCCTCCGTACAATCCTAAACATTCACTGGTCCGATTATGTGACAAATATGTCTGTTCTAGAACAGGCAGCAGTCACAAGTATTGAGGCCATGTTGCTGAGAACACAGCTGCCTTGGGCAGGACACGTCTCAAGGTTGAAGGACCACCACCTCCCTAAGATCTTGCTTTATGGTGAACTTGCCACCGGCTGCTGCAAGAGAGGAGCCCTGAAGAAAAGATACAAGGACTCCCTGAAACAACATCTCAGCCTTGGCCACATTGATCACCATAACTGGCCTACTCTGGCCTCCAATTGGGAGGTCTGGAGACACACCATCTATAATGCTGCTGCTTCCTTTGAGAATGCACACAGGATCACTCTCGAGGAGAAAAGACAACACAGAAAGAATCGTATCTTGTTGATACCACCTGAGGAGTCTTTCTGCTTTGCCTTTTGCAACCGGACTTGTCTATCTCGCATTGGTCTTTTTAGCCACCAGCATGCTTGTGGCAAATGTGGGTAGAGTCCTTCCCAAATCTTCATTCACGAAGGCTAGCCATGATGATGATGTATGGCTGATTTTTTTCCCCATTATTATATATTTAGATGCTAGAATTACTATAATATTATTAGTTAAGGTCATTACCCAGCTTATGTAAGGTCTGCTATTTCTTAGTTTTGTGGCATCTATGTGATATACTTTGGTCAGCCCAGTGTTCTCTGTGCAACATAACATACAGCCGGGCTACAGAGTCATTTTGTTACTTGTTCCACCAGCTTTCAGTGCTCCTTGCAGCCTCAAACATTTTCATATTTAGTTATGAAGGACAGGCACAAACATTGCTGCAGTCCTTAGTGACACTTCTGGCCATTCCGCACCAACATTGTGAGTTTCCGAGTGTAGCTATAGGAGAAAGGGGAAAGAGTGAACACAAGTTGCTCAGCTGCAAGGGGGGAGGCCTGGGTATCTTACTCCTGTTTTTATTTCTGCTGCAACACAAAAAATCCTTGAATGTGGACTAAGAAAATAAAGAAATTGACTTCAAATTCATGGGAACTTCATAGCTACAAATATACATTTATTTTATTTATTCATGTTTTTTTATTTCTCTTCTATCTTTTGAGTCTTGAGTCCATATTTTCTAGCTTTTCACAGAAAATGATGAGAGCCAGAACCAGAATTTTACTTTTTAAATGAAATACAAGATTCTCAGGTAAACACATAGTTCTAGCAGCTGAAAGACTGGATATCATGAGACTAATAATTGGCACAACTGATTTCCTAACATAACAATGTATGGCAATTTTGTGGGTCAGGAGAGATTTGGAGCAGGAAAGAATGAGAAGATAAAAAGAGTTCTCATTCTTTCATGAAAGTTTTAGTAAATTTCATTTGAGTAAAGTCTAGCCAGAAATTTATGTGCCTGTTGGCTTGTCAGTAGAAGTGTTCTGCCATATTTGCTTTTATGTGTCCAGGACTTCAAAAAGCATGCTTTTTTCTCTGCAAAATGCCTTCCAAAAGACAGCAAGGGAGCCTAAATGATTAGTTATATATTTCTGTTACTTGCAATAAAACTTAAGACTTTAAGTGTTCTATATAGAGAAATGACCCATCAGCCTCAAAAAGTTGTTATGGCTTTCTCTCACACACCAGCTACTGAAGAACAAGTTTAGACTTGCCAGTATTGTCTGTCTCAGACTCCCTTCTCAATCATGTACAATTGGGAAAGCCTCTAATGCTTTCAGTAGTAGGATTTATACAGGATCCTGTTTTCTTTCCCCTCCAAACTTGGAGGGGGAACAGGATTTTCCTGTTCAGAACAGGATTTTAGCAGAGATTTTCTGCTAAATGGTGTTTGGCAAAAATAATGTTGCATTTCACGTCATGTCATTTTCTCTTATGATTTTATTTGAAGCAATAAGCAACATGCTGTATATAGTTATACCTGTCTCCTAAATCTTTATTTGGATCTTTAACAAAGAGATTCCTGGTTTTCAGCAGCACTCAACACTTGTGATTCTCAGCAGTGCTGAATACTTGTGATTTTCATTAACTTTAGTCAATGTATTTGTTAAAGAGATCAGACTGCTTGTTCGTACAAAAATGTTGAAATTTTTTTCTCATTTAAAATTTCGAAAAGTCAATGGTCTGTTGAATTCCATAGCTAGTAGTATTTTTAAACATTTCTGCTTGCCTTGTAAACAGTGTAAATTATCTGATGCTTGTAACCATTTCTAATGACTAGACCCATTCAGAAGTATGTGTTTTCATCTTCCACTAAATTTGTGACTTGAGCATACTGGATGATGAAGTGTTATTTTTCAAAAAAGTATTTCTCAGCAGCATCTCTTATTTCTCCAATGCCTAAAGCAACTCAGCTTTCTTATTAAGTAATATAGATTGCATTGGTAATTAATGGCAAATCAACTAATCAATATATCTTATGATGCTTTTTATTTGAACTGAAAAGTCTCCAGAAGATCAGCGCTGTATGTCTTACAAAAAATTCAGTTAAACACATTTCTATCAAATAAAACACAAACGAGTCTGGGAGCATGTAAGATTGTGGCCAAAATGAAATAAAAGTATTAATGTTGAGTAAAGGTTTGGAGACTCAGAAATTGAGCAAAAGTGCTGGTTATTCCTATAGGTGCCAGGAATTGCTTTCACTACTGCATTTTGGATACTTTAGAGTTTTTGGAATGATGCTCCTGGCATTATTTACCCAAGTTTTGTTTGGATTAAATTTTAGCAAACAGAAAGGCATACAGTATTAAATCTCACAAAACCAGGTAGGATTCCAAAGTCAAACATAGACTGATGCCTCTTACAAAGGTTTGGAGCAAATTCAGACTGAATTTTCATGGCCCACCAGCCCAAAGTAGCACTTCTGTGGACCACTGAAAGGAGAAGCCACCTTTTTATAGTTAAGCAGGTCTACATATATTTTTTTTGGCCCTAATACAATACATGGTTTTATAGCTCTAATTTGATTTTAATGTACTAAAATATCATTGCACAATACTATATATATACCCATACTTCTACACACAGAGTACTCGAATGCTTAATATGCTCAAAGGTATCTAAAATTTTGATTGAATATACTCATTACTTACTGAAAAAAAGTTCAGTTTGTGTTTCAATAAGCTCTCCCTATTTAAGGCAACACTGATGTGACCTGTAGTTTCCATTTAGTACCAAATATCCCATCTGAGATAGGAGCTTTCATTCCATCATCCCATTTGGGCTGTGAATCCTAAACCATGTATTCTCTGAGTTTTTTACATTGTTGCTTACTTCTTGATTAATCAAAACATCAAAATTATTCATAAACACTGTCTGATTGTCTAAACCCATTTTACCTCACAATTGCTCCCTTTGCTGGGGAAAATAAAGGAACGCTGAAGAGCTCTGGACTAAAACTGGGATATGGGATGGAGGTTACTGCAGTAACAGGAAGAACTGAGTTTAGCAGAGTTCAGATACGGCAATTCACTGAAAGCTTTGGTGGAGAAGAGATTAAGCTAGTGGTTTTTTAGGCCACTAATTCATATTTTACTTACTTCCTACCTCTGTTTTATGTACTGTCCCCTTATTTCTGGTAGACAAAGATGAATGTCCCACAAACAGCATAGGTAGAGGTACTACAGTGCAGAGATCTTCTCTGAGTTTCTTCTCTAGTAATTGGGGGGAAGAAAAGCACTTTTGGGATGCTAATAATCTGTCCTGTTTTATGCATCTAAAAACAAAAATAAAAATTTAGGTTATGGAGAAAAGGTACCTTACCTCAGAATATCTGATTCTAAATGATTAGTTCAGGCTCAATTCTCCGTTAGCTCAGATGAATCCCAGTCCAAGAATCATCAGGAATTCATTAAGACTTGAGGGACTTGAGGATGAGACAACTGCAATTCCAGCTCAGAATGATTTACCAATAATATCTGTCACATTCTCCTACACTAATTACAGGTTTATTTTTTTTTCAAGAAAAGTTAAGCTCAAATTTCTCTCTCAGCCCTCCTGAATGTGCAGGACGGTGCTCATTTGAACCAGTGCCACCTTGTTAACTGGAGCTAGTGGGGAGGCAATTGAGCCCTTGTCCCTGTCTTTCTTACTGTAGTGGGATGGTTTACATTTAATTCTCATGTCATGGGTAAACTTGAAAGACTTGAGGTCTCCCTCAGGTTGAGTAACACAGAAGACACCATGGCTTACAGAGAAAGCTGTCCCAAACTGGCCATCCAAAGTAAAACTTGCAATTTCATAGTGACAAACGGCTAACAGTTCCTTTCCCAAGACTTTCATGTTGATGACATCTACAGATTGAGCTATCTTTCCCCTCTCAGTCATGGCCTCTTGAAGACTCAGATCTGTAGAAGTGAAAAATGGCTGACTTGACTTCTTTTGAGAGAGCATTCTCAGATCCATCACTTATTTTCATTATCATTATCATTATCATTATTATTTTCATTATCATTGGTTTACTTCTTTTGATCCACCCAAACGACTCCTTGAAAATGCGACTGTTTATTGTTCTGCTATTGCCCTGAAGACCTAGTTACCATAAAACCAGAATCATTCTATCAGCATGGAAAAGGGAAATGAGAAGAAAGGAAAAAATGACAAAAGAAAAAGAGAAGGAAATATTTTCCCTAAATATATGTCAAGATTGACTTGCACTAATTTACAGTAAGGGTTGGCACTTTGGTTGGCCTCAAAGTTTTATTTCCTTTGTTACTGATAACATGTAGAAAAACTAGTACAGCGTGGACTGAAAATATAAGAGAGTTAACAGAAATTCACTGTACTGTCTCCATTAAGGTTCACTTTGTGCTACTGCATGTGATTAGACAATTTATTTGATTGTCTATAACTGCCCCTTTGGAGCCATAGCATTGCATTTTCAGGTGCAAATCTCTCCAATATTAGTGGATTATTGATTGAATAGTGTTCTCTGGAGCCATTAAATCCTACTGAAGAGGTTTTTCTTTAATTGGTGGATCATTGACCTAGCAGACTGTTGCCTAATTTTGGTTTCATACTGGATAGGTTTCCCAAGTTTTGTCCTTGCACGTAAGTTAATAGGTCACAATCTCAATAGGGAGTATTATTATAGATTGTATTAGTACCTTTACTTACAATAAAAATAATATCATACTGCCAGGAAACCTATTGATTTTGGTAGAATTATTTGCAGGGTAAAGTGTAATTCAGTATGAGAAAGAATATGAGCATAAAAGAACAAGTCTTCAGTACACATTCTGAAGTGTTTATTGCAATCCTTATCGAGTATATTATGTATCACAAGTGTGACATGTCAGTCAGGAACACGATTTGTAGACTAGCACCATATTATTAGAGACAGCAGAACATCTTAGATAATGCTTGTTGCATAAAGTCAATGGGGAAAAAAACCCAAACCCTTGTGGATTCCTGTGTTTTGAAGGATGACTCCCTTACTGGTCTCTTACGAAAGTGCTGTATTTCCTCACCTCAAAATAAAGCTGGAAGCCTGTCCTCTAATCTGATGGATTTTCTGTGCATTTCGCTGATGACTGATGATGCAATGTCATTCTTAGTGAACCATCTCTCCCTTTATTGCACTGATGCTTATTTTCATGTTTTAGGCACAGTAAGAGCAACTTAATAATGTTCTCTAGTCTAAGCATTATGAAGGAAAGAATGGCTCTTTTTTGGACTCTTTGATCCTGTCTTGTCTTTTTACCCCAATCCTGTTGTCCAGGCAGTGGAAGAATGGCAGTTGAAGGTGCAATACTATGAATACCTCTGAGTGTCTAAGACCATCATAGACAGTCACCTCATCTAGATATTTGGCTTTTGACAACGCTTAGCTTTTTGATTGCCATTCACAGTTCATCTTGACCACATCACCTACTTCTTAGACACAGTGCTGCCAGGATGTGGTTTATTCTGCTGCAAGTAGCCTCTCTTGTTGGGGACTTTTAGTTTTGTCTTGAGCTGAAACCAAAAAATGTGTGTTTCTGTGTATATTTATGCTTAAGATCTGGCAAAAGAATCAACAAAATGGTTTTTATATTTTAGCCTATATCCATTGTGAGGATGCATTGCTCTTTGGAAATAAGATGAAGAACACCATTTCTAGAAAAGCCTGTTTGTTGTCATTGTGCATATACAGATACACATAAAAACATCACACTATATTTTCCTGTGTTTACCCCAGCGCAGGGGTAAACCTGTTTACCCTCAAGCTGTACATTTTTGAGTCCAGGCTAAGTTTACTTCACTGACACAAGAAAAAAGCCAAAGGAAATATCTTTTTCCTTACTCATTACATGTTTTTATTTTCCTTTTCCTGTCCTGAAGTCTTCAGAAGATTAGTCTAATTTATTTTATGTTCTCTGCCTTCCCATAAATAAGGTAATGCCAATGCACTGCAGGATTTTTTTCTGTTATTCAGAATAGAGTACATTCTCACTACATTTTGGAATATACCAGGCTCATTGCACAGAAACAGCAAAAATACATGTCTACCACCTGTGAAGGAAGTAGATTAAGTAAGGGAGTAAGTACAATATTAACATCTGAACCTCAGCTTGAGAGTTACAGGTGTTGATGTGCACCCATGCAAGGAAGTTTTTCCTTTAAAGCCTTATATAACTCTGAGATAGGAAACAAAGTTTTAATAGTTTGAACTATTCATTAAAGATGGCTGAAACTCTGATACCTAAGGTTTTTAGGTGATTGGAGGGGGTTTCTTGGCGTCTAATATGCTGAGAAACGTCTTGATTTCTTTTAGGCTGTAATTCTGAGTGAATTCCAATGACTGTAAGTGAAGTTGAGCCTAAATTATTCCTTACTTGATTTTTTAAAAAAAGTTTCCACCTGTACCTGAACTAGTTTAATCTCTTGAATTTCCACACATTTCATTTGAAACTCCACCCAGTGTGGGGATCTCACAAAAATTTCAAGTTTGTAATTTCCAGTACAGAAAAGAGAATGTTTGAGTAGTGTGGTTCAGGATTCATTACAAAAGCAAAACACAGCACTGATATTTATCCTACCTGTCTGATGCTTATTATACTTTTATCTTAGCATTTTCTGGGGGCAAAAAAAGAAACCCTAGCAAATTGTGGCACTTCCTGCAATATTTGTCCTTTGAATCTTTTTTGCGGGAAAGAGAATTTCTCAAATTAAATGAGAAGACATGAACCAAATGCGTTTATAAACACAGATAGTGCTAGAGTAGAAAAATGGATCCTCCTGCCATCCCCTCTGGCTCCTCTGTCTGAATGACTTGGCTTATCTCCTGGAACCAAGTTAACCCCAACTTTGAAGTGTGTAGTAAATAGCTCTAAAATATTTCAGTGTGAAAATGAAGCTAATTAATTCCCTGTATGAAACACAAGAAAAATAAGGCTCGGAAAAGCTATGTTGTATTTTAGTGGGGAAGATTCATTTTCATTTATTTCATTTGACGTTTTTCTTTTATTTTTAAAAGTTACCTTCCTGTAATTGCACACTAGTTTAGAGTTAAGATAGGTGCATCTTAACAATAATGGGCACCTTTTTAACAGATTATTGCCAAAAGTGCATTCTTTATTCCAGGGAGACACTGTAATAGATACCAGCACTTTTGTAATGATACAAGCAATCTGTAAGCTATTATAGTGTCTTTTATAGTAACTTAATCTTCATATTGTTTTATACGTCTGGAATTTTAATAGTGTTTTTAATTTAAGGAGGGGAGCATATTACAAATCACTAGTTACATGGGAGTATGAGCTAAATAACAGACCATTGAATGGTATTCTTACAAACAAATATTTTGAAGTACTTAAATGAGCATAAAGAATAGAACAAAGATGTTAAAGAATGTTGTACAGATATAATAGTAGCTTTTATGGATGAGTCCAGAAGCATCTAGTCTGAATTTTTACTGGTTTTAATGCATATATTTTACTTCTAGAGAAAAATGGGAAAGAACACAGGTACTTTTAGAATACTATTTAAGAGTAAATATTTTATTTAAAATAAACATATTTACCTAATTAATACATGTATTTCCATTATTTATTTCCAATAAACACAAATCCCCATGTAACTTTGACTAATGAAATGAATGAATTAATATAAGGACTTTATTACACTACAATGTAAACTCTAAACTACATTCTTGAAGTCAGTGCAAAAATGAAGTCTTTTTTCCTGTTAGTTCATTGTCATTTTTAAAATATATAGAAACAGGTGCAGTTCTCTTGTAAGAGAAATATCGTAACGCTTCACTAAGTAGTGAGTTACAGAGAGATATGATCAGCGTAACAATTTAGTGGTTGTAATACTATAAAAGGTAGGGTTTTTAAATTAAGAGAACCAGTTCACTGTTTTGAAAGAGGTAATATTCTACTTCAAACTGTCATTCTGTATTTCTGACTTGCAATTAGATGATATTTCTAAAATGTCAGTCCCAGATTCTGTTGTGACCGTCATCGTAATAAAATATGACAGGAAAGATATTATATCAATACTTTTTCCATAATTAGCATTAAAGATCTCTCAAGGGTTAAGCACAAAGGTTTTTCACTGAATAGTCTGCAAGCTTTGTGCCTTTAAAATCTTTTAATATAGCCAAGACTGGTGACAACCAGGAGATAGATCTATGAACAAACCCATTTTGAGAGAATAGTTTTGTGGTGTGTGATGTATGGTACGCAAATGAGCTTATTAGGACTCTCATCTATTTTATTATTGGTGCCCAATTTAATAGAGGCATTTAAAAAACAATATTTCTGCCTGACTCCTTGAAATGAAGAAGATACATTGATATAATTGAGAGCAAATGATTGCATGTTGTGCCATTTAATCATGTCATTTTTCAATTGCTGTTTTTTGCACTTCACTGCATACTTATAGAATATTTAGCTTCAATATAGATTAAGTCCCACAGTATGCAACTGAGTAGAGATCCCATATTGGGTGACATATTCTTTTAACCTTGAAATCAGCAACAGCACACAGGTTTGGCAGTATTTTTCTATCTGGTGACAAGTAATCATTAATTTTCTATCTTTGTCATTTAGCTTTTTTATTTTAAGGAATTACTTTCTTACTAATATTTTTTTAATAATTACTGGCTTTCTTTTTCATTCAGAAACAGAAATTCTTCTTTTCGCCATATGTCCTATAAGAATAGAATTTGAAGTACAGGGATGCATCACTCTGACAAGAGAAGTTCTAACAGGCATTGCCATTTCACAGAAAACATTAAAAACTACATTTTACCCAGAATTTTTGAGTATTGTCTCCAGTTTTCCCTTTACTGATGTATTAGTTCTGGTAGCCATGATACTTAAAGTTTTACATTATCACTTTTGAAAACTGAACTGCTGCACTAGCCAGAAATTGGGCATAAAAAAGGCAAAAAAAATTTAAGAGTTGTAGTTTGATTGATACTCAGAAGGGTGACTTCCATTCTTAGATTTTGCCTTAATTTCTCTGTAAGGTTGTGGTACTAAATAACATCAGTTCCATCTTCCATCAAGGAACAACTAAGTACAGTTCGAAGTGTATCGTTGTCTTCCTCACATACCTACATCCTGCAACAAGGAGAAAGAGTAAGCTTTTAATAGACCAAGGTTAGACAGAAGCTTCCTCTTGGATCTGATCATTCCAGATTTATCTGCAGTTCAGCTTCTTTTGTTTTCCTAAAACCAGCCAGTACTGCCCATGCATAAAGAGGAACAAAAGGTAAGCCCAGGCATTTGCCAAAGTATGCTTTGGCATTTCTTCTGGACCTGAAAGCACAAAGGAAATCCATTTGTGTTGTTACCATTTGTCATCATTCAACTATTTTCAAAGCTCTGGGTATCTGTGCATGGATGGGGTGCATCAGGCAAAGCATCATCAGCCAGCTGAGGAAGGTGATTGTCCTGCTCTGTTCTGCATTGGTGCGGCCTCACTTTGAATATTTTGTGCAGTTTTGGGGACTGCAATATAAGAAAGATATTAAGCTATTAGAGAGTATCCAAAATGGACAATGAAGAGGCTGAAGGGCCTTGAGGGGAAGCTGTGTGAGGAGTGGCCGAGGTCACTTGGTCTGTTCAGCCTGGAGGAGACTGAGGGGAGACCTAATCCCAGTCTACAACTTCCTCCTCAGAGGAAGAAGAGGGGCAGGCACTGATCTCCTCTCTGATAACTTCTGGTGACAGGGCCCGAGAGAATGGCCTGAAGTTGTGTCAGGGGAGGTTTAGGTTGGATATGAGAAAAAGGCTCTTCACCCAGAGGGTGGCTGGGCGCTGGAATGGGCTCCCTAGGGAAGTGGTCACAGCACCAAACCTGACAGAGTTCAAGAAGCGTTCGGATGATACTGTCAGGCACATGGTGTGACTCTTGGGGATTGGTACAGTGAGGGGCCAAGAGTTGGACTCAATGATCTTTGTGGGTCCCTTCTGTGATTCTGTGATTCTGTTTATTATTCCCAATTGTAGAGTGAAAGCAAGAAACTTCAGATCTCATAAAAATGAGTTCTCCAAACAATATGTAATAAATGAGGCTACAAAACCCCACATCTCAACATGTTATGTGGTGAAGATGTGGATCATGTGGATTTAAGGGAACTAAACTAATTTTAGACTGACTTTTAAACTATTTTTAAGCACAAATAGTCTCACAGAATATAGTGAGAATCTTAGTACTTTTAAATAGTTAATGTTAAACACCTGCTCAAGATCCTTGATGCTTCAGTGGCCAACTCATCTTCCATACTATGTGAGAAAGCAGACTTCCCATAAATCTTCAGCTGTGCAGAGCAGGCAGTGCAGCACAACTCAGGCACTGATATGATGCAGGAAGGCTGAGGGATGGAGGCAGATTGGAGCTTGAGGCGATCTAATATTCCTCAACTTCCCACCTTCCTCTGCCTCTTGTATGGTCTGGCACTGCCTAAAGCTGCAGACATGTTTCTGTCATATGCCATTCACTTAGGAGTCGTGCAGCTATGCCAAGCACTTTCTGTTCAGATCATGGCCACTTCCATTCCCATAGATAGTGCCATTAGCCTATGGCTTGGAAAGCATGTTTGATGTCATTTGACCCAGCAGGGGCTTTTCTAGATAATTTAAGGCATGGTATTAACAAGCTGCGAAAGTAGTTTCAGCTAGCCCTTTTTAGCTGTGTGGATGATAACTTCAAAGCACTGAAAATAGGAGTAAGCAGAGGGAAGAAAAATCTTCCAAGATTCTAGCAGCATGGACAGGAATCCTCTGTATGGGAAGCCATGACCATAATAACATTATAATGACTAACACCTCAATGTTATCAGTGTCTGTTGTGAAGCAAATGACTCAGACACAAAGTGAAGTTCATACACAGCATCTGCAGTTACTGTGTATACTCTTAGCCTGCAGCAAAAAACCCAAATACATTTATTTAAGTCTCACTGCAAATGGTTTAAGTGAATGTTTCTCTCACATTTGCAAAGACTTGGATTGTGTTTACATTTACCACAGCTCAGTGGACACATGATAGTATGAGGAGACACAACTGAAAGTGTCTGATCTCTTAATCTATTTTTCAGCAAATCTTTTGCGCGCACAGGAAACTGAGTGAGCCTAAGAAACGCTCCTAAGTTTACTGTTAGATCATTACCGGATTTTCTGAACCTTCATGTGCCTGGTAGCTCACTATAGCAGCAGCTGTGGATGGTGTAGAATGTACCTTGCAAATAATTAAAGTAACTGGAAGTCATGGAAGTGTACTTTGCATGTGCAATTGTCATATTGACAGGCTTATATACAAGCATGCCATTTTAACAACAGCAAAACATGGATGGATATACCATGATATACTGTGATATATCATGTCATAGGATATAGGCAATTATTGTGTTGCTTTAGGATGCTGAACACAAGAGCCTAATACTGCTTAAATTCATTATTGCAGATGCTATTATATAGGGCTTAAAGATATCTTTACATGATTAAGTTCTCTAGCTTTTAAAGAATTGTTGCTATAACCAACTCTTTCACCACACTGTTAGATACAAGCACTTCGTTTTTCTCCTGTTTAATATTAACCATAATATCATGCAATAAAATTGAAACAAAAGTGCCATAGGCCTAATTGTACTGTCACAGCCATGTAAATCAGAAATAGCTTCAGTAAAGCTACTGTTATTATGGTGGTGTAAAATTGATATAAATTAGAAATTACTTGGATACTGTAGCTCTGCTTTCAGAGAACACTATGTAAAGGCCTCACTTAAACTCCCGTATAAGTGCAATTATGAGTGCAATTCTCCTTACCTCATCATATTAAATGGCATTGTATCAAAAAAGAACAATATTTGTAAGGGATGACTTAATCAGATATATCAAGGCAAGTTAATGTTTTAGGGCCAGATTCTGAACTGCATTGACTTCTATGAAGTTAATGTAGACCTACATAGATATACATAGGTAAATAACATACCATCACTTCCAAAAAACTGAATTGCCTAGCTGTTATAAAATGTAAAATAAGAACCCTGACTTTAAGTAGATTTTTTGTTTGGTTTTGTTTGGATTTTTTCTGTTGTGACATTAGGCTAATGAACTGCATTAAAAAGGAAATGTGCCAGACGTGGTGGTTACATCAAGAACTATGAAGGAAACTAGCAATGAACTCTAGGAAAATAAATAAGGGCAAGTTCAGGAAACGTTAGTGAAAATGCAGCTCTGGTATAAATTGAATAATAAAATTCCTGGTCATATTTTGTCATAAATAGAGGTTTGGAAATTCGTCATTCACATTATTTAAAATTCAGAAATCTTAAAGATACAGGGTTCTCTTATTATAGAAGTAATAGACTTCTAGCTATTATAGAGTTAGGGTAATTTAAATAGCTATAGAATGCATTATATCAGTAAGTGGAACATCTGTATGAAATGTCCACCTGCTAATGTACTACTCAGTTTACTTTACAATCAAATGTACTTAATCATTTTAAGATGTCTTCTAATGAAGGCTTATCAGGAATAATGCTTTGAACAGAAATACTTTTAGGAATTAAAACTTCCACTTTAAATGAGATTTCATTGCCTTGTTTACCCTTGTTGATTAATAAGCAATCTGTTAACTGTTAGGATGGCCCAGTTGTGCCAGTGAAAATAGACTAGTAATTCAGCTATGTTTGTGGGCGTAATCATCATTTCTCTTGAAGGCTTTAAAAAAAAAAGGTCTTTTGCACACTATCTGTAGGCAAAGAAAAGGCACATGTTTTTAGATGTGCATACCACTGTTTTGCTTCAGACTTCCAGCTTAATATTATTGATCAAACACAGCAGCAAAATACTCCTTTGAGTTACAACATTTCTAAGTATAAATTCTATTTTCTAAAGAAACAGTGACATGAAAATCTGGAACTTGAATTCACTTTCTATAGAATGTCATTTTGCTAATAAAATTCAGGAAGGTAAATCCTGATTTTTTTATCAGTTAATGCTTGTGAACAACTTTGAGAGATGTAGTGGCTTTTTTCGTTTGCTTATTATCATTAACTGGAAGTTTAAAGGCAAGCATGCTGCCTTCAGAAAAGACGATAGTTCAGATTTTCTCATGGGGTCATGCACTTTCATCTGTGGCATCCCACAGAGGGAAACAGATGTTGGCAAGTTACAATTTAAATTATCTGAAAAGCTCCCATGTGTAGAGCACAGTCCTGTTAAATTCAGGAGTAGCACTACCCTTTGATAATAGTTGAATACTGGAGTCATGCAATGCTATAAAAGTATAGGGTCTCAGAAACTGGGCTGAAGCCATAATCCTTGGATGCATTTGTGCCTTCTATACCCCAGCTTCATAGATTTTATTATTAAAATACATTATGAGAGAATAAAATTGTGATTTGATGTTGAATGACATTAGAGTATAGTCATGGATAAAACCATACTTGAAAGTATGGTTTCAGTATGCCATTAACTGGTTTCAGGTAGTACATCTCTCTCTAGTTCTGTCTGCCATGTAGGATGCATAATTTTTGCTACTGTTCAATAAGATTCTCAGTGAGGTTTCTTGGGTTTCTGGAGTAGAACCAACAGATCCTGGCTCACATCGTTTCAATATTAGGACTTAGCAATTGTCTCCCATCAACCAGTTTATGTCAGACTGCATTCTCAGTAGCACTGGAATCAGTATGATGAAATAAATACAGTGATTTACTCATCTTCAAGGACGATACAGTTATCACAGTATTCCTATATTTACTCGAATATGAAACTACTCTGGAAATATGTTATGATAACAAAAAACATCTGTAAAAAATTCTGTACTGAATTTTCTGCTTTCTTAATGTTTCTCCTATGACAGGTTGTATAGGACCCATAATTTCTATTTTTTTTTCTAAAAATACACATATTCACATTACATGACTATGATTTTTTCACTCTGTAGAATTTCTGAAGTTGATTACTGTCAAGGTAACTCATTTCAGATGTGTCCCAATTGAATGAAAAAGAAATTAAGAATAAACCAGTATACGTCATTAAACCTTTAGCATTATTGAGATAGTTAGTTATATAGGCATTTGTTTGAAGAAGACTGAACATAACGTTACACCTTCTGTGCTGTTAAGACTGTATTTATCTGAAAATAAAACACTAAGCTTTGACACTAAAGTATGGGAATTTATGGAAGAGCTGAAAAAAGTAAGACAGAGATTTGGCACCATTAAATATCAGATAATACTTAATGTTTCAATTTGCAAAGAATTCCACACTGACATCTGTTGTTTGTCTATCCTGCAGTCTTTATGCTGTGAGATCAAACAGAGACGTCGTGGGGTAGCCTCTGTGCTGCGATTATGCCAGCACCTCCTGGATGATCAGGAGACCTGCAACCTAAATGCAGATCACCAGTCCATGCAGTTGATAATTGTAAACCTCGAGAGAAGGTGGGAAGCTATTGTCATGCAAGCTGTCCAGTGGCAAACAAGGCTACAGAAGCGATTAGAAAAAGACTCGGTGAGTAATGCTTGCTTTAAAAGTGCAGGGTTTCATTCTTTGTGAGAGGCACTTTTTCAGCACAAGACAAACACATCCATCTCCAAGCATTTTCTTCTGACTGAAGATGCCATTCCTAGTCTTTACTGCCAACAAGTGAATCTTCAGTTTTTCACAAAGCATTGTATTTATGGACAAAATTGATTAGTAATATAAACTCACAATATACATAATCTATTTGCTGGATATTTAATCTCATCATGTCTGATCCCATCAAACAATAAAAACAATCTTCTCTTGGTGCTAAGTTGCTCAGGACCTAACAGAACTGGGCCCAGGTAAAATTCTACTGATTGAAAATATATTTTAGAAAAAGTATTTCCTGTGTAGCTAAGACTGGTTTTAATTAACATCCCAGCAGTAGATGTGTATGTCACATAGAATGCCATGGGTATGTGATTAATATACAATCCTGTGTTATTTGAATATAAGTAAAATGCAATAATTTGCTTTTATCTTAGGGAAATGATTCCTAGGAGGCAAAATAGCGCTCTGTTTAAACCATCCATTAAGTGGCGTGAATTAGATTGGTTTTCTACAGCATAAAACTATATTACAAAGCAGGAGGAACAAAATAATCCCTACTCTAACACCATGGACTGTAATGGATGAATTGGCTCAGCGTGTTTTGTGCTACTATCATACTGCTGAAGTCTATATACTGCAGCTACATTGACAGCAATGATAATCCTATGTAGTTCATATAGTGAAGAGCCTTGATGAGATTTGAGAACAAATGACATAATTTTTTAGGTTTATACCAAGCAGAGCAAAGGAAAAAATGCTTGACACTTACGTCCTTCCTAATAGTTATCTGACTAATTGTGAAATACTACTTTTGACTTCTTTTTGTTAAAGTCCCTTTAAAAAAATAATAGAAGCTGTAATTCTCTGGTTCAGTTAAGGTACTATAGTATGAAGATATATAAGGCATTGTTCAGAAACACTAGCAGTTCCCGAGTGTAAATACTATTAATCTAAAGGGGCCAAGAAATGGTGAGTTAGCGAGGAGAATGCTTGCCTGCCTTTATCAAAAGTTATGACATAGAAGTGGTCCTCTATCCTTTTGATTTATTGGCTGTTTTGCTTTAGGTATTGAGATAGAAGTGGGACTTAATGAAGGAAGAGGTGTGAATAGACTATCAGGACAAGTCAAAAGGGGCATGTCTCTGTATGAGTCAACATGGAAGGGAGACATCACTGTAAAGCAGATGTAGTGCCAACATTGGTTTTATAAGCATGGGATTAGTCAACTGACAATATAAAAAGTGTAGATAATTGAGGAGAGTCAGTTATGCCATCAAAAATTTGATCTGGTTGGAAGTAGTGTAAAATGATGAAGCTACATGCAAGTGTACAAGGGTATAGAGAAATCATTAATATTCTGCCTTTCCTTATTCCTCTCTGTGTGCAGAGAGGCAAGTGTTGACTGAAGAGGAATGCCATTGGAAACAACCAAAATCATCTAGAGCTTGCACTATATGACCCGTAGAAAAATGTCAAATCTTAGTGATGCTAAGATTTCTCTCAAAGAGCTAGTAAAAGCTGTAATGTCACAGCTGATGCAGATTACCAGATTACTGAAAAAGCATGAAGAAAAGAAATCTGGGGAGAAAAGCGCAAGAGTTCCATTCTGTTTGTGCTTAGTTTATGTTAGTGGACACTAAGAAGAGTGGGGTTAGATGAAAGAAGTTTGTTTGAGCCCTCTGTCCATAGATGGGAACTGCAGTGTATTATCATTTAAAAAAGAGAAATGGAATGTATATTAGCATCTAAAAAGGAGAAGGGGAAGCAGGTAAGGTAAAAGGCTGTTCAAGTCTAGTGAAAAACAGAAGATGAAGGAAAAGCAATTAACAAAAAAAACCCCAGAGGGTGGAAGCAAGAGCAGGTAGCCCCTGAGGTGTATGTAGAAATTGTCTGAGCATTAAATGTGGCCAGGGACATGGGGGGCCACAAAGAAAACCTTCTATAGGTACATTGGTGATAAAAGAAAGACTGGGGAAAATTTAGTCCCTCTCCAGAAGGAAATGGGAGACCTGAGTACTTGGGACATGGAGAAGGCTGAGGTACTCAACGACTATTTTGACTTAGTCAACATTGGCAAGTGCTCCAGTCACATTGCTCTAGATGCAGAAGTCAACAGCAGAGACTGGGAGAATGAGAACCTCGTGCTGTAGAAGAAGATTAGATTCAAGGCCATCTAAGGCACTTGAAAGTACACAAGTCCATGGGATCTGGTGAGATGCATCTGGGGGTCTTCAGGGAACTGGCAGATGTAGTGGCTAAGCCACTATTCATCATATTTGAGAAATTGTGGCGGTCCAGTGAAGCTCCTCCTGACAGAAAAAGGAGAAACAGAACCTCCATTTTTATAAAGGGAAAAAAGAGGACCTGGGGAAATATAGGCTAGTCAGTGTTATCTCTGTGCCTGGCAAGATCATGGAGCAGATCCTCCTGGAAACATCTTTGTCAGTGCTGCGGACAGGGGAACTAAGTGCACCCTCAGCAAGTTTGCCAATGACATTAAGCTGTGTGGTGCAGTTGACATGCTATAGAGAAGGGCTGTCATCCAGAGGGGACCTTGGCAGGCTTGATAGGTGGGTCCAAAAAGGTCAAATGCAAGGTCCTGCAGGTGGGTTGGGGCAATCCGAAACACAAATACAGGCTGGGCAGAGAGGGTTGAGAGCAGCCCTGAGTAGAGGGATAAAGATAGATAAAAAATAATCTAGAGAGCAAAAAAATCAAAGGAATTAGTTTGTTGAGAGTCTGTTCAAGTGGAGTTAAAATTAAAACAAAGCTGGTAAAACAAAGATTGTGAGAAAATGTTAGAAAAATTTCAGTGGAATTAAAAGAAAAAACAAAATTAGTGAGGATCCAGAGCTTTAGAGAAAATGTGGGTAGGAGTTTTAGACAATACATTACATTTAAATCAGAGGAAAGTCAAGAAATGAAAGAAGAAAAATGCCATCTCAAAAACTACAGAGAGTTTTGATGGTAATGAGTCTGAGAGAGCAAGAAATGTGAACAGAAGTAAGAGAACTCATTAATTAAATAGGTTGGGCAAGTGAATGGGTTAGAAGATAAATATGAGACTGAGGAATAGAAAAGATTGATAAAGAAAGAAAATATAGTAGGAAACATTTTTTATTCTCTTGAGAAATGCTGGTGATATTTTTGTGGTAGTTCCATTTTTGGAATATTTTTAGTCATATTACTAATGTATTGCAGCAATAGCTCTAGTAAACTTGGAAAGTGCTACACAAAATGTTTAATGATCTGACCAGCAGTTGAAAAACCTGTTGAATTTTGGAGCTTCAGAGATAAGTGTGTGCAGTATTACCAACAAAGAAACAAAAAGTAGCTCTCAGAATCCTGAATTTTATTTATTAGAGTCTGAGTATCTGTTGGGTCTATAAGAGCCCAAGAGAGATTGGACTAGGTTCCAACTGTGTAAAGTACCAAAGGATGAGGAACTGCCTTTTTAATCTGCAAAACATCATTTTGTTGTAGTAAATATATATCTTCTATTTGACTAGGAACAGAAAGAAGTTTCATTTGTGAGATATCTTAGAAAGTGCCAAACAAAGATCCAAGTTACTGTAGTGAAATCATATTATCCTCTTTTGCATGGGGGCACCTGCTGTGTGGAAAGCAGTTTACTGGTTGTACTTGCAGTTACTGTAAATAAACTGTTACGAGCTAATTAGAGCTTGGAATTTCACCGGCTGGGTGTGTATCATTCTTTCTGCTGAGAAGTAGCAGCCTTTTAGAGATATCATGACGCTCATCTAATTTTCATTGTGGGCTGTTTTGTTTCGGAACCTCTCATCCTAGGCTGCTTTATAACACTATGATTTTTTGAAGTATGTCAGTATAAACAAGCTTCTTTTGTTAATAAAACTCTCTGTATTCTCAACATTTAAATGTGACCCAGCCACTATAGGATTCATGTTTCTTTGACTTCCCTGGCCCTACTTGGCATGTTCTAACTCTCCTTTTCACTCAGGTCCTGTGCAGTCCTTTCTTGGGTAGGTATCAGAATCATTTCTTCTCCCTCCCTATCTCTCTGTATTTGATGGTGTGCCAGTCTTGGCACACAAAATGTATCTCTTGGTAACAAGTCTTTATTTGTGGTTGCCCACAAACTGTAATTTATGAAAACAAATGAGATGTTTTTATACCCTGATGGCATCTGGCTCATTCAGGGCATCTGACTTCCTGACAGTAAATAAGGTACCCCAAAAAAGGTACACCTTTTGCAATAGTGGGCACAATAATTTTACAAATAACAAGATATTAAGATGTACTTCAAGCACCTAAAATTTGCTAAAAGTTGTCTTTCCCATAAACAAAAAGTTCTGTCTATAATGTGAAATTATCAATAAGAATCACTCCAGAAGGATGAAAGGTGGTCAGATTCAGTAGGTTAATCTAGCTATATGGAGTGAAGTATTCATAGAATCAAAAATACAGAATACTGGAAGCAGTCCTAATATGTTACAGCAAAAGAGGTTTTTATCTCCCCCATCTGTTTGTTTGGTTTTGGTGGGTTTCTTTATTTTGGTTTGGTTTTTTGTTAAAAATTCTTTTCATCCAGATTTATAATTCCATATTTTGCTGATATAATGTTACACCTAAATTTTAACTGGAATTACACAGATATCTTATAGCTTGCCTAACAAGACCCTGCTAGCAATCAACTTCAAAGGAAAAAGAGTCTGTCTGGCGATTGCAATAACAATAGCAACAATCTTATAGTCAACTAAACTCAAAATTACCATCTAAAATTCCTGCTCAAGAACTGGAGAAGCTTTAACTCACTGTTTAACTCACTACGCTTTCCTTTAGAAGGTCTAATCTACTTGAAAGACTGAACAGTTAAAAAGGATTTGGGACAGACTCAGTTATGGTCACGCCCATAAGTTTACAATTGTTACGTCAAAGTGAGAATATTTGTTTTCTGCATTTATTTTTTAATCTTTTGCTCAGCCTGTGGTATGCCCTGTGTATATGTAAATTATATGTTTAGCCTCAGTGGTTTATTCCAGCTGCTACAGATGTTCACACTTTGTGTATGTTCTGTGCAGGTCAGATATGTTTCTGTATAGAAAGCTACAATGAGATGACAATGGAAATTCACTTTTCTGGGATGGCTTTACCAATACTGGAGTATACAAAACTATTGTACTGCTGTGGCTGTTAGAGAAACAAAACTGTGGTTTCTAATGGATTTTACTTAAGTTGCAATTCAAAATTCCTGCCTTTTTGATGAGTGGAGAAACTGCTTTTTCTCCAGGTTGCTCATTCATTGAATGAGAAACTTATCTGTTTTATGGAACAGACAATTTCTTATTCAACAGAGAGAGCTAATTATTGAAGGAACAGTATTATTCATGCTTTTAAGATGGAGATTTTGAGGTAAGGCAATTTGGGTTAAGGTGCTGTAATTCTCACATTGTCCTGAATATGTCTGAAATATTCATTTGTCTGATCACTAAGTTCACTACTATTCTTCATGAAAAAAAGCAAATTATTTCTCTTGTTCTTCTAATCATCATACCATACTGTATGTCCAGCAAACCCCCCATCTGTATTGGCTTGAAAGTATGCTGTACATCCAGCCACATAATTGAAAATAATAAGGCCACAATAAATGGGATGGCCTTGGGGTATAATACCCAAGGGATTCAATTGGTGTCGCTTTGCATCAATGTCCATGCATCATGGTAATTGAGGTAACATAACCAATTACCACATTTTAATTAGAGTTGTAAGGACTTGGGAAAATCTGCATTGGTGAGGCAGCTCACTTGAAAAAAAAAAAACACGAAAGAAAAAGAAAGGCACTTCTCTCTTTTCCACAAGCTTGTTTCTTAGGAGGTAAAGAGCATGCTTAAAGTGCTATTTAGGATTTTTTCCCAATATCCTCTTGGTTTCCTTCTTTATAATGAACTTGGAAAAGTACATTGTTAAAAAATACTATATTGCTTCTGATCTTGTATCTTTATCCTTTTTCTCTATTTATCTGTTTCTGTGATGCTTTCTGGAAAAGAAAACAGTTTTTCATAATGCTAGGCATGGTATCTGCCTTTCACTTTTCTATATTCACTTCACTGGTGCCATATTTTTTCAATCCAGGGAATGACACTTGTTCTAAGCTTAAAAAAACACACAAACCCCCCATCCCTCAGGGGTAAAAAATGAATCTGTCATTGTTCAGTTATTTGTTAGATATCTTCACTAAACAAAATTCGGTTTCTAAAAGTTTCTTATTTCATCAGAAGCCATTATTTTCTAAGGCGAGATCTAAATAAAAATCTTGCATAAAATTTAGAATTTCATCAGGAGTGTCTAGAACAGCAAAGTACTGAGAGATGATTAGCTTAATTGGCTGAAGAGGGCACACTACATATTGTAAAGTGCTGAACACTTATTACACAATCCATCCCTTACAAATTATTTAGTGACATATTTCTGAACCTTTACAGATTGATTTTATTCGTTATCTATCACAAGTAATTTTTGCTTTGATATTGGACCTCTTTCATATAGCATATGACACTACAGTCTTTATGGCTTGCATTAGTTTCTGTCAGTCGTCTTGTTTTATTCATATTGCAACACTGAAGACTGCTCACTTTGGTGTTTCCTTAAAATATTTGTTTTTTAAGTGAATGGATGTTTGATTTTAGAGTTTGTAATGTGATGCATCATCCTCATACTTAAGGTGTTTATGTTTTTGAGCTTCTGGGTTGCATTGCATTTCTGATTTGTGACATGGAGCAATTATCTGTAGGATCTAAAATAATCACATAAATGATGAACACAGGTCTAGAGTTTTCTTGAACTGTAATTGAAGATAGGTAATATGTCCCACATTCTGTATTCTTCATAATGTTCTTGAGGACCAGCCATAGTTACAATGGCAGCCATCAGGGCAGTACACAGTCTGGATAATATGACAAAACAAAGCTGGTAAAATCCTTATTGTTGAGCAGATCTTAGTAAAAAAATTCCAAACCCAGTCAAGTTTAGTCAAAATTCAGATAAATGTTGTGTTAAATTCTTGAGAAAGTCTGCTGGGTGGTCACCTGCAGTGGTAGGCTCTTAAAGTGAATAGAAAGAAAAAAAGAAATACATTTAAGTCTTTCAGCAGAGGGCTCTACTCCATCCTCAGAGTCTGCAAAACTGACTCCACAAACTAAGGCAGCCTTATCTCCCTATTTCACAATCTCTGTTAAACCATAGTAAGCCTGAGCTCTCCCTCTGGAGGAGGTTGGAAAGTAAAGGTGCTTACTACTAACATTCTTCATGTGTAGCACAGTTTCAGTAGGGATAATTATAGAACAGGCTGTGCAGCCTCTTTCAGTGCAGTTTATCTTTGCTCCAGAAAGTGAACCACCTAAAGCAGAAAGAGTAGTTCAGCATTCTTGTTCTTTTAGTCCTATTCTCTGCACTGAAACTTACAGATATAAAATATTTCCTGCTGATGTTGGTGGTGTCTATTATATATGAATTTTTAATTTGTATGATAATGAAACCTACTAGAACCTTTCTTGTAGCTTGTTCAACCACAGTCCTATAGCAAGTTTCAATCACCATCCACCTCAACTGGATTCAACATACATTAAGACGCATATTTCTGTTCTGCAACTCCTTGCTCATCTGCAGACACATTTAGTTTCTTTGACCTTTCCAGGATACCCAGCAAATTTTAAGATGAGAAATGAAATTTACTTTTTATTGTTGGCATGAGGACAGGAAAATAAATTATATTGCATTAAAAGTAAAGAGTTATTTTAATGATAAAATCAACTTCCACAATACTTAATTATTTCAAGCTTTCTTTGATTTATTTTTTTCTTGATGAAGCACACAACTTTTCTGTGCAGTATTTGAAATTTACTTGATTTGTTAGAAGACAGGTTTCTTTATGATACTGGGACTGCTTCATAATAGCCACTCATAGTTTTAAACAAAAAAAAGATAATGAAAACAACATAAATTAAGCATATATTTCCCAGTATTATTTTTAACGCAAATATGGATGCTTAATTATGCATAACTACTCTCCACAACTCATCCTACAGTGAAAAACTGACTTCAATTATTCAAGGCAGAAAATATCATGATTACAGTGTTATAAGACTGCATAACTGGTGTTAGAATTAACTCAAAGCATAGGGTCTGAATTGGGTATAAAATACTGTGACTGCACTAATGTTTTTTAGTAGCATCCTGTGAGCAGTCACTTTCAGTGACTGACAAGTCTTAAAGTCACAGATACTTTGAATCTTTTTCTCTGTTATGCTGTATTAATTTAGGGGAAAAATTACATAAACTTGCTGGCTCAATGCCACAAATTTTTGTATATACATCTACATATATATTTATATTTTAAAAGAACTACTTCTTTGGATTTCTTCTGTATTCTTTTTCTGGTTAGTTCAGTTTTAAATTGTTCAAATGTATAAGTTCAGAGAGAGGGAAAATTGATGTTTTTTGGATTTGCTTAAACACTTTATTATACCTCGTGAACTTTCAAGGCTGGATGGTGGTGCTGCGTTACCCAGTAAGAAGTAGGAAATATTTTCTTTTGGGAATATACAATTTTTCTACATTTATCCATGCAGCCCAAAGATACTTCTGGTCCTCAACTATCTATCACTCTGTATTTCATACTGGTGCCATTTTAGAGTAGACTGAGAGAATTTCATAGCAGGTAAAAAGTTGGTAATACATCTCTGCTGATCTGATTTTTTTTAATGGCTGATGTTTACAAACCCCCAGTTGATTTAGAATGCCAGTGAGGTCTTCAAAGTGCCAGTTTATCACATGGCTCTGTAATTCAACATATGATTATGGAAACTCTGTCATATCTCTCGTGTAATTGCATTTGACCTGATAGTGGCATATCCAATATTCTTAATTTCTGTATTAGTAAATCAGCTTACCCCAATTGTTTAAAATAAGTATTCTACAAGTAATTAGTAGAATTCACATTTTGAGATGGGAGAATTCAGTCCTATTAAAGCTAGAAATCTGAGATTTATAACTTTATATTGGGAAAAGTCAACACTACAGTAACAGGTTTAGGCCTTTATAGCATGGTGGCATATTTTCTACCAACCATCTGTCAATCTATTAATCTTGTTCTTCTGTGCCACGGATTAACAGTGGGTAAAGCACTTTTACACAGCTTTGGTAAAGAGACATACCTGCTTCTGAAACATACATTCGAACTATAAGATGAGTAAAATCTTCAATTGAATTCTCAGAAATAATCAGTTTTAGTAGGAAAATAAGTAATATTCAGAAATTGGAAATCTGATGTTTCCAATGCATGTAGGTGCTGAAAGAACTGTCAAACACCATTTAAATGGCACAAATACCTCATTAAAAAAAGAAAAGGTAAAATGGTTAGGTTTTTATTTTCAAGGACAGAGGTCTTCAAAAGAACTCACTTCTTATTTAGGCACCTAAGTATAGAGTCAGATAATTAAAAGTGCTCAGCAGACACTGACTCACATTGCAGTGCATTGTGTTCTGATTACAGTCAGTGTCTTATTTAGATGCCTAATATCCACTAATCATAAACTCATGATTTGGGCTGGTATTACTTGAAAAATTAGAGTTCAGGGAAATACTAAAGTCACAAACTTGTGATTTTTTAATTAATTTAATGACTTGTTGCTCTGCATCTCTAATGACTCCAGTTCTGCAAGGAATTGTGAGTGTAATTTAAGCTGATTTTCATGTATGTTGTTTCAAGAGTTCTCAAACAAAATAGTTTTTAGAAAAAGAGTAAGGAACCTTATTTTCTGGCAAGTTGTACAGCAGTTATTTCCATCTTGCAAGGGCCTTCCATATTGGATGATAGCACCACAATCCTCATGCCGCTATGGAGATGTATTTGCAGGATCTTCAGGAAGTATATGTATAATCAGTATATTATTGTTCACTATTATAGGATATTCCAGGAGCTACATCAGCTCTAAACAGAAAGGAACACAATTAAAAATTATTGTAAAAATTATTGTAAAATTGCATGAAAATAAATGAGGTACAATTATTTACTCTTTTTTCTTAACACACCAAAGGTACCCAATGAAATTATCAGGCAGAAGATTTAAAACCATCAAAAGAGAATACTATTTTCATGCACTACATATAAAAATGAAATTTGTTCCTACAGGATGTGGTGGATAGAAAAAATACTTATTTTTAGACAAATTAATGGGGGAGACATCAATTAATACTTATTAAATTCCAACTCTGAGAGTCCCCACAGGCTTTCTTAAATTTGGGATGGCAGCTTCTATATTCTTCTATTTGTTTGAGGGTTTTTAACTTTTCCATAAACCTTCACAACTAGCCACTGCAGGAGGTGGGCTCAGCTGAGTGGACTGTTGATCTCACCCAAAATAACAGATGCTGTATGAAAGCAAATAAACTTGCAGATTTGGAGGTCTACTTATATCATATGTATGGTAAAGAAGTTTTACAGTACGCTGAGAGGGTTTTCATTGTATTTTTTTGCTGTTTCCAAAGGCTGGGATGTGCCCTTCTTCATCAGAAGAAATCTTTCAAAAATGTGCCCACTTAACAGTTTTCCAAGATATTTCTAGCATATTTTTCTGTAAAATATACAGAAAATATAATACATATATCTTCTTAATATTTCAATATGTACATACATTTATGTCAGAAATACTATAATATACATTAAATAATAGAATTTAAATCACTAGGAATGATGATCCTAATTTCATGTCTCCTTATATATAGGCCATTTGTGTCATGCTCTAATCCATATCCAGTTCTTCATGTCTGGTGTGTGCAGTAATATGTAAATGACCTAGCCAGCTGCATTAAGCGGTGTTTGTTTATTCTGTTTCTTTTGGCATAGCATATAACTGAATTTCTGCCAAAAATGTGGCTGCTTCAGTAGAAGGAAGTTTTGAGAGGAAACATATATCATAAGTCTTTACTCTGTGAAACAGTATAATCAAAAGAAATTTTCTCTTCATAAAAATACATATATTAATGTCAAATAATGAGTTTGTAAAATACAATGACCAACAGAATCTTTTTAAAACACTGTTTTCATTGGCTTTGTAAATAAGACTACAATACTAAGAGGCAGTGATTTTTTCATACGTGGGAAGGGCAACTAAAACTGGTGAAACGTGAAAACAGAAAGTTGAAGAGAAATTATTTTAAAATGGCATATTAATCTCTCCTAACACATAGCATCTAAGTGCATTTAAATTTAGAAAGCAGTGACGTTTAACTGTTAAAAAATGGCATTAATGATGCGTAGAGCTATCTACTTATGCTGGCAGTCCTTTCAGTCTTCCAGTCTGACACTTCCTTTTTTATCCAGCCAGCTAATTTCCCCTCTTTTGTGAGGAGTAACTGTTTTCACACTAGTGCTTACCCACCAAACCTCCTCATTGTTTCATGGTTAATTATCTTCTTGAGCTTCACCTTCTCAAGTGAAGGAAGAAAGACTGGGCCTCCCCACAGCTGTAATGGAAGCTAGGTTTTAGAGATTCACTTTATGAATAAATGCAGTCTGTGATCTACAAACATAATAAATGAGTTCCTAAGCTTTACGGAGTCACAGTTCGTCCAACAGGTTTACTGAAAAATTCAGAAAGACTCTTTATTCTAAATATCCTTTTTAATTTTTAAAAGGGGAGAACTATTGTTTCAGTGTGAAACTAAGTACCATAAACTTCCAAAATTTCTAAGCATTACACAAAAGGTTCATGTCAAACATTCAGTTTCAGTACAAACCTGAACTGCTGCATGAAAGACTTCAAGCTCTTTACTACTTATTAACAATAGTTCTACTAATAATGTTAATACTAATAGCCTGTACCCCTCAGTTATTGCACCAATTTGTAAACTCTTTGAATTCATTGGGCCTTTTGTGGCTCACCAGCGCTGAAAATTGTCGTTGTGGATAGACTTAAATCTTCAGTTTATGTTTCAATTTGAGCCCAAGTTTAAACTGTGTAACATTTAAAATAAACTCTCCTGTAACAGAAGAAAGTTTAATAATGGCAAATAGTGATTTTGTACTGGTGAGCTACTCCCCATTGTAATTTTGTACTCAGTCAAACTAAGGCAGGCAAATATATAATATATCAAGATATAGTTGTTACTTTGTCTTCTTTGAAGTGAATTTCTACAAAGTATGCTTATATTAAATCATTTCCCAAGTGACCAAACAAAAATATGCACATAATACCAGTACTTGAGACATTGCACAGGACCTATTCAATTAACTAGCTTAAACTGAAAATTCCATTCCTTTTTTTTCCAGCCAGCTCCAGAGCTGTGTTAGCATCTCATACGTACAGAGAAAGCTATAAACATAATGACTTACCAGACATGGAGACAAGAAAAAAATCTGGTACTTCAAGGATGAGATGATCTTAGTGAGAGCTCTACCCTGCCTAGAGACCTCTTATATTTGGAGATGAGGCCAGTGTTTCTATATTGCAATGCTTGAAAAGCAGTTTTTCTTAGATATAGACTTGTAATGGCAAGGAGCAGTTGCACTGTTGTAGTCTCAAGGTGCTTATCATTGTAATTTTGATTCATCACCAGAACTCTCTGCCATTTATTGACAACCGTGGTGTTTAACTTAACACTTGGAAATCCACAGTTAGGCAGACTGTGCAAGTGCTTATAATATGCAGTATTCTTCTAGCCTTTGACTTAACAATACCCGCTTATTAACTTCTCCCTAGTCAATATCCCAAATTTACAGATGGTGAATCAATGACTTCAGGAAGTGCCTGAACTGAGATTACAAAGGAATTGCGTTGAAAATTTAAATAAGGGGGAAAAGAGTCTGTTCTCTTTGATAACATGAATTAGGCTAAATTTGGTGGTCTCTCAACTGATTCGGGAGGAGAAGAAACTGATGATAGAGGCAGATATTTTTCATGCAGTCCTGTTATTCATAAATAATAGATAAAGTCTCCCTTTCCAGTATACAGGAAGAATTTTTATTTAGAAATTCAAGCCTCTCTCTTTCAGCCCTTAGTGAGAAAACTTTCTTTCTAGGTTTCTTTTAAGGTCGAGCTCCCAAGGACTTATGTCCTGCTCTTTTGTACCTTATATCTATCTGTTTTTGTAGTGATTCTCACTCTCTAGTGTTTTTCACAAACATTCATTTCTGTTGAAACAAAGCTCTTAAAAGTGCTGTGATTCCAGGTGTCCTGATGTGCCTGTTGTAGGTTGGAGATGACTATTGTGTCTACTAAGTCCATTCATAGTGTTCACTGAGTTGTTCTGGTTTAACTGAGAGTACTGTTAAAGCTCTACCAGTTCCAATGTAAATGATACTATATTTAAAGTATTCTTAATCAGTATGCAGACCTCTTAACTAGTACAAGGCTAAGGGAATAGTGATTTTATTGTGCTACTGTAGCTTTGCTAATACAACTTTGTTCAAGAGCATCTAACTGCAGTTGATTTGCCATCAATACAGGTGTTCCACATATTTCCTGGTTTTCATGGATATTTTGTCTTAACCATAAAGAATTATCTTTGATTTGGTCAAATTCTGAAACTTGGCATGGATGAACTCCCACCAACTTGCATGGGCATGTATCTGGGGTAGATTGCCAGGATTTGTTCTGTTCTGAACTAGGTGTGCATGGCAACATTTTGGGTTTAGATAAAGCTAGGAATGTTTTTCTAAGAGTTTCTCAAAGGGCTTGTGCTGGATTCTTGAACAAAGAAAATCATATATTTCTCTGAAGTAAAGGTGAGATCGAAATGACATTCGAGGGCAAAAAATCCTGTCATGTAACCTCTTGACAGATGAAAAGAAAGCCACAAAGCAGTAAAAACAACAGTCAGTAAAATATACCATGTAGCCAGGCTTTCTCATCCCAAAAAAAGAAAAAAAAAAAGCCCAAATACATAATTTGGAATATAGATCTGGGATTGTAAACCTATTTGGATGACAATATTATTCAGTATAAAAATGTTATAGATGATCTTCTTGTTTCTAGTAACATTTAAGGGGCTTCTTCAGCAAATGAGAACCAGAGATGTTAGAAAGCCATACGAGGATATGGTGGTAAAAAAGGAGGCCACTGCTTCCATAGAGGATGGGAAACAGATAATGGGTAGAGCGTTAGCAATGATACTGGACATAGTGAAGGGACTGAACTTGTTGAGTCCCTGCTTTTGTCTTGATCTGTGATAGAAGTTAGTTCCCACAGGCCTTCTGCTGACATGGCTCACCTTCTGTTTCAGCCTAGCTTATACACACTGACTAGAGTGTGATGGAGCAGCTGCAGCCTTGCAGTCTTTCTTTTGTCCATCTGGTAGTGCAAGAAGCTTAACAGGAAAGTCAGAAGACCCTCATAAGACTCGTGAGCAGGCACAACTGACCCCAGGGTGTTACCTAGAATTATCAAGTGACATTTAAATAGCAAAAGAATGCTTAGAGAACAGCCAATTTCTCTGCCTTTTAAACCACTTGGGCATCCTCTTAACATGTCACTGCAGTTATTTTATCTGTTGCTTAGAAGATGTACCCACAAAGCAGCTCTTATGATAAAGAAAATTACCTGTTTTAAAACCTGTATATTGAAATACTATTCTCTAGACTATTATTTCTGAGCATTATCAGAGAACTTCAAACATCAACATAAAGACTTGAGCAATGGTGGAACCTGAGTTGTTCTCAGCTTGCACTGAGACCCTTGCAGGGGACATCTGTGACTGCAGAGAGCAGAGGCAAAGTCAGTGTCCTTCCTATGCTACAGGAATCTGTCCATACGACCACCCGTGTAGGACCCTGGCACTAGCCAGAAGCATACATGAACCCTAACAGAGAAAGAGGAGTTCTGCATGTGCAGAACTGAGGGTATAATTTCATTGAGAGAGGCAATAATATTTGTAAAATGCAGTAAGAGATTATGATCTGTGATAAATCATGCTGCTTCCATATATTCTGAGATTATATTGTAATGTGTAGGTAACTTCAGTAGTATGCACAGGGAATATTATGCGTACGCTTATGCTTATGCATATTAAAACATTGATGTTGGGAAACGGGCATAGTTTTTTTGATGACTATGATATAGAGAACACCATTCAGAAAATGAGCTCAAGTGAGGCAGAAGTGAAGTGGTACTGTACACATGACTATTTCCCTCAGAAGAAGTACTTGGCATGCTTGCATTTTTCAAAAGACAAAATCATGTTTGTCTTCCTTGAATGCGCATGCATTCCTGGAGGTGGGGGATGGTTTTCTTTCTTTCTTTTTCTTTTTCCCCTGGCCCCTAAGTGCAGTTGAGTTTGGATAATTTGGCTACAGCAACTGAAGGAAAAGTTGCAGGGAGGGAGGAACAGAGTTTTTATTTATTACTGTAAAAGGTCTTTTTTTCATGTTAATTCCTTTAAAAAAATATAATAGTACGTAGGGGTTACATTACAGGCCTGTTTCACCAACACAAAGTATCTGTACTGGAGTAGCACATGCAAATGAAGCTGAAACAGAAAATCATTGTTTAATATAATTTGCTTAAAAACAACGTGCAAAACTATCCATATTTTAGTAAAGGAAACAAATGAAAAAATGCATTTTTGACACTTTTCCTGAAAGAGCGCTGGGGCTGAGGAAATGTCTTTATTTGGCTTAATAACCTTATTTCTTCCCATTAACATTGTCAGCAGATTAACTGCTTAGCCGTTAAACACCAACTCTACAAGCATTTAAGTGCACACCTAGCTGTGCTCACATGAGTTATCCCACTGAAATGAGAATGCTGCCCTGAGCAAAATAGTTCAGGGTTCAAAGTAGGAATAGCTAAACACCTTAGCGCAGCATTTTCAAATACCTTAAAATTAATTTAACCTTTCACTCTTCTGAGTCTATAATTTAATTGATTATTTGCAGTAAATGCTTCCTAATATTTATCTAGTGGTAATATTTAAAAAATAGAAATCTGCCTAATATTGTGCATCTTTTGGTTTTTATTACACTGTTGGGTTGGGTTTTTTTTGCTTTCTTGGTCAAAACTATTTGCCTTTTCTTACTGTGAACCATGTGACCATGAAGATCTTCTCTAGATGTAGTGGTATTTAGTGACTTTATAAGATAGAGCCACTCTGACCTACTTTAAAACTACCCATTTTGTAGAAAAATTGTATATACATTTATACTCGCACATATTAAAAACAAGTTTCTACGTTCTGGGAAATTTAGTGCAATCAGTTACACTGGCTGGTATCCAATGAGTTTTTACCAGACAGTGTGGTATCTTTGCAACATACTTTGTCACAGAATTCAGCAAGGCCAGGACTTAAGAGTAAGCATACAGGGCTCACCCTATTGAAATCTGAAGCTCTGTAGCACACTCAAAGATTCTCTTTAAATATAGTCTGTCTTACGTGTGGAGATCAGCATTTCTGTCTGTGATAGACCCCTTTCTTGTTGGATATTTGCAATTTAAGAAGGGATCATAGAATGATAGAATGGCCTGGGTTGAAAGGGATCTTAACCATCACCTTGTTCCAACTCCCCTGCCATGGACAGGGACACCTTTCACTAGGCCACGTTGCTCAAATACCTTGAACCAGGCAACATCATTTGGAGTGCAAGTGCAAACTCTGTAGGAAAGCCACATTCTTAATTAAGTGAAACAGAATAAAAAACTTTATTCAGCTCTTTAAAAAGTAAAGTTTTCCCCATTGGAAATGGCAGTGGATTTATGTGCTTTGTGTAAAAGATACATTGTGCAATACTATACAGTTCTTTCAAATGAAAAACAAAGCAGAAGAAACAACATCATTTTTTCCCAGTAAAGTGAGTAAACAGAATCCATCTCTGATACCATTCAATACTTATGATATTGTACCCTCCTCTGTATAACACCAAGTAAAGGACCAGTTTGGCAAATTTTAAACACTCTATTGGCAAGATCTAATAATCTATTACTATCATAATAACTCTAATTATTCAGCACCCTACCTCTCCACTGACCATCCTGAAAAGAGACATCTGATAAAAATAGTCCTTAGAGATTCCTGATTTTTACGTTGCTATTACTGTCAGTGCAAACACAGGCTGGAGTGACACCACCTTCCATTTTTCACTCCAGAGATTTATTCAAGAGAAAATGGTGTACTGTCTCCAACAACTGCCTCTAAGTCTAAACCCTCTTTCTTATTTGAGCAGTTCACTAAATTTTGTAAAAAAAGAAGGCAAAAATATATACCCCTATTAAAAATACCAAATACATAATGTTTGTGACTTAAGCCAGGTGATTTGCTTCAGTTAGAACTTGGGAAGGGCTGCCAATGGAGCTGATAACCACTAAAGTTTTACTTCAAGGGATATGATGCTTTTAACAACAGTAGTAATTCACTAATATCAATTCAGTCAGTTCCTTGGAGAGAGAAAGCTATGTTGGTAAAATGACTATTTTAGTTAGTTAGTCTTTTCAAGCATAACTAACAATCAGAAGGAAAGTAAAATAAAAAAATAAAATAAAATCCCTTACCATCATAGCTTTGCCCGCAAAACTGAGTGTATACCAGGCATCAGAAAAGCATGTGCATTTGAAGAACAAAAAGGTAGGCTTTGAAGTGGGGAGCACTCAGTGAAGATGAATGGGCTGAGGTCACAACTCTAAATGTTTTATTGTTTTAGTCCATCAGCCTTGCTGAACAAACACGGCAGCCAAGTGCTGATTTACAGGGGGAAGGTTATCTTCCTGACCAATAAGGACCAAATGTTTTGTTTTGAGAACAAAATCAGATTCTATGGAACATAAAATCCTTGGAACCTGCTGCTGAATTCCTGCCTTCAGTAATTTCTTCTTGCAGCTGGCAGAAGCTTAAAAAAGTAAAATTGTGCAGTTTAGGAAACTTTCCACAGCAATGTCTTCCTAATTTTGAGTTCGACAAGAGTTGTAAAACATGCCATAGAGAAAATTAGTCATTTTATCTGATTTTATTTTAATCTAACAGGTTTTCAAATTAACTTAATTATTGTAATTCTCTTGCATTTTACTTGCAGGTTGGTTAAGGGTCAGCTGCACATGGGAAACTAAGAACCAACCAAGAGCCATTATGAAAACACAGTAAATGCAAATCCAAATAAGGATTTCTGAATTCCTCAATGTACAGAACTGCTCTGATAGCCATAGTTTTCCAGCAAATGGGTGTTTTCCTGGGAATTTAACATTAGCCGGTATCTCACGGGGGTAAAAAAGGACTGTAACAAATGTACTCTATAAAACCTTTGGGGTAGGTAGATCCACGAAGAGACTCTAGCCTTCAACATTAGACATGACAGATTCACAAAATGCCAAAGGCCTCCCTACCTGCTAAGGAGGAAAAATTCTTTGGCACCTATATTTCTGCCCATTATTATACCTTAACACAGCTGCAGTACTCAGAGACCTACATTACAGCTAAGCCCAATGCAGTATGAGGACACAGATTCATCTTACAGGGAGAGTGCCCTGCTTTATCAAATAAATTAATAATCGTATCACCAGCTACTCTGCCCAGTTTGGAGAAAATAATTCTTCCTAATGTCATTTGATTGTTTTAGCCTTTGGTTTACTGGACATACTGGGATGGTATAGCCTTGTGTCTTGCATAGAAATAATGCCACCTATACCCATAATTAGTCACTCAGCAGACGTTTGGACCTACCTGTGCCTCTTGCTGTTCAAATGTGCTGAACACAGCACTGCAGGAAAAAATTTTCCTCATCTATCTATGACTGAATTAACATTCAATTGTTTTATGCAAATTGACGCAGGAGAAGCAGGTTTCTTTTCAGAACGGCATGTAGGTAGGGTTTTTCTGAGAGAATGATAACCTGGTTCATGTCTCTTGTGCTCAGGCTGACAAAGTGTCCCATGACCAAAATCAGTGTCCTAACTTTTGAGCTTTTGGGGAGAACATCCCATGATTTCTCACAAAAGGGTTGAGCAGCTTTAGTTCCTACTTCAAAGAGAGTTTCCAGCTGAGAATCGAAGTCAGAGATACGTGCCTTTCCCTGCACAATTAATCTCGTCCAAGTCTTGATGAATCTAAGTCAGTAACTAAGTTGTGCACAACTGCACTTTGTTGGACTAAAGCCTCATTTTATCTGCTTTTATTTCAGTTACTTTATGGTTTTTTTGTTATTTGCTGTTGCTGTATGGCAGGATATCAATGCTGTATTTGAAAAACAACACTTGCTCAAAGAAAACTAGGGAGAGAAAAAGATAAGAGTTGAAAGGGTTTTTTTGGAAAAAATGCTTGTGTTTCTGGATACAGTGATCATTGTTCAGCTGTTCAGATTGTTTAAACTAAACAATTCTGCATTAGTCAACAGTTCTATTACAAGACGAGGTATAAGCATAGCCTTCTCTAAAATGGAGGCTTCCCAATAAATAGAAAAATAAAGTGAAATTTATTTGTTTTCAGGGCCCACTTCAGTCTTATTTGAAGAGTTTAAGGTGATTTGGTGCTGTTGGCCACTTGACACATCACATTTCAGTGAGCAAAGCTGTCAAGGCGTTCTTCCTCTCCCTCATGTTTTTAGAAGGAATAATTCTTGTTACTATATGTTCTGAGTAATAATAACAAATATTACTAGAAAGTTACAAAAGTCTTTAAAAAAGCAAATTAAGTTTAGCTCAATTATTTATTTACCAGAGAAAGGTATCAGGACACAATATTTGAAAATTTTGTAGTATTTGATTAGACTGATTGATTTTCAGCTGAAGACATTTACATTCATTAGTCCTACTTACTGGTCACTAGTACTGCCTTTCTTAGTAAGTAATGAATAAATAGAAACTTTAACAAAAACTCATCAAGTCTTGTGTTTTAAGAATGACAACACAAAAGTTTGTTAGAAACATTTCAAAAATCCTTTAATAATTCCTTTATATCTTTTAAACTTTAGCTCGTTAAGAGACATTCTCATATATCCAACATAATTGCACGTTTTTTACTAACACACTCCTATGTGATTCTGCAGAATGGTTAAAACTTATTACATATAGAGTGACTAAGCATAATTAATGTCTATTAAAGAAAAGTCAAATTTCTGTATTATATTTTGACAGCAAATAGGGAAAAAGTGAGAAGACTAAGAAATCATGCAAAATGCAATAGGTTTAATTTTAATTGATTGTTTTAATGGCACACACAAACATAACAAAATTAAAAGCCTATTACTATACAAAGATCATTGTTCCAAAAATGTACTTTACTCCTATCAACTTACTTGCGTGATTTCAGTGGAAGCATTTAAAGTACAGCTGTAAATATTTTTAATCTTTGACTTTTTCTTTTACAGGAGCCTCTGAATGTTATTGATCCCAGTTTGATGGATCTAAATGGTCCAAGTGAAGATGCACTAGAATGGGATGAAACTGACATAAGCAATAAGCTGATCAGTATTCATGAAGACTTAAGTGATCCTGATCAGGAGCTCAAGAAGGATGACCTAAACCAGAAACCTGCTTCAGGAGAATGTGGTGATAATGATGTGAATGAAGATGAAAGTATCAGTAGTCGTGGAAGTCCTCTTTATTGTTCCAACATTGCTTCTCCTCCAAATCCTCATGTCTATCAGGTCTATAGTCTTCATAATATTGAATTATCAGAAAAAAACCACATGCCTTTTTTGAAAAAATCATCCAGACTCTCCAATGTAACACAGTCTAACATTTTAAACAAAAGTCTTAGTAAAGACTCATCATTTTCATCTACCAAATCCCTGCCAGATCTAATAGGGGGGACCACACTGACAAAACCTTATAACTATATATATCAGAGTGGAAACATAAGCAGGCATTCTGAGAGTGAGAGTGGGATAGTGAGTGAATGTGATACAGAAACTACAAATAATTCAGAAATTTTTTTACTAAATGATATTGAAAGCACTCAGAGTAATCCTGAAATTGGGCATGTGGAAAGTCAAGTGGATGATGTAATACATCAAAAAGTAAAGCAAGATGAAGAAGACCATGCTAGTCTCTCAGACAATTTCCAGTTGGCACCTTCTGCATGTTGTGGAAGTGAAAATGGTGAGGATTTGGACAGCATTACCATGTCTAATCCTGTTTCTCTAGAAGAATTGCAAGGAAAACATGACGTGTTTACATTTTATGATTACTCATATCTTCAAGGCTCCAAATTCAAATTACCAGTGATAATGAAACAATCACAAATTGAAAAAACACATACAGAGAGTAGTTTGTTTAATGACATTTGTTTTGATAAAATGCCTGGTAACTCTGAACATAAGTCTGTAGAGTCACAACCAGATGAGTTTATTCATGACCATACTCTGGCAAGTATTTGTGGAGAATCAGATCCCAATTGCTGTAAATCTGCAGAAACTGTGAGAAAATTAACTGTTACAGAGAATACAAGACTGGTTTCAGCTTTATCTCGTAGTTCTTCATTAGAATCTCTGTCTGTAGTAGGGGATTTATTCAGCTCAGGTATTTTTAAAAGTGGAGATGGTCTTCAGCGAAGTACCTCTTTGGAGAGCTGGCTGACTTCCTACAAAAGCAACGAAGATCTTTTTAGTCATCATGGCTCAGGAGACATAAGTGCAAGCAGTGATTCCGTTGGAGAGCTCAGTAAAAGGACATTAGATCTTTTGAATCGCTTGGAGAATATCCAGAGTCCTTCAGATCAAAAGATAAAGCGCAGCATCTCTGATATAACACTCCAAAGTAGCTCTCAAAAAATGTCTTTTACTGGACAGCTGTCGCTAGATATTGCATCTTCGATCAATGAAGATTCAGCAGCTTCTCTCACTGAACTCAGCAGCAGCGAGGATCTTTCTCTCTGCTCTGAAGACATTGTACTGCACAGAAATAAAATACCAGATTCGAATGCATCATTTAGAAAACATCTTAATAGGTCTGTAGCTGATGAGAGCGATGTCAATGTCAGCATGATTGTTAACGTCTCCTGCACTTCTGCTTGTACTGATGATGAAGATGACAGTGATTTGCTTTCAAGTTCCACTCTTACCTTAACTGAGGAAGAGCTAGGTATCAAAGATGAAGATGACGACTCCAGTATAGCAACTGATGAGGATATTTATGAAGAATGCAATTTAATTTCAGGACTTGATTATATAAAAAATGAACTCCAAACCTGGATTAGACCAAAATTTTCTTTGACAAGGGAGAAAAGAAAAAGTAACCTCTGTGATGAAATTCAGCACAGTAAAGAAGTTAGTAACGAGACATCTAAAGCCACAGATACATTAAGCATTGAAACACTATTGAATGGTTCAGTACAGAAAATGTCAGAAAATAATGGCAATAGTAAGAATATACCATGTGATCATGAAAAAGGGACAAAGAGTCACCCAATGAAAGACATCTCTCAGGTTGTGAAGGATCAGCTTGTGGATGATATGGAGAATGGCAATGTTGAAAATACTCTTGGCAGTCAAAAGGAAGGTGTTGTTAAAATAGCAGCAACACCCAAAACTCATGCATCACTTGATGTCAGAGAAGCTGAAAATGAAAGTTGTGTCTGTGAAGCATTTACAGACAGTTCAGATGATTCACGTATGGACAGTAAAGAGACTATTCAGTCCTCAGCTGGATTCAGAAACCCTCCAAAAGAATGTCAAAGTCATCTTCAGCCTGATCATAACTCTGTTGCTTCCTCTCCTGCTAAAAAGCCTTGTCTTGAATCTTCCTCAGAAATTAGTTCTGTAGGCATGCAAGGTACAGCTTTACAGGCATCCTTACCTAATGGTCAACAACACAGAATAAGCATTACTGAAAAATTTGCTGATTGCTGTGCTGCCTTGAAATCCAGTAAAGCAGAATGCATTTCCTCAGCCAATGGTCTTGATTTGTGCTGTAACTGTGAATCTGCTGATTTTGATAAAAAAACCATGGAGGATGGCTCAGTACACAATTTTGTGAAGGAGATAATAGACATGGCATCAACAGCTTTGAAAAGTAAGTCACAGCCTGAATGTGAGTCATCTGCTCCAGCTTCATTAGCACAGATCAAGGAAAAAGTGTTAGAACACTCTCATAGACCCATCCAGCTAAGAAAAGGGGACTTCTACTCTTACCTTTCACTTTCTTCTCATGATAGTGACTGTGGAGAGGTATTCAAATACATAGAGGAAAAGAGCAGCACTCCTGTGCCACTGGACTTCACAGATGAGAGAGAAAATATTGAATGCTTTTTTGAAGCCTGTCCTGAGGAAGAATGGGTTGAGCAGCAGCAATCCATTTCTAATGGTTCTCCTGAAGCACAAGTTGAGCAGCAGCAACCTATTTCTAACCCTATTTCTGAAACATCTGCAGAGCCACTAGGTGAAATGACTCCAGAGTCATTAGAAGTTAAAAGTTCACCTGAAGGTAGGGATTTATCTTTTTTATGTGGGAATGACAATAATATCAATGTCCCAAATCCTAACAAACATAATGCATCAAACAATTTGAAAAATGCTGATGATGATTTGCTGATTTCAGATGGACAGACTGAAAGTTTTGAAAAGAATTCTCCAGAGCTTAGCACTAAAAAGAGTTGTACAGGGAAATCACCTGGAACTGAAGAGCACAAAGGATGTGTTGCTGCTTCTGAAGAGGCTTCAGCTATAGAGTTTCAGATACAGCCTGACCATTTGCAGAAAAAGGACGTTTTGCATCAGAACAGAAAAACTCTTACTTGTGAAGAAAATCTCCTGAAACTTCATAAGGAAAGACATATAAATATGCACAGATAGAATGTAACCATCTCAAGGCACGTACATTATTCTAGAAACAGGTATGTACTCTACGAATTGCACTTTTTTTTTTTTAGCTTTTTTTAGGTTTTGGGAATTTTTTTACATTTTTGTACAATGAAAGGAGATGAATTGCCAGCCAGGGCTTCTGTTTCATTACAGTGCTATATCATGTGTTTTGATTACACTATAATCCTAATTTACATGCCACTAGTCAACAAATGCAGCAAATGCTAATGGCTTTTTGCCCTTCGGCTTTGCACTGACGGGAGCTGCTCCCATCTAGAACACATCTGCTATCTTGCAGAACTTGGGAATTCTTCAGAAGTAATATATCAGCCTCTTCTTCCCTCCTCAACTGAGCTGTGGAACCAGAAACAAGCTCCACTCATTGATGCTCTTCTACACAGTAAGCCGGCCTTGGGAGGGTTCAAAAACACTTGATGAAGCTGAACCTGCAGTCCTACAAGAATTTTGGGTGCCTAGTGAGTTGGAGTTCTACAATATTTTCAGACAAACCAAGAAGAATGGCTAAGCATACTGGAGAATAGAGAGATAATAAGTCATCTCTGGATGTCAGTTTACCATGATTTAAATTCAGTAGGCCATTATTAAGAACCCAATTATTACAACACAATGTTAGACCAAAAGCTGAGGTAATGAAAACAAGAAATCTTTGCAGCATCATTAAAGAGTATAGTGTGGGGGTAGTGTAGAATAAAGACCTGAATACCAAAGCAGATGGAAACTCAGCCACACAGCTTACTGCAAACTTCGGTTCTATTTTGTGGTAAGCATTTTGAAACATAAATAAGATGGTGGAACCTAAGATGAAAAGGTGGACCTAGTCTCTTCCAAAATTTGAAAGTGGTTCAGATCTGGAGTTTCTGACGTCACATAAATGCTCAACTATTACCGCACATTTAACAACAGAAGAAGATCTACAAAGCAACTTTTGAATCAGTTCCTAGCATGTAGCACTGCTGCTGTGAATCTCACTAGTGGTTCCGTGGCAGAAGCCAGCATGGCTACATGGAATGCCATTAGTCTTTGGAAGCACTCTTCTAGTAGACCACAGCCAGCACGGCAACTCCAAATGCCAATCCAATTCCAAATGCCGCTGCTTCCCAGAAGCTGTAGCAAGGCTAAGCATGGGACCAGGTTTTCCTGGGAAATTCTGGAATCTCCATCCATGGAGATTTTCAAAATTCGAGTGGACATGACCCTGAATAATCTTGTCTACCTTTGAAAATAGCCCTTCCTTGGGCAGGAGGTTGGACCGGCTGATGTTCAAGTTTCCTTCCAACCTAAGTTATGCTATGATTCCTCGATGTTGCTAGGAGAAAAGGCTGTTATTCATCACTGCCCACTGAAACCACTAGTGCTCTCCTATTGCAACTACATAGCTGTAGCAGAGTATCTCGTCCTGCTTATACAGATTGTTTTTCTGCTCTTAGGTATCTAACTCCTACATCTCCTGATTTTGCTATGGTATATTACTATGCTTTGGGCTTTTCATTTACATATATTGGTGGTTTACCCAGCATTCGCACATTCACATATGTAAAAATATATCTAGCAAAGCCTTTAGGTTATGACAGCAATAGTCTACAGCTTGCCACTATCTCAACACATATCTATTTGACTAATGCATTGTCTTGGAACCATCATAGCAAAGAGGATATTTCTGGAATGGCCTTGAAATAGGCTACCATGACTTGCTGATTGTCAATTAGGTTAATACTTGGACACATCCAAACAACTGGAGAAGCACTGGAAATCAACTAGGAATTACAAAACTCATAGATGATACAATGTATTCTAGAATCACGTTAAATGGATTATATGTATATAGAAGCTTCTATTTGGAAATTGAGATGCTGACAAAAGTCTGAGGTTGATAAGTGATAATTATGTAAACATAAGCTTTCCTAAATTACTGGTTTATTAGTTTTCTTATTTTTTTTTCCACTTATTTTTATAATATTGATTTGAGGAAGAATACTTGCTAGAGTGAGTGTGATTTTATTCTTGTTCTCATTCTTTCACTGATGAAGATAATAACATCTTTTCAATTCATTAGTACTTTTCCTCTGAGGATCTCAAAATACTGTATAAACCTTTCCTCACTTTTCAGAACTTCATAGTTACTTGCATGGTAGCCAGCTGTTTTTTTCATAAGACTGGGATATGACAATATGCAGTTGGTGTGAGGACATAGAGGATAGAGTTATTAATAAATGCCCCACAATGCAATAAAATGTAATGCAGAATTTGTATGCAACAATTTAATATGGTTAGGTTATAGTTTCCAATTTTTGCCCAGCAGTTGACGAATTAATTTGAAGCTAACAAAGCCCTTCACACTATATCCCACTTTCTATATTTAGGAAGATACACTGGTTTCTTAACTGGTACATATAGCATTGCTTCCATGGAAATTCTGTACTGTATTATTCCCAATAGTGAAGTTTGGAATACATATAGTGTATCTCAGGCACACAAAAAATGAAAATATGAGCTGCTAGGTTTGGTTCCACTAAAGTCTGAGCTCCCTTCCCCCATTCACAAGCTTGATGTTTTAACTTCATCTCTCATGCTATGGGGAATGAATTACAGAAGCAATCTATCCTAATTTGTTAACTTATTCAAATAACAGTTATTATACTTAACTATGCTAAAGATTATCTTTTTGGTGGCAGATTGTTTATTTTTTGATGAGGCTAATTACTGATTTTCCAAAGGTAATTTACATTTATTACTAATACATCTTTTAAAATGTGACAGATAAATGTTGTTCCCATAAGTGTATTATGAAAAAAGTTACTATTTAAAAACACATTATTTAATTTGAAAGATAAATGGCAAACACCATTATTTTCCCTGTAGCACCTGTGCTGTAAGCTCATTTAAATGTGTAATTCCATGTGTAGCTGCAATACTTAGAGAAAAATAATCTATAGTATATGTGTACCTTAAAAGCATACCGAGAATTCAAAGTTGAAAAAGGCATGATTTCAAATGTAGGTTGATTTTGTACTGTTTCAGTATTTACTTTGGCTGTACAGAAGAATAAAACTAGTAGTGAATAAATATTTTTGCCAAATATTGCAATGCTCTTATTTAGTAGTGTGCTACCAAAAAAAAAAAAAATTAAAAAAAGACCATTGTGGGAAAATTATAACAATTATATAGGCAGGCTCAAAAATATCTGTCAGCACTGACTAGTCTCTTAGATGAGTCAACACGGAGATCTTCAACAGAGGTGCTCATAAAGCTATGCTGATTTTATTTCTCAATGAGGGGTCACCTTGAAAGAACTATCTTTCTGTACGTGAAATCAGGTGATCTTCTGCTGTCACTGTGACCCATGACTCACCAATGGGATGGGAATTTTTAGTTACATATTCAATATGCATAGATATCAATACATTAAGGAGGTTTATGTGTTCTGTCCAGTCTTTTCTATAGGACACCTTAGAATTCTCTATGTAATCTGTTAGTTCCTACAAGTAAGTCCAAAAGCTATTTCCTTCCTTCTGTAATTTAAGTTTTAACTTAATTTAGGGAAAATATCATTTACTTGGACTAAGAAAACTAAATTGATTTTATCTGACAGTGCTACAATGTTAGCTACAATATCCTGCCACTTACCATTACCAGGAGAAACCCAGGACTGGTGCTCAGAAAGCCTGACTGTTATTTCCTGCTCAGCAATAGATTTTTTTTTATGACTTATTCCTTCCTTGTCTGAATTTCTTCAGCAAAAAAAGAATAAGAATAATGATCCATGGGACCTATGAAGCATGATTTACTTATTTAAAAATATTTTGAGATCCACAGATAAAAGATGGTACATAAATGCAAAAGACTGTTAATTATTTACTGCAGGAGAAAAATAATATGCAAGTTTACACAATAGTTAATATGTAATAATTTACTTTTAGAGACTGGAACTACCAGAATAATCTAAATCTTTGCTTATCCTTTTTTTCCTGGAAGTTTTTATAGGAAAGTAACTACTATGAAGTTTCTTTATAGAGTTTAAAACAGTCTGACTTTTTTAGCTCCTTACAGTAGATGACTTTAAAAAAATCTAAAAACCAGATAGTCTTGTATTGTCTGTGAATTACATAATTTTTGAAAAACTTGTCATAATCCATCAGTGAGACTTTTCTTAGTCTAGATATGTGCAACTCATGCCAGAGTTGTAGATACCTTTTGATACAATCTTCCTCTTTATTCAGATCAGTTCTTCATTAATATCTAAACAAACTGTTGAACTTTTACTATTTTCAAGTAAGTGTATTTCTCATCTAAATGGGGAGGGTGGTGGTCAGTTGCAGCAAAGAAGATCAAAGAAGAAGGTCACTGGATAGATCCAGATATTCCTGCTTAACTTGGAAGGCACATAATGCATGTCTGGAGTGCCTCCTAGGAAATGCCTGTGAGATGTGCTTTGCACTAATCTTTGAGCTATATTCTGACAGTTATTTCTTCATAATCCTCATCATAAGCCTGTGCTCTTTGCTGAATAGTTTAACCCTATATTCTGAGCTGGATAATTCTATAGTATGCAAATTTGGCTCATCACTGGTACTAGAAGTGTCTAAATAGTTATTTGCAATTTAAAAATGTAGTTCTATTCACGAGTACTTATGTGACAATCCTTTCCTCTTCATTAAAATTTTATTATATATGTTTGCACAAATATTAGAATAATTGTTTTTGTTGCTTAACTTTTGAAAATTTCTGAGTTTTCATTGATTGGTGCACTTCTGAGTGTGCTGAAGGTAAGTTCACAGGTAAGGATGAAAACAGGATCCAGGGAAAAAGTCAAATGTGATGAATACCCTTGTTTCTTTAGAAACAAAGTCTTTATGAAAATTAATGAGTTTTCTACATCAGTTCATTTTTTACACCAACTTGTACCTCAGGCTGTTAAAAGTCATTGTTTGCCTACTGTATGCTTCTGCATTAAAGGCTCTGGCATATGACCATTTAATGACTATCTATGATTGTTCTGGAAGACCTATGTTTTGCAAATAAAACTTCATTTTCTGTAACCTACTATTACTTTTTTGTTTCCTTTTAGAAACTGGGCTGCAATTCAGGTGCAGGTTCATCTTGTAAACCCTGGGATGACCTTCAATTCCATTGTATCACTGCCTTTCATTGCACTGACTCCCAAGACAAATTTCCTTTCCAGATGTGATTTGTCCATGTTGGCTTTGTGATCAGGCTGCATATGCTAGTCCAATGTCAGTGATCATTTTGCATTGTAGCAAAGCCATTTGCTTTCATATGGATTCCTCTCCCAAGCTACCTGTAATAACCTCCCCTTCCTAAATTGGATGCTCCTCTACTACTTATCACTGATTCTGTTCTTTGAAGTTCTGCAGAATTCATGATCAGTCTGGTTCGTCTTTTCAGAATTGTACCTGTCAGTGCTCTTCTATTTTATGTATCAAATTTAATATTTATCTGTATAATGCATAAGTTTATTGAAACTATTTTACTTCTTAAGTGACAGTTTTGTTGGATTGCAGCAAAAAGAAGTCATTAGTCCTCCTGATTGAATAGGAATTAAGCAATTAAAATAAATGGCATTTTATTTATTTAATTTAAAAATTTAATCTATGCAACACTTCAAGAAACAACTACATGGTGTTGTATATTAGAAACTGTTGACATTCTACTGAATCAAGTACAATATTTTGGGTTTTTATGCTTCTTGAGGTGGTATTGAGAAAAAACGTTTTTAAAAAATGTGTGCCTTGCTGTATTTCTTATACCATTTATTAAAAAGCTGCTTTCACAGTAAAATTAGGTTGGCTTGAAAGGAGGAAATAGCAAGGTTAAGATGTGTGAATAATTTCTGTATATATGTATAACCAACTGCAAACACTGGTGTATAATGACAGTATAAAATGCTTTCATGTTTGTGATGTCCAGTGATGTGGAAATTATAAGCCTTAAAACCATTAGATTGCATGGTAATTAGAATTGGCATAATAAACAGAGTTTATTGGGGAAAAAAAAAGCAGAACTGGTGATCTGTTTTACCTGCGTTCCAAGAACAGAATGCTTTATCAAAATTAAGAAGAACATGATTTTCTTTTCAAATATTTCCTAGAAATATGCAACTCCATAACTGGTGAAGATTTGTATTACTTGGCTCAGAGGTAAAGAGCTTTGTCATTAAAGATTCTGCAGGTCTTTTGGGCCTAACAAGGAGACACAAACATTTAGTAATATAGTGGATCTTTTCTTTGTTTATCAGTAACAGTTTACTGTCCAATTCATAAAATTTCATTCATTTATATATTTTTATTGAATAAGCTCTCTCCACTGTAACAATTAGCTGTTTCCATGGCTTAGACTGTACCTTTTAAGTGTTTTTATCTTGTGCTAAAACTACATCGTATGGCCAAAAAAAGCCAGCCAGCATTCATCTCCTAAAAACACTTAGGAAGGAATGTCAGGAAATATAAAAGACAAACAATGCCCTCTGATGCCATCTTTAATCATTCCTTTTCCAAGTATATAAATGCTTTTACAAAAAGTTTCAAGATTCCTTTAAAAAATGTGCATCAGTTTGACAAACTTAGCTGTAAGCTTAGATGAAGTACACTGACTGGATTATAAATTCATACAACACTGAAGGAACAGGTATTTAAAACCCCTCATGTTTTCCAAATTATTAACAGCTTCCTATTACTGCAAGAGGCAAATTATTTATCTCTCAATTTAAATTTCCACTCTGTAGCCCTAGGCAGCCTATGATGTGTGTACGGCAGCAGTAACAATTCTTATCTTAAAGTGTAAATAAGAAGAAATATTAATTATGGGAGCCTTTTGAATCTGTAGAGATTTCTGCACTTGTATATCTTGTATCATGTACAAGTCTAAGAGGTTAACCTATAATTACCTTATGTGTAACTATATAGCTAAAGATCACTTTAATGTATTTTAAATATTTTTAAGATATATATAAAGTGATTCAGAATATAAGCCCTAATTTTAGGAAAATATTAGCAGTGACAATTATGTTCATTTATGAGCTATCTTAACCATGATTTTTAAATGGTCTTGACAAGGGAATTGGGTTAAGAATTATTCTTCTTTTCTCCCTAGAATCTTCTGGTTTATACTGTATTTTTTTTAACTTACTTTGTCTATAGTCATACCTTAAACTGTGATGACAGGCAAACTAATAAGTCAGAGGCTTTTCAGATCTGTCACCTCACCTGCAGAACTGCACAGAACTCCGTCAATTACTTCTACTATTCTATCAGGCCATTTGCCACAAATTCACTTTTTTCCTGGGGGGAAACAGTAGTACCTTTCAAATAAAAAAACCCACACATTCATTCACCCACGTACAATATCTGGAATATTATATGGTTGCAACTCAAATTTCTGTGGTTCCTTTCTGAGGGAATGGAACATTTTAATTTATCTAATAATCCCACAACTATATTATTTGGTCTCATGAGATAAAGTCATCATTTTTATGACTGTGATGCAAGACCCATCATTATCAACAATCCCTTTTTGGCACAACTACAAGCTTTACCCATTTTTTAAAGTTTTAGTCTCAGAATTGACTTTGTTGTCAATAAAAATTGATTTCTAAAGGAAGAGAAAACTCTGATATATATTCTACAGAATTGGTTCATGTAAATCATGCATATTGCCAAATTGTGCTAGAACTTCTTGCAAGTGCTAGAGCTAACTTCCTAAAGGAAAGTATTGGTATAGTGTAAAATTAATGTTGATATAGCAATAGTACCTCTAAGATCAGCCCATACAGAGAGTCCTGTACAGAACCCATTCCCTGATGGTGAAATTCTCTTGTGGTGTAGAAGAATGCTGCAAGCTTTCTGCGGAATTTATCCCCTCCTAAAGTTCCATAGACTGCTTTTTATTCCATACACTCCCTGGCTCATGCTTGAACATCTGCAGTGTGTGAGGAGGCCATTTGACAGCAATGGCCCTGACACATGGATCTCCTTTTCCTGCCTGCTTCACATTCCTTCCTCAGAGAGCCAGACCTCTCCAGCTCTAGGCAAAGGGAGTGCACACTAACAGCGGTGCAAAAAGACATGCCTGGGACTACAATTTAAAATGTTTTTTTGTAATCACAGTAGTTTTAAATATGGATAACCTTGTAAGCCATGTCCCTGGACTTTCTCAGTTAATGATTTGTCTTTTTCCCAAGGTAGGTGAAAGATTTTTTTTATGGAACAGTGCCTCTGCACCATTGTTACGGTAAGAAAGTTAGATGATATCTCTATGTCTTTACAGTTTGTGCTGTTCATTGTATCCATGTGTACACATCAGCATACAAACACATACAAATATATATGAAGTATATAATATAATCATATATAAAAATATATTCATAATAATACATATCATATATATAATTCATATATATATGAAATTGTTCCTCTTTGGTTTGCAATAAACTCAAATGCAGAGTCTTTGTCAGTTAGACAGCATCTTGACCTGCCTTGGTGACAGGATAGATGACATAGCCTTCTATGTCACATATTTTAGTTTCATTCCAATTCCCTTGTGTTAAGGAAAACAAGTGGTTTTTTGTTTTGTTTTGTAGGGGTTTTTTGTTTTTGGTTTTTTTTGTCTTGAAGACATCAGGAACAATGTTGTAAATTTTCCTGTGCTGCAGTGCACAGTAAAGGGGTTATTAATGTTTAGGCCAGACCAAACTAATACTTGGCTCAAGACGATTAACGGGGACTGTCAAGTTCTTAGCCAAGTCAATCTCCTTCACTGACAAGTTTCTACAAACTCAGTCCTAATAATAGCATCACTTTGAGAGAGATTTTGGCCAAAAAATGACATCTGATCTATTGCCTTCAGTGCTGTGTGTCTGATTTTTCAGACTCACCCTGTCTTTCATGCCTTTTCTACCAACCTGAAATGCTTACATTTCTCATATGGCTACTGTTTGCTCTGTAAATACATGCTCATCCCTGGTATTAGAAGTGTCCTTAAGGACTATACCATAAGTGAACTTGTCATCACTTAGGTCTGTGCACTGGAGGAATTCTAAGTGCTTCAGTGCTTAAAAAATGGAATTTCCTTTGCAATAGCAAGTATTACTTTATTTTTGGTGAGTTGGGAAATAAGCTAAGTTAAAAGTGAAGTTAAAATTGTATAAATTAGTAATTTTAAAGTACAAATACTACTGTGATACTGTAGTTATTGTCAAACTAATTCTTAAAACTTACAAGAATTACAGAATTATATCATGCTTAAAATAAATAGTATGAAAAGAACAGTTAGAGAAGTAAATATTTTTACCTCTGCTTTATGTTGAGCCCATCTCTCATGGGACATTCTGGGAGTGAAAGGGAAAATAATCTTTAAAACACATGGAATATTTTAAAGATTTTTCTCCTTCTTGCAATTAGTGTGAGGATGTTTTAAATGCAGCAATGATCCAGTTGTAGCATTTTCCAAGCCTTATGAGAATGACAGGGAAAGGAAAACATATTTGACAAGATTTCAAGCAATCATGGAAAACCAGAAACCATTCTTGATGAACTTCATTTACAAAATTAGAAAAAAATCAGACTCTGGAAGAACTGATAATGAATATCAAACATATACTCCAAATCTTTTCCTTTTTTTCAGGAAGATATATGCTACTGGAAATAATGAGCCCTTAGACAAGGTGGTATGGCAATTTCTCATACAGGCTATGGTACATATATACCTGAATTTCTGCTCTGTAGCTTTTGAATCAAAAGTCTGAACCCCGAATTCACTTTAGCCGGCATGGGTTCTGTTGTTTCTTCATAAGGAAGAGGACCAAACTTGATCTGAGAAACATCTGCCTCTAACAAGCTTGAAAAAGAAGTTGTGGCAAGCAGATTTTAAATGATATACAATGACAGACAAAAAAAATTATAAATGGAAAAGAAAACAAAAAAGCAATCTTTCTGTAAATCCTAGTAGTCCTCTGCCAGTAGTCTAATCAAGAATACTCCAAGCTATATAGGATTATTATAGTTCTATTAACTGGTCCTGACATGGTGATGTTAGACAAATCTATGCCTCTCTATAGTTTTTACTTTACTTACCTCAAAGTAGGGCTTTTCAAAGTGCTGAAAGGATTATGGAAATGTCTTTTCAACGGTTAAAATGGTTGCATGAACGAAAAAAACAACACAACCCCATAGTTCTGTTGGGATGATGAGTATCTGTGCTGGCTCAGCTGATCAGTGATGCTTTTGCCCATATTTTATAGAGGCAAAGCCTTTAAAAAGTTTTCATGCACGTAGAGCTCAATTTTCCACTATTATTATGACTGCTAAAGAAAGCTTTCTTTGTGAGGAGCTTACTTTAAATGCGAACATAAATGTCTCTCAAACCTGTTGCTGTTCATTTTACATATTCCTGCGTCTTATCCTCTGGTCTTCGAAGTTGAACAATTCGCTCATACTTATTCTTCTTGCACAACTCAGCAACTAAATGAAGGGTTTGTAACTATGTTTGTAATAAGCAATTTACAGGTAACACTTTGAAAGGTGGGTAAGTGGCAGCAAAGCAGTAGGGGCTTGGAGTGAAGAGAAGATGGATGGAAGGAGGAATTCTAAGTGCTTCAGTGCTTTAAAAATGGAATTTCCTTTACAATAGCAAGTAGTATTACTTTATTTCTGATGGGTGGGAGAATAAGCTAAATTAAAAGTGAAGTTAAAATTGTATAAAACAGTAATTCTAGAATACAGATATTACTGGAGATATGTGATGCTGAAGCTGTGCCAGCTAGGCTGGAGGGAGGATTCAGATCTGCAAATGTCATGCTGGCTTATAACTGAGAAAGAAGAGAGAAGTGAAGGAGGAGGTGGAACTTCAAGGATGGTTGATGGGAAGTAGCTTTGGTTAAAATATTTGTAGAATGATAGGAGCATACACTGTATTGAAACATTTATCTCTGTTGCTAGACTTGTTAATGGAAACTGTAAAGTGATGCTATTCATGAGTACTCATTTTTCTGAATCTGCTGTTCAGTTATGCCAAGCATATCAATCAGGTGTACCGATATCAGTTAATTAACATTTGATTGCACTAAACACAGGGTGTTGAAGAGGAGGTTCCTGGGAGGGGGAGGGGTATCTATGTGTGATTACTTTGGAAGGGGAGGGATGTGTTCCTAATAATTATTGTCAATTGTGAGAAAAGTCAAATTTTAATCTGTGTGTACATATTTCTGTGCCACTCACCACTCTTATGGCCACAGTAAGAGGGGAAGACAAAGGCAGCCACTATGTCAGCACCTTAGTCCTCAGCTATGTACTGCACATTGGATTTTCACATGTAGAGCAGCATCCAGAAATATAAAGGTCACCTGTGTAGAAGTAAGATATATGAGAGAGGAGAGGGGAGGGGAGGGGATGAGAGGAGAGGAAGAGGAGAAGGAAAGTTGAGTTGTGCCTGTAGTATATATAACTACTTGATTGTATTTTGTAATTTATTAGACATGGTAATATTAAAAACAATGAATGATTTTGTTAAGACAAATCTGTCTTTCTTCTCCCCAGCACATAATAACAAGTCATTCATGGAAATGGACTGGTAGTGAATTCAGACACAATGGAAGGAGATACCGTACTCCTTCACATGATATACAATTAATCTGTGGAATTTCATTTCTACAAGAAATTATTGAGTCAAATAGTTTACTGGGATTGTAAAGAAGCCTAAATATAGAATAGGCAGCTGTTCTAAGAGAGGAGGTTAGTCCAAACGAATGACAGTGGAGAGCAAACTTTATTCTCCATGATGAAATATGTTGCCTGATGAAAGAACGGAGAAATTTCCCAAACTCAATGCAATAATGGCTAAAGCAAAACGGAAGATTTCTGCCTTTCTCTGAGGCAATAAAAAACGAGCTACTGACAGACACAAGACACATAAAAAGCATAGAAAATGTCTGTATATCTTTTCTTTACGCTTTATTCAACTGTTGAGAATGAAGATATGGCGCAGAACAAGATTATTTCAATTACTTTACAAACTATTGTGTTGCAGCATTAAAAAATATCTCACATATGATTTTGTGGATAACTGGCTTTCCATATGCCATATGTAACATACACATGGTTAACTAGAAGGAGTTAACTGTGATAAATTATATTTCAATAAAGAAAATGCTCATATTTCAAGCCAGTTCAGTAACAATACTCAGAAGACTAACCCTTCTTTAATCATGTACTTTTATGAAGGAATGCTCATAAGCATATCAGTGCAACTCAATTCTTTCCATGAGGACTGACATCTTAAACTGCTGTACACAATGAATGACCTTGTCAAACAAAGTGCGAAATGGGAAACCTGTTTTCAAACTCATCTGATATCGTGACATTTACAACAACATGTTTGAGGTGATAAACCGACAATAATAATTATATTTGTCCTAGACTTCCATTGTACTTTGAAAGTTTTATGCAATATCACACCCTTTTTTTATCCATTCAAGACAATTCTAGACCAGGACTTTTACTTCACGAGTCTTTAAAACAAGACAGGAGAGGAACCACATTTTGCATACAACTGGAATTCTTAATTTTAACATTTTTTTAAAAAACCTCTATGGAAGTTCAATTGCGGGCCAACTTATATATCCTCATACAAAGATTCAGCTGGTTCTTTTAGAATATGATATACATTAAAATTACTTCCTTGTAGCTTTTTAATGGTGATCAATAACATTTATCTTTTCTGATCCTTACATGGCAGTAGACACACTAATGAAATATCTCTCAGTGTATGTCTTAAGCTTAGTAAGATTAAAAACATGATATGCTAAAAGTTTATGTTAATGTTGGAAATCTACATTCTAATAATTATTTTTTATCATATACTCGTGAACTTTGTGGAAAGATAAAGAAGAAAGATATTTCAGGAACATACTTCCAGTCACTCTTGCTGATACCAGAACAATGTTCTGGTTTGCCCTGTCTCACCTTCTACAACTGGCATCTGTGAACATGGGCTGAGATTTCATCAAAACAGATCTGCAGCTAAATCCTGGCATCTGTGAACAGGAGTTGAGATTTCATCCAGCTCTTCTATAAAGAACATTTGACATGACATTTTTAGAGGTATTAGAATTGGAGTTATTTAGTATCTGCAACAAACATACAGAGATCTGATGCTGTGGAAAAATGGGCGTTCGGGGAAAAGTTTGACTTTCAGCACTGAATGTGTGTTGAGCTGGAAAACAAAGGCCTAAGAACGTGAGATAAACTTCCAAGACACTCTGGTGCATGGCAACTGGCAGTCTTTAATAAGAAGGAATGAAATGACAGATCAGGTGCTTGGAAAGTAGAATTTGATACTCATGGAGAAGAGTGAATTTGGTGAGGCTTCTGCAAAACCAAGAAAAACATTTCTCAAGGTAGGTGTGGACTATTAACAGAATTATTGCAATGTCTAGAGTTATATACTTGAATCTAACAACTACATGGTAAATATATAATCTTTACAATATTATTCACTGAAACATCAGTTTGGATAAAAACGTCCTTTGTCTTATACTTCATTACCAATGAAGAGCACACCAAATGTTCAAAAGAGCATCTCCTTTGAGTCATTTTCCCCGGTCCCTTTTCTTTTGTGACTATATTGTTATTTTTGCCTTGCACTAAAGGTAACAATAGAGTAGGTTTTGGAAGAATATCTGTTTTTTATTAAAATGAAAAATCAAACAGCAACCCTCCAACACTTCCGCTGTACTTGTACTTTCAAATAAAACACATAAAATGCTTCTCATCAGCCAAATTTTAAAAAGAAGAAAAACTAGTAAACTACTACAGTTCTTCCATTTATGCCCATTCACATTTAAAAATAGGTCTGAAGTCCTTAAACGTAATGTCATTGTGACAATGTTAGTGAACAGAAGTCAAGCTGTTCCCATACAAGGATCCATAAATAGTGGTTCTGAAAAACGAGCTCTTGCAGTTTCATTTACTAGTAATGCCTACACCATAAAGCAGGCTACAGACTCTTATTGCCTGGTTTGATTTTCAGGAAATTCTGTTTCAGCACAGAGAACATGATTGGATTAAAGGGGTAAAAGATTCCTGAGTATTTCTTCCTCTGCAGCGTTGGAAAATGGATGCTGGATAGTGAGGTCTTTTATGCACTAGGGCAAAGCAGCATATAAATAAATAAGTGGATATAAGGTAAAAGTATGGGAAACTGAATGATACTAGGATATGGTTGCTTTAAAAGGGTGTACTGTTATGATGTAAATCAGTGCCACAGTGGCCACATAAATAGCCAGTCTTTATGCAAGATAATTTTCCATTACATAGATGGAAACCAGAAGCAACTAATATGAACTAATTAAAGTGCTAATAAAGTGGGATGAGTCTATCTAAAGAATGAGGGCTAGCACCGGTTTGAAATGTGGCAAATGATTGAAATGACTAACCTTTTTTTAGTCAAAATCCCTAAAAACATTCACATACCAGATGTTTAAAAAAGGCTTTTTAAATATGATAAATTAGCTATGGTGCAAATACCAGTTGTTCTGCATATGAGTATGGAGTTCTATAACAAACAACACAAGTAAAAGGAAATACAAATGCCTGTGTTCTTAAGAAATTCTACCAGTTAAATAATACTATAGCTGTATTTTTTAAATTGTATTGCAATTTGTGATTATTTCTGCAAACGCTAGATTTTGTGGAACTTAGATCCTTTTCACAGTTAAGGTGAAAAGTGCCATAACACATGACAAATTGTCCTTTAGCACTGGCTAATGACAAGAGACACAGCTTATTCATAGCATAGCATGTGTCCTAGAATATAAACACGACAAAACTTAAACAATTACAGGAAAAGATCTTAAAATGGGTCATTTGGATAATTCCCATAGATTAGTTGATAGACTGGTGCCTGGATTTAAATTCCTGGCCACTCGTGTGAGACTAAGCTTTTAATATTTTATTTAAGACAAAAATGGAATAGTTATTGCACTATTAACTTGTTTTACAATCTATGAGTTAAGAGTATTTACATAGACAATTCTGAAAAGCTTAGTTTTTATTAGTGTAAAAACAGAAGCTTTAATATTTTTATATACTTATTACTGTGTGAATTTCTAGTGCTTGTATTTGACTTAGGGAAGCTGAATAATTTAGTGATTCCAAAAACTATGCACTTACTTTTCCTATCCCAACCATTACTTGCCTCTTTGTTCTCACCACAGGTAGACAAGCCCATACTTTTGCAGAGAACAAAAAACTTTTACAACCCTCCTTTTTCAAAGACACAGAAAACTGACCATAAACATATTGAAGAAAGTGTAAAGAAAATTGTGTCTCAAAAGCGGACTAGTCTGGGGGCTCCACAGCAATAGCAGAAGACTGTCTTTGCTTACACTGGAGCAACACTGAATTTTCTTAAAATCAGGTCCAGTAAGGCCAATATCCAAGCTCTGAGGCTGCCCAGAGGAAAAGGTTCGCCAGACTATAATCTTTGTGGAAAAGTTGTTCCTTGACCTTTTTTGCCACTGTATGTCTACGGCAGCACAGGGAGGTCAAAAGTGAACTAGTTGTTAGCACCAAAGATGAAGCTTAACCAGACACTGAGAGCAATGATTGTCAAACGGCTCCATTTGCAAGACAAGAAGTGTATCCTTAGCAGAGCAAGGGAGATGAAAGAGATTATTTTCTAGGGGTCACATTTGTTCTTCTTTTCTGACCTCTCTCAAGATTGCAAAAGAAACGGTGAGAGTTTTCTATAGCAAAGAGGTGCAACAAAGAGAACGGACTGTGCTTTCCTCTTCTCTGCTAGTCTCCCAACCGTGGTTCAGGCTCTGTTCTGCCTTTCTTTCTTTCTCTTTCGTAAGAGCCAGTGAAAGCATAATAATGGAATAGAGAAATTAAAAGGACTGTTTCAAATGCCTACAATTTTATATTTTAAAGCCATTAGAACCTGGAACTGTGTATGGGCTATGGTTTGGAGTTCTCGTTTGCATCTTTAACAACTTCCTCAATTTCTGTCTTTAGCACCAGTATGGCAGCAGCACCTAGGAGCTCTAGCCATGGGCCTGGAAATGAACAAGTTGTTTCTGTTTTGCATTTCCAGCTACCCTCTGTTTTTTTATTTACTATAGCTTGAAAGGAACTGATCTGATTTAATTTCTGGTTCCCATAAACAACTCCATTCCTGGTGTCAGAACATTTCAAGGAACAAGCTGGTTGCAAAGCCACGCTTATTCCACCCCTTGGTTGGCAGGCCCCACTCCACCAGTGCACAAATATGAAATCTTGCATGAAGAGAGACTCAGAGTTCTGAAGATATTGCAAGGATACTATGGCAATTTATAGAAGTATCTTATCTGATTTAAAACTACCTTTATTACTCTTAAAAGCAGGTAAAATGTATCCAAAAGCTATTCTAGTTCTAGAATGTTAGAATGTTAAAGTTTTGAACTTGAAATTTGAAATAAAAAATAGATTTTGGACTTATCCCTGAAGTCTTCATATGGTTTATCATATATTGATGAGTTATTTGTCATTCAAAATTATATGCCTTTTAAATAATTAGTGTGTATGAAAATCACCACTTCTCAACTCTTTGATAAAACATCAGGATGGTGGATAAATCAAATGGTTATCATGAGGCACAGTGTGAAGTATTTACTGGTTTTTTTACTTCTCCACTGTGACCTAAAAATCAAGTTTAACCTAACTTTTAAAGATCAAGGAGGGGAGAAAGAGAAGTTCTCAGCAAAGGTAACTAGGAAATATGTTTCAAAGCAATTGACTGGAAATACGGGGTAAAACTCCCTAGGTTACCACAAAAAAATAGCTATTGATTACATTTTTTAATACTTCCATCTTGACAGAATAGTTAATGATCCAGATGTCATTTCATAAATATCCCCATAGCAGGAAACTCAGATTATGGCCAAACACTTCAAATCTGTGCAAAACTTTTTTTTTTTTAATGCAGGAAGTCAAGTAGGATATAGGGCAAAGAAAAGAGAAGAAATTGTGACAGAAATGGGCTATATTGTTTAGCTTCAAATGGGATTTCATGTACCTTTGCAAAGCTTTCTATCATAGGAATGGATTCTGTGATTAATTTTCTTATTATTTTAATTTATGCTTTGCTGTCAGTTATCAGTGTTTGTTTAACAAGTGGAAAACGTTCTCTTTAAACATTCCCTCAAGCTACATGGCTGAACTTGCTATCCATGGAGTGTCTCAGAGGATAAATTATTGAAACCTAAGCAGATTAATACCTCATGCTTATTCCCATGGCTAGCACAGAATTTTGCAGTTAGAATGAGTTTTAAGCCAAAATTTAAGTGATGGAAAATTTTGCCTTCCTTATGAAGGAAACAGGTTCAAGTTGCCTCTTGAGTTTGGGAGGAGCCCTTAAGAATGCCTAAATGTGGGAGGGATGGGCTGGTCACCCCTGTGAGCCCACTGAGCAGCTTTTCAATAACTAAAACTCAAGCAGGCAACTTAGTTACAAGGAAAACTTAGGAATGGAGAAGATCTTTAAAGGTATTATTTCATCTTGTTCTTGAATATCTTCACATTAGGTAATGTTCTTAAGTGACTAAAGCATCATCTTCCATGGGACAAACCTGTCACTACTTTCTTCCATCTCTGAGCTGCTTCAAAACATTGTTTTTCTGATAGTTAAAAACTGTCCTCTGACTTATTTTATTTTATATTAACAAGAATCTTATCAACAAGATACCAATAACAGTTCTGATATATAAAATATTTTATAAAGAAGACACAACATCTTTCTATCTAGTTTAATAAAAGATATTAAATGGCTGTTAAATATCCTCAGTCCTCTAGGTGCCACAACTCCTTGATTCTATTAATCCTTGCCCTCTCTAACAATTGTGCCCTACTTCTTCCTGTCAACAACAACTAATTGTCTCACTGCTTACAATTCATGCTAAAATTCTGAGGTTATGACATTCAATATCAAGCCTTAAAAAAGAGTCTCTTTTTCCCTTTTCTTAGATAGGTATTTTCTAAGAAGTTTTAGAATTTCACAGTACACCCCCCATATCTTAAAACACCCTTAAAAATACTCTGTTGTTTCACTTTAACAGAGCGGGGGGTGTGTGGGGAAAATAACAAAAAGTAATTCATTCTTACAAAGTCAAGATCTAAATAGAGAAATGCCTCTGCAGTGCTGCTGTAGACAGTGTTGGTTTTCTCCACATCCACTGCAGCCCTAAAAGCAAGAAAGAACATTGTGTTCTAGTGCAAAATAGCTGAATGTAGGTCTCAAAATCTGAGGATCTCAATCCATATCTGGGTCTTTAATCAAGAGATCTGTTTTCCAAAAATTCTGATCACCCCTATTTAAATGACAGCTTTCAAATTAGGCCATGTAGTTTTAATTTAGGCTCCTAAACTTGAAATACCTAATCTAGGTGCCCAAAGTCATTAAATCTGATCATTCGAATACTTTGTAGAACTGTCAGAAACCTTTTAAGTATCAAGGCCAATATAAAATATAGTTTTAACAGATAATATGGCTTGTGGCCCTGCCTTTCCTGTTCTCTCTCACTCTCTCTTTCTTTTTCTACACTTTTTAAATCAAAGACCAACCTTCATTGTAGCAATGGAGTGTTAAGCAAAACTCAACACGTAGCTCAACACTACCATAATACAAACTGACTGTTGTTATATGGACTGTATTTCCAGCAGTGAGTATAAAATACTGTACTTAGTACAATTTCTTTGTTCCTCTTCTCTTAAATCTTCTGTAAAGCACATTTTAAAGAGCAGGCATGACCTGGATTATTGAGCTCAGCATTTTATATAAACTCAGCAGAGCTCTGGAGAACACATACAAAAAATATGCTTTTGCCTTGATATATATCAGAAATAAACAAGAATATCACATAGTTTGACCTGAGCATTATGGATGTATATTATGGACCAGAGCCAGGATGTGTGTTAGGTTAATTACTTCAGAAATATTTGAGTGATGAATAGCAATGATTAATTTAATAGCAAAAAAAGTTACACAAAATGTATCAAACCTAATGAAGATCCTACTGCAATTATTTCCTCGTACTTGCTAAATCTTTTAAGATCCAGATGCTTTTCCAATAATTAATTGCATAACTTAACACACTTCTCTGATTTGACTTTTAATTATTTGCTTTGGAGAAAAAAAATACTCAAGCTGGTTTGGGCTTTTAAGTGCAACAAGTAAGTTCTTTTTAATACAGAGATTACACCTTACATTATCTTTTAGTTATTCATTACTTTATAGAAAGTAATTCATTCCACAAAATTCAATATAACTGACCACTCTGCACCCAGGAGGGTTACTGTTGGAATGACTGGTCTGCAGGGGAATAGAAGTGAATATGTTGCCCAATTAGACTTCATGCAAAGAATCGATGACCTGATTGGTATCTACTGTGATAACATACTTCTACAAAAGTAAGAGCATAATATGATACCAGGAGTGCAATTAATAAAGTCAGCTTGTTCTGAAATATAATAATAGTATATGATACCACACAAAATGTCCTGAATATGTATAAACAAACTCATTGATAATAACCATTTACATATGGCCTGTATTTACAGGAAGGACTAAGAAAACAGAAAGAATGTGCATTGTCTTCATTGGGACAGGTAACATTCAAAATTTCTGTCATCACTTGACATTGGGTGATGTTGATGCTATAGTTAAAACATGCCTGGAGTTAACTAGAATGTTCAAGGTGCTTTTATTTCAAATTCTCTAGAGTAAAGTTCAGCTTTAAAATCCAGGTGCAAAGGACTGAGGATTTAAACCCAGGTCTTTTGTACTACATCCCCATACAGTCCATTAAGTGTCTTAGCTGGTGCAGAGCTATTTTCACAGTCTTTGTCCTTGTGAATGTTTATTAATTCAACAGGTAGGAAAACAAGGATTTCCTTTCCAAATCCCTTGCAGTCTTGTGGCTGTAGCACTGGTTGAACAGTTGAAAATGAAGATTCAAGTCTCCTGCAGCAGAATTATTTAAATTTTCTCTGATATTTGAGGAGTGCTCTTGTCACAACAATATTGTAGACAGGATTTTTTTTTCTTTTTAAGTAGCCATGGTGGTAGTGGATCAAGGGTTGGACTTGATGATCTCAGAGGTCCCTTCCAACCCAGCTGATTCTATGATTCTATGATTCTAAGACCAGTCATCACAGTGGTTATTGAGTCTTTAGGGGAAAAAAATGGTTTTCCAACATATCATAAAGCATCTTCAGTTTAGCATGATAATGTATAAAACTCTCCCTCGTTTTGGCAAGACATTATTTGAAAGGTATTCATTCAGTTATGTGGCCAGGCTACTAGCTGGAAATATTACTAACTTTTTCTTCAAAATTCTAAAAGCATTAGCTGTCATTGTGATTATTCTTTCACCATACCTTTACCAAAGTCAATACCTGCATATTTTATCCAGATGAGATAAACTATTTTTCGTGGAAAAGTAAAACATATAACAGTTTATTTTCCTAGTACAGTGGTGGGGACTTTTGGTTTGGTTTGGTTGTTTTGGTGTGTTGGGTTTTTTTAATTAATTGCTTGTTCTTACAACACTAAGAGAATAGAATCTATCTTTCTGGAACATTCAAGATTTTGTAAAAGATTTTAAAATTCCTTTGAAATCCTTTTCATATCACAAGTTCATGTGCAATGGTATGCTGTCACAATGTCCAAAAAAGCCACTGCAAATAGAATGCTCTTGCAGCTTAATGAAACAAGCAGAGTTTATAATCTGATTAAGAGATGGCCTGCCTATATATAAAAGCTTCTCATGGAATTTGTATATAAATTCCATATTTCCAGTACCAGAAGAATATTTACTTTGCTGCAGTTAGGCCTCTTTAACAGGAAGGGAAATAAAGCACAAAAATTGGCAGTGGGGAATGAATTCATGAGGAGCTGTACTGAATCTATATGAGGTGAGCAACCGACAGAACAGCTATAAACAACGCTCAGTAATAAGAAGAGAGTTTTACATTAATGTTTCTTGGTCTGCTTTTGAGGAAGGCTATGTCAACAATCTTAATGGCAGATTTAGTCTCTGCCCCTGTAAATCACTCTGTCTGTAAATAATAATCTGTCTATGTGGATGTCTTCACTGGACTGGGATCACTAAGTGTTGTATTTTTGCTGGAAAGATTAGGAGACACTTCAAACTGTAAAATCTGAATACATTTGGATACCAATCAGGCAGTTCTAACACCAGCAAAACTCACTGACTTGAAGGGAGGTTTGTCTGTGTAGAGAAACCCCTCACATAGTTATTTCCTCAGAGAAAATATTGGTGATGCATTTCTTCTGAATTTAACATTATTTGCTCAAGATAGTTTTCTCCTATTTGGCATTTCCACATGAATATAAACTCTTTGTGTTATTACATGTCTGAAGTTCATTGACTTTAGGGTCTTCTTTCTGCCTTTAAACCTATGTCGTGCAATACAGACAATGGCTTCTGATCTATCTTGACACTATTTCCCCGATCATTTTTTTCATGCTATTAATTTATCATTAATGAGAATAACCCACAACAGAACAGCTGTGATACAAGTGTGCTAACAATACTTTAAATTCTCTTAGTGGGAATCTTCACAGATTCTGTATACCTGGTGTATTTATAAATGACAGGTGTAGCTCCACTTCCTGTCTGATGTCTTACAAAAGTCAGTGAAACAAACTAAAAATACTGGTGTGTTCCTTGGCAGTCTCAATCAACAAAGCCCTTTTCTAGACTGAGAAAATTAAAGCCATGATAGAAAATATCTTATAACCCAGGTTAACAGCTACTGCATTTGAGAGTCTCATGTAGATAGACTCAGCAAATGGAACTAATACCATAGTAAAGAAGAGATTTGAACTCCAGCAATAATCTTTATTTCATAAATACATCAGGAATTTAAAATTAGTAGCGTGCATTTTATTCCAGTGTAGGACAGATAGAGAAACCATTGCAGAGGTTGCTCCAACCTGAATAACAGCTTTGCTCTGAAAACAGTCAATCCAGTCAGTGAATCAGATAAGTAGTAATGTCTAAAATTGGGCAATTATTACTAATTCTGCTATGTAGATCAAGAGAATTTCAGCCTCTAAATTACCTCTCAGAAATACTACTTTAGCATGAGAACAGAGGATTTGATTCATATCATGCTTTGAGAAGCATAGGTAATGGGAAAGCTGTAGAAGTTAGAAGGTTTTGAATGTTTAAAGTGCACACTGGCTTCCCTACACTGTGGCATATGTCTACAGGCATGCTCAAAACATGACTATCAAATGAAAAATTGACAGAAAACTTAAATTAGTGATTGCATGGGCACCAAACTAATGCTTATCTTACTATATCAAAGAGGGTTCCTGGAGAAAAATTAAATGAAAGTAAATTAAAATATTCCTTTATGTATACAGGATGAAGAATAATTTCTCTGTAATTCCCTCCTTCATTAAGAGGTTTTTTACCTCTGCCAGAAGTGCCTGAAACAAATCCCTGCTTCCTTTCAAAGCTTTCCGAAAATCTTAGTTGGAGGTCCTCTGGTTTCAGAGGAGAAAAACTATTATTTTGTTCTCTGAGGGAAGGCCCAGGAAAGAATACTTGAAATTTGCATCATCTTGTTGCAACACATGCAATCAATACCTATCATTCTCTCATAAGCTTTATTCAGTTTCATTGTGTTGTCTGTTCACTCTGTAATACCATTAGTTCTACAGTGCATTTTTTCCTTCATGTGGAAAAATAATTACATCATGCAAATATTGTTCTTCTTGTGCTAGGCACTTTATATTTCTTTTGGAATTTCAAGAGAAGGGGTGTGAACACCAGCAACAATTATCGAAAGTATTTCCTCGTATTAACATTATTTAAATGAGTCAGTTTCAAAGGCTTTGAACAAGAAGTTAGACTAATCATATGAGCTGCCTATTTTTGCATAGCCTAGCAAATGCTACTTGCTGAAGAGTTTTGAGAGGAAAATAAACTGAACTTAAGAAAGCTAATACTGAGTCTGGTTTAAAATATATACGTTTGTTGATTCCCTTTTAGTTGTTGAAAGAATATCATGCTCTTAGCAACAAGAGATTAATAGCAGCTGCACAGCATTTTCTTTCCTGCAGTAAATTCTTAATGGATGGATATTATGGCAATCATGTCCCCAAAAAATTACTGGACCAGTGCTCTGTGTAGACATATAGCCTTATGTCAGCCTTTCTGGAACTTCACAACTTTTTGAAATCTGAGCAAACAAGCTATGAGGAATGTCTTGGTCTACACAGGGTTGCAGGGGAATTCTGAAAAAAATCATGTAAATGAAGATTGTTCTTTGCCTGTTTCTCCCACAGCTCAGAGAAATCTTCATGCCCTCTGCACGTAGTAGCATCTTTCACGTAAACGAGAAAGTGAGGAAAGAAAGAGACATGGGGGAAAGTGTGGAGAACACATACAAAGGTTACAACTGGTCAGAATTAATGTACATATCAGGACTTTACATTCTACACATCCTTTGGACTTCATTTCCTTTCATCTCAGAATTACTCCCTGAACTCAGATCCACAGGCATTTTATTACAGTCATCAGTACTACTTTCTCATGAAAACATCAACATTTCATACAATATTCTTGATAGGCAATTTAGAAATTGAGACATACCATTTCATGTCCTAAACAGGTTTCTAATTAACTACAGTGCTAGACTAGTAGGCATTTCATCATACTATAGAGTAGAATCTAAATGGAATCTCAATTAAACCAATTTTACACCAAATCCATCAACTTTCACATTTCAAATAAAAGGAGAACTATATGACAAGGAAAAAAAAGAATGAAGTAAAAAAATAGCTAACATAGGGAACATAAAATGTGAGGCTGCAATAGCATAAATAATTTTCCATAATCACTGCCCTATGAAAGACCCTTCTTGACATCAAAAGACACCAAACCTGCATTTAGTAGTGCTTATATTACAATGAGAAATATTTCAGGGACGTGATTTCATGGTTGCATCAGTTAAGGAGTTGTTTATGTACACAAATATGGGATTCATACCACAGTTTTCTGTGCTCCCACTTACTTCCTGGTCAAAAATTAGCTGCCATATCTCTCTCAGTTGCTCTGCATATTCTTACAGAAGTTCTCCTACAACATCTGTAGCCTCACTTTGCTGCAGACCATTCATATTTAAGATCATTAATACCTATACTAGCATTTTCATTTGTATTCAAAGTAGATCACAATGGTTTCCACTTTCTGGGTTTTGCTTCACGTTTCAGGTGGTGTGAAAGCACACAACGTGCACCGCTCTCAGGTAAAACCATTTTAAAACTTATTGCCCAATGTTCTAATGTACAGGATCTCTAAAGCACAGCTCTGATTGCTTTAGTCTGGTGCTCTACATCAGAGTAGAGCACCAGACTAAAGCAAGTTTGAAAGAATCCATTTCCCATGCTTCAGGAAGATATACATTAGAAAATGCATGGTATGGGTGCTGGGTCTTCAGCATCAGTTGTTTTCCTCTACAGGTCTGACTTAGACTGTGTTTACAAGATAGTGTGCAGCCAAGAGAAGCAGATTTGTAGAGGAAAACAATTCAAAACAGAGCAAAGAAACTTCTGATGTATATGATATTTTGGTAGTTGATTTGACTTTTACTGAAATAATGCCAGCCTCCCCACAGATTTGAGAGCTGATTCTCTGTGCCTAATGAGCTATAATTAAAAATAGCAAACACTTTCCTCTCCCTCCCCCAAAATACGCCTGTTGCTCATCTGAAAGCTCTCTCTTCTCAATTTGGTAATTATCCCTAGTGTGTTTCATGATTACTTTTTTCCTCAAAGGAGCAGTGCCAAAAGTTAGGAGGCTGTATCAGTCTCAGTGACAAGGTATTCACAGGCTGCTAAATCTGCTTTGTAATTTCTAAAGGACAGTTGTCTTTACCTGCCTGGCAGCCACACACATAAGACTCATGAGGTGAGATTAGTGTTGGAGCTCTGCTCGGAGGGATGAGAACTCAAGACCAGAATCCTGCTATTCCACACAGTATTGTGTGAACGTGGGGGGGGGGGAAAAAAAAAAAAAAAAAAGCCAGGACTTGTGTCCTGAGCAAGAGCATCTGCCGATGGTAGGGGAGTCAGCCAAACTGACTGTCAGAAAATCCGACATTTTTTCTCACAGGCTGAAAGTTAAATTACTTGTAAAGAGCACTCACATCTAGAGGAACTGTGTTCTACAATAATTTGTTGACTAATGTTCCTTTCCCAAAGACTTATTATTTTAATGCATCATATATATTTTTTGTTTTCTACCTTCAAAGAAAGAAATAAGCTAACAATGCTAGGGGTACTAGTCTACTGCTTACAAAGAAGGTGCAAGAGTCCCTCCCAGCATGGGTTAAGTTTAGACACTGGTTTGTGCTCCATGATCCCAGAGCTCAAGTTCAGTCACTCCTGAGGCTGCCTATGCAGTTGTGACTGATGCTTTTAAGTGAGATTTTAATACTCAAAAAGCCTAGTAGAAACAGACTGCTTTCAATCTTCTGTGGTTTTTCCTTTTGTTTTTGTTTTGTTTGTTTGTTTTGGAGATCCACAATTAGTCTTTGCCACTTCAAGATTTTTTGACTGAAAGTTATTCACTAAGGTTTCTTGAGTTTATTTCAGTTATTCCTTCAGCTAATATATCATGTCTGATTTCCTTATTTTTTTTAAAGCATAAAGAATCTACTCCTAAAGTGTAGGTGTTTCCTAATGATATTAGTGGGAGATCTGTGTGTAAAATAAGAGAAGATTAAATTATTTTATTTAGGGAAAAAACCCTCAAACCCTGAAACCAGGTATTTTTTTCCAACATAAAGCAAACATGGTGGAAAGATGTCCTGCCTTCTTCATCACTCAGGTAAAATTTTGCAATGGAAAGCCACCAAAGATACCTGAAACTGCAGGCTTAGTTCAGAGAAGAATCCTTTTTGAATCCTACAAACATTTAAGCTGAGGAATCTAGTGATCCAAGGATCTAATGAGTAAAACAAAAACAAAGACATAAAGCTTGAAGTTGAGAAGAAGGCTACGATGCCAAAATGTCACTTTTATCAAAATATACTAGTTTACTTGCTACTGAAAAAAATAGAAAGCAGAGCATGAGGTTCAAGAGGCAGCCTTGTGGTTTCACGATGAATGATGGAATAAGACTTTAACAAGAATCAACATGTTGCTGTGGAAATTGAAAATGGAAAGAACATCAAGAGGAAAAAAACAACCCAAAACTCAGTCAAGGTGAGAAGGTGGAAAGCATTTCAGCTGAGTGATGCAATAATAACAAATCATTAGCAAAAGAAAGTTGTCTCTGTAATACGAAGGGTAAAGTCAATTTAACAGACAAGGTTTCACCCTGTGTGCTCATCAAGAGTATTTTCAGATGTGTTACAACTCCTTTCCTGATCTGTCTTTACATGGAAACCAAGTTGCATGGGGGGCTGATTCCTGGCTTGATCTCACTTTGGCACTTTTAGAGGTGACCTACATAGACAGTGAGACTTGTGAGATTGGTAGTATTCTTGAGGCTTCTAGGTATACCATTCACACTCTTATTTACTTTAGAAGAAGAAAGGTTGAGCTAAGTGTCTGCCATAAATGACAAGAAAAATTAAAATGATGCCTTAAAACAGTGTAAGGTATAGTAAATAATTTGTTTAAAGCAAGTAGAGGAAGAGGACGTAAAAATTAAGGCAGGCAGACACAGTGAAATTTATATTGGAAAGACTGAAAAGAGAATACTTGAAATATGTGAGCACTTGCAAGTTGCTTGTTTAAGATGTCTGACACTCTACCAAAAGAGATGAACTGTGAACTTGTACTACTTAAATATTCATGTATTCTAATTCCTGATAAAGTAAGACATCTAGGACTGGGAGAAAGGAAGGGAAGGGAAGGTTCTGGAAGGGAAGGGAAGGGAAGGTTCTGGAAGGGAAGGGAAGGTTCTGGAAGGGAAGGTTCTGGAAGGGAAGGTTCGGGAAGGGAAGGTTCGGGAAGGGAAGGTTCGGGAAGGGAAGGGAAGGTTCGGGAAGGGAAGGGAAGGTTCGGGAAGGTTCGGGAAGGGAAGGGAAGGGAAAAGGATATCAGCTTTCAAAAATGTTTTGAACTTTGGTAGTGACTATTTTGTATGACATGGAGTGGAGGAATAGGGACACTAAACATCCAGATGACTAAATAGTCACACAAAATATGCACTGTTAGTTTAAAACTAGTAAAACTTAACTGTTGAACATGATTACTTTTTTTTTTTCCTGACAGAGCAACTGATGCCTTTTTTTGGTAAGCTAAGTCCATAAGAATCTGTCTGGATAAACACGAAGTGAAGTTTATAGCACTAACTATACCACATTTGGATTCTGATAAAATATTAATCTATATTTACTTCTAGGTTTTACAAATTCAGATTAATTTGATTTGGAAGATAGTTATCAATTGATATGAAAACATGGATGACTGTACACAAAAGGTATTGATAAAAAGCATCACAGTCAATGGGAAAGAGAAACCTAGATTACCACAGAGATCTGTATTACACTAGGCCTTGTTTAACTTCATTCACAATCCCAGAAAGGCAGTAAACAGAGGTACTAATTTTCATAAATTATGTTTAAGTGGGAGGAGCAGACATTACTTGTGAGGAAAGAGGAGTAATTGCAGAAGAAACCTAGAAAAATTAGATTTGTGAATAGAAAGTAATCAAATCAGACTCAATTACAAAAAAAAAAAAAAAAAGATAACACAATTAGTACAATATTCCTAAATGCCCTATATCTAAGAGAAAGACCTAAGCCAGGTCTTTGAGTAAGACAGTAAGTTATGGTAAGAGTGAGCTAAATATGAAGATGCTGTTGGATAGACTACAAAAAAAGGAACATTGCAAATATGGCCTCTTTGTGCATGTCTACCGCATCAGGAAGCCAGGAGGCAATGTCCTTATAAAATAACCGATTCAAAGCTCACTAAAGCAAATGGAAGGACTCCAGCCTCGTCAATAGGCTTGGATCAGGCCCTAGGCATGTCTGTGTGAAGTCATTTGGAACATTTCATTCCCTTTTTAGGCACAGCCATTACCACAAAGACACTGAGAAACTGAAGGAAGGCCAGAAAACTCTACTACCACAAGCACAGAGACTGGAAAGACTGAATTCAGGGTGGAATGATTTAAATCAGCACACAGGAAGCTTGGATTTTTACCATTGAATATTGTCCTGTTGTGCATTTATACTTTATTTTCCTTAAGGAAAAGTTTATTCTTTCCAGTAAACAAGCAGTAAAACATGTTGATAAACAATTTTTGTAGATTGCTCAAATTTAAAGGTTTTTTTTACTATTTAATTGACAACAACTAAATATATTTTTATAAATATGGTTTTAATTTAAATCCAATTTTACTGAAGACAGAACGTAGGAGGACTGATTCTTTCTGCCTACTATGTCCAAGATTTTATAAATAATCCAATTCTTTCCCCCTAATTATTATTCATAGAAGAGGAAAAAAAGTTTTCCTGCTTTTTAAAACTGGTAATCAGTTTTACAGTTTTGAAAGAATTAGATAATGAACTGAACCTGTTAGAAAAATGGAAATGAAGAAAATATTTTCTCAGGGTTGCCACCAGAAAGTGGTTTAGCTTTCCAACAAACTCTAGGTTTAGATACATGGCTACTGACTTTCAGCAAATTCGAAAGGCTTTCTGTCTGCCTGTTGAACTTCCACAGCAGAGCTATACTATGCTTTGAAAGTTATAAATTACCTTCAATTAGAAAACCTCCAGGTTTTAAGAAGTTTTCCTCACATAGAATCGTACAATATGCTGAGTTGGAAGGGATCCATCAAGATCATTGAGTCTAACTCTTGGCCCTGCACAGGATACCCAAGAGTCACACCATGTGCCTGAGAGTATTGTCCAAATGTTTCTTGAACTCTGTCAGGCTTGGTGCTGTGACCACTTCCCTGGGGAGCCTGTTCCAGTGCCCAGCCACACTCTGGCTGAAAAACTTTTTCCTGATGTCCAACCTAAACCTTCCCTGACTCAGTTTCAGGCCATTTCCTTGAGATCTGTCACTGGAAATGAGGGTGAAGAGATTGGTACCTGACTGAATTGTAGTCTTCCCCTTAGTCTCCTCTTCTCTAGGCTGAACAGACCAAGTGACCTCAGCCACTCCTCATACGGTTTCCCCTCTAGACCCTTCATCATTCTCACTGCCTTCCTTTGGACACACTCTAACAGCTTAATATCTTCCTTGTATTGCAGCGCCCCAAACTGCACACAATATTCAAGGTGAGGCCGCACGAATGCAGAGCAGAGCAGGACAATCCCCTCCCTTGACCAGCTGGCGATGCTTTGTCTGATGACCCCCAGAACATGGTTGACTCTCCTAGCTGCCAGAGCACACTCATATACCTTATAAAAATGTTCTTATGAAAAAATATCTCGTATACTTTACTTCTCTGATTACCTTTTCCAGTTTTCGTCCATTTGATTGATTTACTGTTTCTTCTTTTATTACTACTAAACTGTTAAGAGAGACAGGAGCAAGGAAGAGTTCTATGATTAGGAATCTACAATTTGCTGGAAGATATAATTACTCAACACTTAGGCAGTGTGCTACATAGCCGCTTATAGAAATGGATACTGAAATAGGCAAGGGAGGAAAGACAAAATTTCACCATAATCTGTGCTTTCCACAGGTCTGGCCAGCATCTAGGTACTAGAACTAAATCATAGAACCAGCACTTGGAGCTTGACATTCCCTTCTCACCCCTATTTCCTTCAGGGGGAGTATCTTGTATCCTGTTGCTGAATCTTGATGCTGTGGCCATGTTTAGGCCACTAGCAGAGAGGGAAGTTGTTATGCAGCTGTGTGGAAGCACACATGGACACACTATAGGCTTGAAAACAGATTTACCTACAGTGGTACATGCTGATAATACCTATGGTGTATCCTGAAAAGGGAGGAGAATTACCAGGACAACTGTTCTTCAAAGAAGTAAGCACTGTAACACTTTTAACCAAATATTTTTACCAAACAAATGAAGTGAAAGATTTGAACAATTTGATGCATTCAGGCCATTGTTTGCAGGTACCTGTCCTGCTACACCATGCAACTAGTTTTATGTAGGAATTTTATCACAGGCTGCTCTCACTGGCTTCAAATGAACTTAACAAAGTTTTATAGTTTTGGGAAGCTGGTAGAAGTAATTTTAAATTGCACATCAAAAACTAGCAAACGCTCAATACAGACTGGTGCAGAGCACTTTTTTTTTATAGTCACACTTGTGAAAAACACGGTTTAAAAATTTTGAGTTTAGTCTGTTTTGAGAACTTGTTTGGGAGAGCAAAGTTATGGCAAAGAGGATTAATATACATGAGAAAATGGATGAGGAGAAAAGAGTATCATTAACTCTAGACAGGCTTTTACTGACATAATCCCTGCTTATTTCCCAAAACTGAAAAAAAAAAAAGTGTTGGAAATATTTGAAAGGACTCAGAAAAGCAACTGTTTCTTACCCTTTATATATATAATTTAACTTGTCAAAATGCTCAAATCTGAGTACCTATATAGGATGTTTGTTGCTAATCATAAGGATCTATTTAGTCAAGCAGACAAGGCATAAAATGGAACCAGTGATGGAAAATTACAACTAGAAAATGCAAACTGGAAATAAGATGCATTTTTTGACAGTAAGACACTTACACATCATGGAGTGCTCTATTTTTGTCAAAATGAAGATGGAATCCTTGAACTTTTTCTTATTATTACAAGAATGAAGCAAGTAAAGACTTCCAACTCATACAGTTCTGTGGTCAACTGCTTGCTTAAGGTAGCCTTCATCTCACAACTTCAGCTACCTAAGACTTTGGGATGTCTATTTTATGTGTGATCACTATCCTTTAAAAGTAGATGTATTCAGCCTAGATTCAAGATGAGGTGTCTTTCTAAAACATATTTGCTAACTCAATTAAAATTTTATGGTCTCTGTTACGCAGGAATTAGTCCAGTTAGGCAGAATAGCTCCTTCTCACCTTGTAATTTTATTATGAAAACCACTGAATTAAATAAAATTTTGTTATTTAAGTCCTCTTTATAGATTAAAGAAAAATTAAAACAGGGAATTGTTTAAAGTGCAGATACCGAGTGGAAAAAATAAATAAAATTGCTCCCTCAATACTTAGTGTAAATAATGAGTCAGGAAGAGAAAAATTTATGGCATTGTTTACCCTTATGCTGCAGAAAAAGATATTAAAAAAAAGAAAAATCAAACCACTCAAGTGTATTCACTGAAGAACTCCACAGCCTTTATATGTCTCTCCATGATACATCTCTCCATGTTATTGGTTGCGCGAATTAGCAGAAATGAAATAACAAAGAGAAGTCCAAGGCCTGTCAAAAGAGCCTTCAGGACCTTGATGTGATTAGTTGAAGGATCAGGAGCACAGGCAGTGATTTCCTTGATATACTTCCAGTAACAAGCAAAAATATTGATAGGAATAGGCAAGTCCATCAGATCAATATGTGGCTTCAAGGCTGGTGTAATCCAAAAAATTTTGGGTTTCTTGACCATGGGATGATCTACTCAACACTTGGTCTACTGACACCTGACACAATGTGCCTTTCTCAGAGGGGAAAAAGCATTGGAGCACTGGAGCTAGCGAGACTCATGGACTAGTTTGGAAGGGGGAAGGAAAATACCAGGCTTGTCTGTAATGAGCAGTGGGAAGACTTGAGGAAAACAGCACTAGGGGATCCCTCAAGCTGCTTGAGGAGGTGTTGGCTACAAAGTACTACAGCTGAAATGTTTCTAGACCAATGCATGCAGAATGAGGAACGAACAAGCGGAACTCAGTTCCAGATATTTGGCGTCATTGACATAAATGAAACCTGGTGGGATGACACCTGTGACTGGAGTGCCAAGTTGGACAGTTACAGACTCTTCAGGAAGGATAGGCAGGGCAGAAGAGGCTTGGGGTGGGGTGGCATCCTATGCAATGGAAGGGATAAAATGAATCAAGCTTGCAGTTGGCAACAGCAGCCCTTCTGCTTCCCCTCACAAGGAAGTTGTAGACTGCAATGAAGTCTCCCCTCAGTCTCCTCTTCTCCAGGCTGAACAGACCTCAGCCATTCCTGATATGGCTTCCCCTCAAGGCCCTTCACCATTCTCATAGCCTTCCTTTGATTGCTCACTCTCATGGTCAGAGACAGGACTCAAAAAAACTGCATGAAGCTGAGTCAGGGGAGGTTTAGGTTGGACATCAGGAAAAAATTTTTCACCCAGAGCATGGTTGAGTACTGGAACAGGCTCTCCAGGGAAGTGGTCATAGCACCAAGCCTGACAGAGTTCAAGCAGCCTTTGGACAATACCCTCAGGCATGTAGTGTGACTCTTGGGTATCCTGTGCAGGGCCAAGAGTTGGACTCAATGATCCTGATGGGTCGCTTCCAACTCAGCATATTCAATGACACTATGATTCAGGAGAGGACCAAAGAATTAACGTAATGACAGATCACCTTACAGCTACTGCTGCTCTGCCACCTGTTCTCAAGCAGTCATGGCAGAACTCCTTTCAAAGTGATCCTCAGCACCATTTAAAAATCATCATAGAAAAGCTTTCTTCAGCATGGTCCGCATATGCAGGAGCTACTTACAAACTATAACAGTCTTGCTGGTATTTCACTTGACAATAAAAAGAAACTTCCAATTTAGTCACAGGACTTTTTTTCAGACATTGCTCTGGCTCTTCAAGCTCAAGATGCTAAATGTACCTTTTTGTCCCCATAATTAGCTTTTCATGACAGTGTGAAAATTACTCAAGAGCTGAGGACCTGAGTGAGGTTCTGTGAACCAGTTTGCTGTCTCATGAACTCCAAGAGCGAGATTAAAAGCTTTGGGTTTATGGCCACTGCCCTACTGTCTTCAGCAGTACTGGATGAAATTATATTTCACTAAGTCTTGGGCAGCCCTTTATTGCCAGGAGAAACATTGTACAAAGTGACAGAGAATAAGGAAATGGTCTTGTGATTTAAAGTTTATGTTGCTCTTGTTGAAAATATTACGTTTAAGTGTTAGTAGTTGTATAAACAGCATTTTATCTCATGTTGGACTTTTGAGAAGCTGGCTTCATCTTGGCCTCCAGGACGTCTTGTCAGAAGAGCATGTAGCCACATAGGCTATAGTCTTGTCCAAAATTACTCAACATTTGGATCTTTGTGTTTCCAAGTATTAACAAGATTACAGGTCATAATCTGTAAAAGCTCCCCTGCCACTGCTCTGCTTGACTCCATTCCAGATGAAATCTTTTCAAATAAATCCTGAATCACAACGATACTGCTTTGTGTGTCTACAGCCAAAAAGAAGAGAGCAGAAGGGAGGGGAGGAAGGGAAAAAAATTATATGTATATATAAAGAGACATTTGCTTCAAGGGTGAAGACCTAAATTAATGAAGTTCTTCATTTATCATCTCTGGAATTTTAAAGTATTCATTCTTGTAAGAGAGGCTAATTACAATATTTAGGGTAATTTATCTAGTGATCTATCTTCCATTTGAACCTTCTTAATTTCTTATACCCATTTCTGTGGATTCACAATGTGAACATACCTAGGCATGCATCCGTTAGTTATAGCAACTTAGAGCAATTACTTAATTAACTATGATATATGATTTTGTTTTACATTGGGGGTATTAGACCTATTGTCTTTTGGGATGAGAAAAGAAAGGCTAGATGCAGACAATATACATGAAAGGAATTAATTTAATTTGTTGCATCGCATTAGGCCATTTTCTGTTCACTATTCAAGACAGCTAGGGATCCAACTACCTGTTTCTAAGTCCTTCATGAGATGAATTGTTGCTCAATTTCTTCCATTTATGGCAAGGACAACAACCAGTGCACAAGACAGGGAAGTCTACACTTGCAGTCCGGGATGCAACTCAAGTAAAATATATTTATAGACTTTTCTGTAGTATGACTCCGCACACTATATGACTGCTTCATACAGATCCATTGCTATGAGAAGGTAGAATTTAATATCACTAGTCCCTTTACAAGAAGGGCAAATATCTACAGTCAAGAAAGATGGAGTAAATAGCTTCTTCATGATTACTAGAGAGTTCTGCAGAACGAATGTGATCTGAGAGCTCTTGATTTTAAGCACTGTCCTACAGCATCTAAAATCTAGACATTAACATTCAAAGAAATGGGAGATAAAAAAGAAAGCAACTGGCAGTTTTATCTGGACTCCTGTAGGTAAAAGCAAGGTTTTAACATTAAATCCACTACAATGTTTATGAATAATAGAGGTGTTGGTCTCACACTCAGATGTTTCTTCTGATTTTTCTTCAGTGGTTTTTAAAAGCTTAAGTCTCTTTGGGACACAAGACTCAAAAGCCTAAATCCCAAGTGACCTTCAAAAAACCTGCTCTATAGCAAGACAAAGAAAGACTGAGTTGCAACTAAAAAACCTTTTGGTTACTTGTTAAAGGTAATATAATGGCTTTGCTTAGATGTTATGCTCCCATGAAAAGAAGTCCAGAATTTGTGATCTAATCCAGCAATATCTCCACTATGATAGAGTTCCTAATCAAATGTGTCATCAGGAAGAACTCACCAGTAAGTCTAATAGTACAACAAGTATTTTATAGCATATCTCACCAGGGTCACAAACACCAGAACTGGATTTGGTTTCTTTGCTACCTCCAGGGTGTTAGAGATGTTAGCAAGGGATGTTAGCAAGGTTTGGGTTTTGTTGGTTTCGTTTGGTTTTTTGGTTGGGTTTTTTTGGTTGGTTGCAGGTTTTATTTCCCATATGTCCTATGTTTTCAGGGAAAAAAGGCTTCATAGGAGCCATCATGCAGGGCAAGGAACAGATGTTTTCAAATTGGAGCTCAACTCTAGGTTTTCAGATTTAACAGATATTTTACTAATTCTGTTCATGGACAGTGGTATCTAGAAAATTATGGAAATTGTTGGTTCCAGCTACTGAATAGGACATAGTTATGCTGTATTAAATCCAAACTATCCTATATGTACAATGGGGATCTTCAGTATCTTCCAGAAAACAAGTCCTGAGAGTCAGGATAACCAACTCTGGTAAGGCAGCAGAATTTAGAGAAAAACATTTACTGCTGGGATTGTATACCAGGATAAATATTACTTTACATGATATTTCTGATACTCTTTCCTCAGGATCCATTTCTGACTACCCAACTGAATGGGTACCCAACTGTCCCAGAACAGCAAGTCTTATTCTTTAATGATAAAGGTGGTAGTAGTAGCAGTAGCACTACTAGTAGTTCACTCTTTAGTAGAAAAATGCATATTAATGCTTTGTACACTGAAATCAGTTCCTACACTATCTTGTTGACTGTTTTTCAGACTTAGTGTACTAAGAAAGTCTTGTATGTGAGATGCCATTACTCAGACTGCTAATGGGTTGATGTTTCTTCTATTGTCTGGTAAGGAATACTGCAAATTACAGTTAATACATCAAACACTCGTCTGTCTGAGAGTGTCCCAAGAAAGTAATTGTAGTATACATAAAAGAGGGTACCTTAATATGTCATTAATATTCTAACATGAGTTCTCTTTGAATGTGTCTAGCCAGAGAAAAAGAAGAAAAAATAAGATATTTGTCTGAGGTGGAAATCAGAATGACAATGACCATTGTTTCTAATAAACAGTCACCTGAGGAAACTCAAAAGAAAAACCACAGCAACTAGACAACCTGAAAGCCAGAGATTTGTAAACAAGACTCCAGTTTTCTGAGCTAGCAGGAGCCAACTGGAGGGCCACCCATAGGGGTCCAGATGCTTATCTTGTTAAACACTGCCTGGTTTCACCTGACATGGTCTGTGAGCCTGTAAAGTAGTCACACTTTACAAGTGTCTTTCATGTACACTTGAAATTCTTTTTCTTTTGAGATATTCTTAACTAACAGGATTTCCCACTTTGGAAGGGAGGACTCTTTCAAAAGATGACAGAAACTCTGAAAAACACTGCAAAAATGAAAAAAGTAAATGCAGGTAAAAACAAAACCAGTTTGGCACAGCTCTAAAAGGCGATGTTAAATACAAAGAGTTTTATTTTCAGGTTTATTGAACAGTTTTATTATCTTACATGATTTTTCACTTTAGTATTGCTTAAGTGTAATTTTTTCCGGTAATATATATTTTCACAACAAATTACATGGTAGATTAAATATGTTTGAAAGTGTCCTTGCGTCCTTATCATTTGGATTTTGAACTGTCCATGTGGGTTGTACACATATCACATGGCTTGTTGCCAAGGCATTCAGCTACAACACAAAATGTTTTCAAGTTCAAAGCTTGTATCATTTTTCACCTCATTCTTGTGTTTTACCCTCACTTCCATTATATCACTAGATGTTTCACTTGCATCAATATAATCCTTAATACTTGCTCGCTTTTAAAATGTGCAAGCCATAAATGAAAAAAAGAAAAAAAGGCTGATACATAAAGATGAAAAATGCAAGCTTTTTGCAGCTGCTATATTCAGCTATTTTTAAACAGTCCATGTATCCAGACCCAGAGAGTTCAATTAACTCATCCATAGATATATTATTGCTCTGTTAGAGACTTTACCTCCCACCCCAGAGCACATCTGCAGACCCTGTTGCTGGGAAGGTTTCACATGGGCCTGGGGCTTCAATGAGAAATCTCCAGTTGCAAGACCAGAGCCTTTGTGCTGCCAGTCAATGACAGAAAATATATATATTTTTTAAAATATAGGTCAATTTACCTGAGTATGCTCTACTTGTATATAGTATCAGTGGTCATCTTTCTTTTGTATGTTTCCTCATATTAAATTATTCCCTTTCTTAGTAAAGCTTTTTAAAAATAAATAAATATATAAATAAAACATGATAGAGCTGCTTTTCCCCTCTCAACAGTCAGGTTTTCTCTCTTGAGTGCTAACTGGGAAGGGGGAGTACAAATCTTGCTTTGAATTTCTTGATTGCATTTTCGTGCTTGTTGTGGAAGTTTTTCTTTCCTTTACACATGTACAACAGCAACAGAGATTGAGAATAAATTCTACTTGGAAAATACTTTTTAGATACCCTGAAAGTATCTAAAGATAAGGCTTATGATTGAGTGGAATATAAGTGCAGAAGACAAATAACTCTATGGGATCTAGAAATTCTCTGTGTTTTCTGGTCTTCCTTACTTATTCAGCAATATGTGGAAGACTTCATTGTGAGTTATAACCTATAGCACCCGTGATGATGTACAAAAGTTAAGGATTATATCTGCATACTCTCTGTTTTCTTGTGTTGTGCCCCTTTTTTCCTTTTTTTGTATTTCTACTCATTAATTTCAAGAAGGACCTACCTCAAGGTTGGACTCCTATGGCCAGAGAAAGATCATGTTAGGGTACTTGTTTCTTGCTGAGTTTATTGTATCTCACTTGAAATGGTGACATGGTACAAATACAAGTCAATAAAAAAGGTATATAATAATCTGTGTTATGCTCTAAGAACACATTATTGTATTGTTGGGCTTATATTCAAAAGACAAGCACTGACAATGGATAAAGCATGTTATCATTGGACTTCACTGCTCAATCCTATCCAGATTATGTCTTGAACTTTAAAAAATCCAATCTATCCTATTAATTTGGGATAAATTACTTGAATCACAGGAAGTGAGACTTTTTGACATTCTAAAATAAATAAATAAATATTTAACATAAAGATATGGTAGAAGGAAAGATTTTTCTGTTGGGTGAAAGTCTACATTTCAGGATGACAGCCTTCAAGCACTGTGTTTGTATTGAGTTTGAAATTTTGCTTGCATTTAACTCAGTGTAAACTTCATATATTTTTATCTACAAGGCAAATAAGCTCTTCTAGACCAATTCCAAACACAAGGAAATAGTACTGACTATGTGTTGTAATAACCTTGCCCTTTTTATTTTTTAGTGAGGTGGAATGCTTTGGAAAATGTTCTGTAAAGCACATGTTCAATTATTTCAGTTTATGTGTAATTTTAATGAACGTGTCAAGTTATGCAGGGGCTCAAGTTATCATGATGAATCAGAGCCTATGAACATGTTGGAAACAGAAGGTTTCCTGAAATTCTGGAACTGACAGTTTCAATTACACAGGAAAATGAAAGGAAAAATGCTGACAAATAGGTCAAAACAACTACAACAGAGCAGTTGTAAGAGCTTCAGTAAGAGCAGGAAAAGGGAAAATTGATGAGGAAGAGTGTATACAAAAAGTGTAAAATGCCTGCAAAAGTAAGCAGAACAAAAATGGTGGCAGGAGAGAAATGCAGGAATTAATGGACCAAAGCTATGCATATTTTGGGAAGGACAGAAGAAGCTGTGAAACTGTACTTCCTTTCCCCCTCTATAGAGCTATATTACAATTTCAACTAAAGCTTCTTAACTCCAGCCCACCACTTGCCTGATCAGGATGAACAACTCAGTGCCCCAGCATAGGTGGGACAGTGGCACTTTCGCTATTCAGGGATATCCCACCTGGACTGCAGTTACCACTCCAGGAGCCCATTGGTCTCTTTTAGGACCTCCCAGCTCCATGTCACTGGCTTAGGTACCCCAGGATGATTGAGGGGCCTACAAGGCCGGGATAAGTCATCCAAACTGCACCCTAAATTCACTCATCATGTATTTATCCAGAATATTAGAGCTATTGACAGCCACAGTTTCAATGAATGGTCAAAAGCTGTACGTAATGAATAATCATGCATCTGTGCTAAAAGGTCAACAGTAGGAAAACGTACAGCTGAAACAACAAATTTTTTTATCATGTCTATATAGTAAAATTTAGCAGATCGGCATACACTGGTCTATTCAGCATAATTTAACGCTGCTTCAATGAATATTATACATGGTACTTACGCCCAATATCTCAAATTTCAACTTAAAGAAAAAATACGCCAATATCTCTTTACTAACCATAAGAAGATACTTAGAGCTGAGGACAATAACAGGAATTTTCAAGTTACCAGATTGTTTGGGTCAGTGTCAAATATTAAACCAGGTTTTACAAACAGAGAGCTGTAATCCACACACTACCGCATTATAAAATTTCTGGGAAGTAATTAACTGGCACTGAAAGTGTAAAGGAAAAAAAGTAGTAATGTGGAATGGCCCCTTATTCAAGAAACTTTGAAAATGTGCAGCCATAATAGCTGTGGTGAAGTTCCTTTAAATGAGACCTTGGTATGCTGTGGAATAAAAATCAAAATAGGAGATTGTGGCATTCCAAGTCATACTGAATAAATGCATAGATTAGGCCAAATTGTGGTCTTATTCACAAGGCAACATTTTTTTCCCCTTTTCAATATAAAAAAAAAAAAGGGAGCTGAGAACACTTTAAGATACAGGGCACAAATGTGTAATTATTCTTGGCTAACATGGTAGCTGTTGATCATTTAATGAAACCATAATTATCATATAATGGCAGGGTATTTATATGACAGATTACTACATTATTACAGGGTAAGTGTGTGATTATTTCTGTCCTCAAAATCAGAATAAAAACACATGGAAGTGGAAAAATAAGTTGGAAAAAAAAGAGAGAAAAAAAATCTGAATTTCCCAATGCCACTCCCATATTGTTACTCCATCCTCACCTCAATCACAGTGATGGCAATGGCCACTGGCATTCATGATGAAGCCAAATCTCCTCAGGAAACCCATGCCATAGCACAACAGATCATAAGGCTCTTTGCCAAATGGCTACAGCTCTAGGCTTCATTGTACTTATAGTTCAACTGATTCGAGAGCAATTTGGTTGCTGGTCTCTTGTCCTCAGAAGACTCTATACTCCTGCTTGCTTAGAGATATAGTATGTATGATGGATGTAAGAATTTGCACTGAGAGGTACTTAACTCCTACTTCTATGCCTTTAGGAGAGAACAGTTTCAAAGTAGTGCCAGTTTTGTCCTGGGTGGATAAGTTTAATGTGTTAGAGCTGAGCACTATTTGCTATGGTTTGATTTCAGCTAACACTGCTGGTGTTCACTACCATGTGGAATTTTGACCATTTAGAAAGGATTGATTTAAGTTGTGAGAAAATACTTAAATGATTCCTTTTATGGGGAAAATGTGATGACAAGTGAATTTACAAAGTTAGAGTTTTATAAGCTGAATAGAGTATTATGAACACAATGGCAGCTTTCCATCTGGGAGACAAAATTAAATTGTAAACTCAGTTGACTCACTGATTGCCCAAGCCCTACATGGATGTTAAAAGAGCTATGCAATCATCTGCTCCACCTGCAGTTTGCCTCTACATCTTCATAGTGCTACTTACACATAGCTGTGTGGGAGAAGGTGGACAGCACTCCCTGTTTCCAAAAAGCACTTGCTGAGCCAGTATTCTAAGATACAAGTTATTGTAAATGTAAGAGTTTGGCCCTGAGTAAAAACTTCTAAATTTGGCAGTGTTCTTAAATCTGTTTTCCCTAGATTTTTATCCAAGAAACAGGATTAGTGTAGCTATTTTCACTCTTTGGTCATTTCTCTCCCTTTTCCTTCTTGAATGTCTTTCAGTGATGGAAAATGGACATAGGTAAAAGCCCCATGCTGTTATGTTTGCTCAGGATTTATCCTGTAAGTCTATAAAAGAAATACAGGTTGGAAGAGAAAAGAATTTGGAAATACTAAGAAATCAGTCTGTGTATACTCACTTAGAAGTTAGCTGTAATTGCAGTACCTTTGTAAATAGCTGCCATAATGAACTGGTTATTACTCCGAATGGTCAATGATTGTTCATAATTCACTGCTGCTAGGTTAATTGTCTCTGCAGAGAAAAAAAAAAACCCTCTTGTCCTTAAAAAAATAGTTCACTCAAGATGCTGGTAGGAATGTGGTTATGTTAAGAGTCAACTCTGCTCTCCCTGAAGCCAAATGGAAACCCAGAACACTCCCACAAGCTGCAGCATTCATTCACAAAAGGCAACAGGCAAGGAGATGATGACGCAGGGTGCCTGAGAGAGTAATGACTTTAAACTGTTTCACTGATATACTTTATTCAGTGTGGTGCCTTTTGTGAACCAGCCACCACATTTACTCTAGATGAAAATTAATGAATGAAAGAAGTTTTATGAACTGAACCCTTTGCTTCTGGTATCTCTTCATTACAGACTGCTTCTGCCTCTACTATGTTTTCAGAATTATAAATAGCTAAAATATATTGTTCAAGTACCATTAAAGTAGTTCCTATAGATAAAATAGAAGTCAATATTATGAAGGTTTAAATTCAGATTGATGTGTTAGTGTTTTTGCCTATTTGGTGTTCTTAATACAGGTTATTCTAATGGAGTTAAATTTAGCTAGAAACTGACTTATTTTAATGTTTTTCAGATTAAGTGTATTTATAAAATCTTGTCAGCAGGTGCTGTTTCTAGCGAAAATCATAGATCACACCATTCAGCAGCAGAATATGAGTAATCCTATCCTTCTTTTGGAAATAGTGATATTTGGACTATTAGCATTTTCATTATGAAATAAATCCAAATATTGTTATGAAATTTATTTATTAAAAAAGTTTTGATCACTCAACAGGATAGGAGGAAACATTTGACCTCTCACCTCCACACCTTACCCTTAATATTAATTTTTAAAAAAATCTTCAAGACATTTAATTATGTATTATTCTGCAAATCCTTTACAACAATTATAGTGCTGTTATCAAGGACCAATCCTTTCTGGTACAGTAAAATTTCACTGATTTCAACCTAACACAATAGAACTTCAAACAAGTCTCATGACAAAAGGTTTTAAAATAAAGTTCAAAACAATTTGTACTTACTTCTTATAAATATATACTATTTTTCAGCTATTGTTATCTGTACTTTTCCTCTCTCATTTGTTTCTAAGTAAAGGTCACATATCAGTAATTTTATTATCAGATTCTCCTGGAAAAAAATCAGAGAGTCAGGAAATTTTCTCCCAAGCTGAAATAAGTCAACTTCCAGGGTTTCACATTCTGGCAAGCTAACTTCTCCAAGGTCTCATAAAAATTCTGGGCTGTTATCTCCATATGCCTGATTGACTTTTTTTTTTGTGGTCGTAATTAAAACCGTCTGTCCTTTCTCTGTGACTTCAGGAGAATGGCAATGAATCACAAGAGCTCTAAAACAGACAGAAGGATGGAGGCTGAGGTTAGCAGCTCAGAATCACTTAATCTGCTGTATTTCATCCATAGAAATGTAGATCCAAAGCACGGCCTTTTAATTCAAGAGACTTCAGAACAAGTCACCATGGTAGAAGGTTGTATCACAGTCAGCATGGGGAGACAAACGTAGTCCTGAGTTTGGATTGAAGCATAAAGAGATGTAAAATAAACTAATTATCTTTATATGGAACACCACTACATCTGTAACACTAATTTTTACTCTTCTTGTATTATCTATTAGAACTTTTCAGAAATGTTTTCAACAATTTCTAAGTAAAATATATTTTTTGAAATACAAGAGTATGTGAAAAGTGAAATGAATACAAGATGCAAAAAAAATGAAACTGAAACCAGTACTAGAGTCTTATCAAGGGAAGAAATACTTAACCTTCAAAATATACTTTAGAAAATTAATTCCCTATGACGATGTCTTTTGTAGTATTTGAGACTGTTCCTTATTACTTACACCTTGACATCCATTCTCCAAACTTAATTGTGTTCCTGTCTTTTTATTTTTGAGCAATTTTGAGTTTTAAGGCTTTTTTGCCACTTAGAAGAAGGTTGCTCACTGAGCCACTGCCCCCACACCTGGAGGCCTTATCTCCATGCCTTTTAAAATTAGAATGAATTTCAGCAACAAATTGATCTGATGTTAGAGTAGGAGGTCTGGAAGATATGATCTTAATGAAAGTCTTATTAAGCTACTCACATTCTTAAGGATCTTGCACGTTGGTAACCTGTTGCTCAAGGAAGCAAAAATGAATGTTTGACGTGGTCCTTCAAAGTTCAGTTCCTCCTTGAGGAATCAATCAGTTATGCAAAACTAAGCAAACATTCATGTGCTCTGATCCCATCATTCTCAGACTGTTATCATCACCAGCTTTGGCTCCCAAATTCAGGGGAAAAAGTTGAATGTCATGTGAGAATGGCAGCATAGTCTGAAGCATCAATATGCTGGCTGCCTCCTGAGGCTCAATGACCTCAGCACCCACTGGAGTCCAGAAAACCAAGTATCTCTAGAGATCTGCATCTTAGGTAGTATCACTTTTTATTTTCAAAAAGAGTTGGGTACTTAAAACTATTTGAGAACATGGATCTAAGCTCTGAATGGGGTCAAGCTTTTTAAGTACAATAAGGTTTGCTGATCAGAGACTGGATTTCTATCAAACAGTGCGCAATGCTGCCCTAATAAAGCAAAACATACAACTACCATGAAACAAATACTTTAAAGGAAAAAATGCATTCCTGGTATAATTTATCTGAAATCAGGAAAAGAGATGAAATTAGAATCAACCTTCTTAGGGAAAAAGAAGTTTATTTTTAATAAATAATATTTCTACAGCAAATACCAATTTTAAAAGGCTCTCTTTTATCAAATTTATCTTGATTTCATGAAAACATGTACAACTATTAATATAAGCAGGCTTATCAGTCCATTTTCCTATTGAATGTTCTTTTTGTTAGTTTTCTTTATTTTCTATTTAGTTTCTTCTTTATCATTCAGAAGGTTTGCACTGTATTCCTGTACATATTTGGTTTGGTGCCCAGAAAGGTATTATTTTAACAGGGCTAGTTCATTAAAAGTTATTGCTTTACAGGGGTTCTACCATGCATACATAATTATATATATGCCTTTCTATGATGAATAGTGTGATGAAGTTATCGTAAAAAAAAATTTTTTTAGGGTTTATAATCTCTATCTTTTCAAGTCACATTGATTTGACTAATCCCAGCATCTAACTTACTTACTTCTATTATTTTTTTAGAAAATATGAAACTGTCAAAACATAATTTTCACTTTTTTTTTCAGTAGAGATTAGTCTTTCAGTCCTACTGGGACTGTAACTTGTCCTCCGTCTATGCCCTCCAAGGAAGAAGCAAGCACAGCTGCTAACACATAGAATTTGTCTCAGGCAAAACCAGTAGGGCAGTTTTCAGTGACCTGCAGGACTGATTGTGCTGCTTTCTCAAAATCCTTTTCGATTACCATGTTTTTCAGTAACTCCATGTCACTCCATGAAGAGGATTTTTTAAAAATATCTCCAGATATAGAATATAGGTTGGTTTTTTCTATTTTTTAAGACTTTAATGGTTTTGAATGACCAATTTTATGATAACAAGAATCTAAGTGAATTTGTAAGATAAAAAAGTCAAGAAAATGATATTTCCTTGAAACTATGTCTCTCTATGAAGCTGCATCACAAGGCCATGCAAGGGTAGATAAAAATTCACCGCAACCTTTCAGAGAGTTGGCATTAAGAGACTGAATATCAGTGTGAGCAATGTAATAGAGCCTTGTTACCAGTGTAGTTGGTCAGGAGCCAACACTTCCAAGCAGACCTGAAAAGCATGTTATATGCTGGCGTGACTTTCAAGTTACAAAGATGTCTTCAGTACTGAGATACCTGATTTGCTTCCTGCAGCTAAGGCAGAAGGAACAAAATTATTGAAGGAGACAGAACACTTGGCATTTTGCTGCTTCATTCTCATCATTGCCTACCTGGAATTTTGGAGGATAGATTTGAGACTACTTAATCCACATCAGCTGACTTACACTTTTTAAGTCCTGTATTGACTGGGTTGCACATACTTTGTTTATCTTTTGTTACCCTATATACACTGTCTAAATTGGCTTATGTCCTTTGTCACATTGTTGATGGAACATTAAGTAATATTTTCATTCCAGGGATTCCACAATTGCAGAATTATTCCGAGCTGCAAACGCACTCATGGATATAAAAAAATTAAGCATTCAATGAAACTTGGAACTGCTGTACTTATACCCAAAGAGTTTACATTATAATTTTTAATCAATGGGATCTAGAGCATAGAGAACATTGTGTTGTGGAGAAAAAAAGCACAAAACCTAAAACTGCACATCAATTATATACTATGTAATCACTTTGAACTATTTACATACCTCCACATTCATGTTTTTTTATAATATTTGTCTGTTGACACGGGTTTCTACTGTAATGTGATTATGCAGTGGTAAGTGTTTGGGGGATGACAAAATCCATGAAGTGGTAAAACAAAGGAAGTCTCTCACTTTGGACTCACACAAAACCTAACAGGATCTAGTCCTGCATCTGCTGGTTTTACATAAGTTCCTCTGAACATTTAGAAGTTAATAGTGATTAAATTTAGGTTGAAAAAAATGTTGAAGATTAATTTTCCTGATGATAAGTAGCTAAATTTATCCTTCGCTAATCAAATGTTGCAAACACTGTAAATGTTCACTACAGTGAAGGTATTGCTTTCATGGCAGAAGCCATTAGTTTAGTTTTAGGAGAGAGTGACAGTGAAGGTATTTTTTACTTTTGCCACCCTCTGCGTGAGACATGAGACTCCTTCAGCCTGATTCTCATGGCTATTTAGCAAAAGCAAGAGCTTGAGGCACTGTTCAAAGAGTAGAGGATGTAGGATACCTTGCCTAACATTTCTCTCTTGAAGACATACTGTAGTATTATATGATCTGTGCTGTTAAGTGATATTGTGCAATTATCCTAAAAGCCTAGCTGCACTACTTACTTCACCATCCTCTGTGACACTACTTTGGTGGGTTTTTAAAAATATCGTGTGAAAGTGATGCTGCATGAACCTTGTACTTAATAAAGTCTTTTTTTTTTTCCACAAGATGAGGCTGCATTGAATATAATTGCACTGTGTGGGGTTAACTTTCTGTAGCCTGTTCCCTTTGACTTCAATGGCTTGAAATAAAAAATGAATCTCTCACAACGAGACTCACTTCTGATAACAGTGGCCCATTGACTTCAATGAAACACTATTAAAAATTATTCTCAATTCACTTTAATAGTCATTCTTAACTGCATCAGACCACTGATTCCACCATCATACTTTCAAGACTGAATGTTCAAACACCTTGTTTCTTGTGGTTGCAGTTTGTTGACTTCCTGATAAGCACTACTGAATATTACCTCACATGAAAGAAAGAAGCATCTTGCAGACTTTTTTGTTAGTATCCTTTTATAATTTTTTTTTAGGTGTATGGAGAAGATGAAAAATCCATGATGATGTATTAAAAACAAATGGATCAACAGTTGTTTGTCCTTCATGAAAGTCATATGAAAGGTCCAATATGATACAAATATGTATTTTGCATATGCTTTTTTTTTATTTTGGTGATGCTTTGTTTTGTGTGGAGTTGTTTTTGGTTTGGTTTTGGTTTGCAATTTTGTTTGGTTTTTTTGCTTTGTTTTTTTGTTTGTTTCTGTTTGGTTTATTTTTTTAGGAAACTGCAGAATTCTTCCATTAAATTAAACTGATGGTGGAGATAATTGGAGGAATGATGAGCATGCTTGCTTTTGCCATCTTGCTTGAAACAGACTACATCTCAACTATTACTCAAATTCATGACTGAATAAGGTGTGTTGCAGTTCTAAACCACTATGCTGTACTAGAATGTTCTTCTTATTCTTCTTGGTTTTTCAGAGGGAAAATATAAATTGAACTTTTATTCACCCATCAATCCAGATCTCAGGTTTGTTCTCTGTTCAAGGCATACATATGCCCTCTGATATTTATGTATTAAAATTTGCTTTGTTTGAGCTCTTCAGAGTTTGTCATTCATTTGGATTTTTTTGTTGTAACCACTGATTTAACTTGAAAGAAATCCCTCTACATGCAAGACAATTTTGCCATTTTCCTTCAGAAGCCAGACAATTTATAGATGAGCTCAGACCAAATAAATCAAGCAAGATATATTTATAGGTCTAAAATACCATATATATTAGTATATATTTTTAATCAACATCATACTGTCACTCTGAAGAAATAATTAGGTCATACACTTCAGCTGTCCAAGCAGACTCTGTTGCTGGTATCCAGCCTAGGACACCAGAACAACCAGTGTTCAGAGTCAATCAACGCATATGGCTTGTGTTTATTAGTAATGTGGTGAGCCTTCTTTGTTTCCCTGCACTAATTCACCTGAATGACGGTGTAACTACAATTATTTTTAGATTGAGCAATGTCTCCACAAGACAATGTTTACGGTAATTCTGAACAAAGAAATGGAGACACACACACATTAACTTCAGTACTTAGTGGTGCTAAAAGGCATTGACTTATCTTTGACTCCCCAGTTCCTTTTCTTACAGCATGAACCTTTGAGAATTCTCAATTTACTTTCCAAACAAGGACTGTGTCTCAGACAGTGGTCTCTGTTTTGGGTTGACTAGATTTCTGAATATTTTGTATCAAAACCAGTGGCCTAGCATTCAAAGTTATCAGGAAAGTCAAATTCTAGTTTGTTTATATGATAGTGAGGATTCAACCTTGGAACTCTTTAAATGTTAGTCGTAATTTTATCATCCTGCAGCATCATAACTGAATCTAATAAAAAATCACTGGGCATCTGCTTGCAAAACTACATTATTTTTTTAATCACGGAATAATGTTTTTGAGCAGTCTTGGGAATCTGGAGAGGTCCCAGCTGACTGGAAGCTGGTGAACGTTGTCCTCATTTCAAGAACGGTAAGAAGGAGGACCATGGAAATTACAGACCTGTCAGTCTCACTTCAGTGCCTGGTATGGAAGTTATGGAGAAGATTATTCTGGGAAGTATTGAAACACACATGCAGTCATTGGTCACAGCCATCACGGCTTCATGAGAGGAAAGTCCTGTTTTTCCAACCTGATTTCCTCTTATGACAAGTTAACCCACCTAGTTGATCAAGGGAAGACAGTTGATGTAATCTCTTTGGATTTCAGTAAAGCTTTTGATACTCTCTCACAGGATCCTTCTGGACAAACTGTCCAGCACACAGCTGGATAAACACATCATGTGGTGGGTGAGCAACTGGCTCAGGGGTCGAGCACAGAGGGTAATAGTGAATGAGGTGACATCAGACTGGTGACCTGTCACCAGTGAGGTTCCACAGGGCTCCATCCTGGGCCCTGTGCTCTTCAACATCTTTGTAAGTGACTTGGATGCAGGACTGGAAGGGATACGAAGCACATTTGCAGCTGACACAAAACTGGGAGGAGCTGTTGACTCCCTCAAAGGCAGGGAGGCCCTGCAGAGAGACCTTGACAAATTACAGGACTGGGCAATCCCCAACCATATGAAGTTCAACAAGGGAAAGTACCGGATTCTGCACCTGGGATGGGGCAACCCCAGATGTTTGTACAGACTGGGGAATAAGATGCTGGAAAGCACTGCCATGGAAAGGAACTTGGGGGCCCTGGTCGAGGAAAGTTGAATATGAGTGCCCTGGCAGCCAGGAAGGCCAACTGTGTCCTGGGGGGCATCAGTCAAAGCATCACCAGCTGGTCGAGGGAGGGGACTGTCCTGCTCTGCTCTGCACTGGTGTGGCCTCACCTTGAATATTGTGTGCAGTTTTGGGCACTGCAATATAAGAAGGTTATAAAGCTATTAGATGTATCCAGAGAGGGGCAATGAAGATGGTGAAGGGCCTTGAGGGGAAGCCGTGTGAGGAGCAGCTGAGGTCACTTGGTCTGTTCAGCCTGGAGAAGAGGAGACTGAGGGGAGACCTCATTGCAGTCTACAACTTCCGCATGAGGGGAAGAGGAGGGGCAGACACTGAGCTCTTCTCTGGGGTGACCAGTGACAGGACCTGAGGGAATGGCCTGAAGTTGTGTCAGGGGAGGTTTAGGTTGGATATCAGAAAGAAGTTCTTCACCCAGAGGGTGGTTGGGCTCTGGAACAGAGGATGGTCCTGTGCAGGGCCAAGAGTTGGACTTGATGATCCTGATGGGTCCCTTCCAACTTGGGATATTCTATGATTCCGTGATTCTGTGAATGTGTGTATGATAAAATGCAGAATATCAAAATGGAGTTCATACCTAAAAAAATATTGTTTGATAATTTCAAAGGTACATTCAAGTTAGCATGTATATCACACGTATATAGTATATTTGTTTTTTTCACCTTTTTTTCTTTCCTCAATGCTTATTTTCCTTGAAAAGCACATTAAGAGATATTTAAAGATCTTCCTAACAATGAAGACAACATATATTTTAAACTCTATACATTATATAATTTAACTCCAGCCGTGTGTGATCCACAAACCAAACAGCACCATATGAATGCATGTACACAGTTTATTACAGATTAGAGGACTTACAAGTAAAAGGAAGACAGAATGATTTGCAATGTCAAGCATCATCTGTTATAACAATAGGTTTGAAGAGTTTAGAGTCTCTCAAAAGTCAAAATATTTTCCATTATTCCCACCCATAGACTCTTCTTCACCTAAAAAACAAATGCAAAAGAGTAACATTACTGGAAGTACCAAGGATTCATAATAAGAATATTCTGAAAGCTGAGAATATTATTGATATTTAAACTGAATATTTATTCTTCCTATCTTCAGATATGCAAACTTTGAAGTATTATTAGTGCATACCATAAAAAGTAAGGTGTACAATGAGTTAAAAAAAAATCTTAATCTTGTTTTTTTTTCTACTTCAGGTATTTGATATATCAGCTTTAGTAATTTTATTCATTTGAGATTTTTTTGTATATAATGTCTTTTTTATTATGAAGATTTTCACTCCTTGTACTTCTCCATAACCTAAAACCAGTTGACTAACATCGATAAGAATCAAAAGTTCAGCTTTAGGAAGAGTAATAAAGTATAGCATGTTCTAGATAAAACTAATCACTGTGCTTGGTTGGCATATAGCGAAGGACTGGATACACAGACAAGTTGTTATGGAATTGATGGCACAGAAAATAGTGTAGGCCATTAATAACATTCTTCAAGATAAAATTATAACTTTTAAATTAATTCAGTGATTGCTTTTGAATATTGAAAGAATTACTGCTATATGATCTGGATATCCCAAAAAACATTAAAATTTTACTTGTACCTGTTTGATAGTTTTTATCTACATGTGGTTTTATTCTTTTAGGATGAAATATAGATTTAGTTCAGTTAAAGGACGTGATTTTTTCTTTTTTTTTCATAATGAAACTTCTCATGCTATAGTCAGACAAAAACATTTCTTAAAAAAATTGTTGCAGATATTGAGAAGCTGAGGAGATGATAGTGATTATTAGAAGTTGCAACTATAAATAAAATCTGACATTGTGCAGATGTTGTTGCTGCTGTTGTAATATCTACTTGCATGGATTCTCGATATTTCTTCTTGTTCCAGACTAAAAAGGCCAAATCTATATCAAATGAAATATGCTTGAAGATCTGTAGGGTTTTTTTCCAGAATAAAGGACATATTTCAAAAGAAATGATAGCAGGAGTTCCCTTGCTTTTTCTTCCCTGTTATGTACAGAGAAGAAATAGGTGATGCCCTTAGCAATTAATAACTTTCACCAAGCAGTCCTACTGAAGGAGCAGAAATGCAGTCATTACTGGCTGTCAAGTTACTAAAAGCAAATGAGTATCCATTTTGTGGCAAAAATAAAAAAGGTACAATAAAACCTCTTTAATTAATTTTGAACTAAGACAAATTATAATTTTCTTCCAGTGGACATCCATATCTACCCAAACTACTCATACTCTAAAGCCTCAAATGTGCAATGAAGAGAACAATGGCTTAATTCTGTAATACTTAAAACATATATTGATGACCAGGAAATCACAGTATGTGTTTTCTTCAGAGAGTCCAGAGAGTCCATCCAATATGTTGCCAATACCTAATAGATTTGAGACTCAAAAGTCACAGAGATGTCTTCTATGTTATCCAGTCATGAGTATAAAAATCAGATAACGTGATACACTGTATAAAGTGAAGAATGCTAGGCAGCCTTCCTAAGTTCCAGCAAATGAACTAATCAACTTTATTTAGACAAAAACTACAGTCCAGTACTTTCTGATAATGAAAATACACTTTGAAGTGGTAAGAATACTTACAACCAAAGAACAAAAAAAACAACAGAGAGAAATGCAAGTAAAATGGATGGAGGTCTGTCAAGTGAATAAAGTTACCTCTTTAAGCTGTCTGATAGATATGTAAAAATACTAGAAAGGTTTGTATTTTAATGCAAGAAAGTTTGAAATTGAAAGAATAAGATTGGAGATGTGTTTGAACTTTGAAGATCACCTGTGAGTATGCTCAATACTTGAATTTTTTGATTTAAAACAAAAAAAAGGAAGAAAAACTTTTGACAATCATCCTCTTCCCAGGAAGAACTCAAACTGCAGAATAATAAATAGTTATAAATAAGAATGGTACTTTGTTAGAAATTCCAATGCTTGAACAAGGATGCATTTTCAGACAGGCTAGCCTGTATTCAAGTCTTTGGCACATATATATCCTTATAAGTTTTGATTATTTTTGGAAAAACACTAAGACCAAAGATCAGAGTATTTATTTCTGATTTATATGTATGCTTGAAGTTTCAGAAGCTGTTAGCAGAGCCACAGATCTACATGGCTGCCCACCTGGGACCATGCTACACAGGAACATAATGCGCTGCCTACAATGAGTGGAAAAGTAATGCTGTTATAAAACAGAAGAAAAACACTCCACTGACTATGGAGAAGCATGTCTTTAAGGACTTAGCATAGCTTTAAACTGTACTGGATGCAACTTGGACAGTAAGGGAGGAGATACAGGCATGGGTAGTCTTGTGAATATTCTTGTTCAATGTTCATTGCTGCATGACTCAGCAGAGCACTGATGGTTGCTACCAAAGAAGAAAGGCTATAGTGGACTGTACTAGGCTTGTCTGAAAGAACTCTGAGTGAAAGCTCAATGCTTTTTTTTTGCTGTATGTATAATTAACTTGGATTTGTTCATCAAAAAATTATTAGGAAAAAGAGAGCATGTTTCTTCTGTTTATCTTTTTCTGTTTCTTCTGAATTAGAAGAGAATGACTACTTAGTAAGGGAAAGGGTAAGAATCCTCCTCTAAGAGGAATCAAAAACCTTGAGTTACCTACTGATCCTGTCTTTTCAGGACACACCAACAGCTGCTTCTTCAAATTACTGTGGTTTGGGAGCACAAACAGAGGCTAAAAATAAATGTAAATAAATAAAAGGGAAAAGTATGTTGACTATCCCTGTGTTCTTTTAAAGTTTCACTTATCTTACAGATGAGTAGAACCAAGAATCTGAATATAGTGAGAACAAAGGATAATATGCTGGCATCTCTTAGAAGCCCTGGAGATAAAAAAACCTTACCTGATTTGTTTTTCCACTTTCTAGAATTAAGTTGTGTGGTATGAATCAGGTTTTTGCAAAGGTGGAAGCAGCACAATTTAGTTGTGGTTTCTATGACCCTAATTTGATGTCAATTTGATGTCAAGCAGATTACTCTACTTTGGAGGCATAAGACTGATCTTGAAGACAACGGAAATGGATACACAGGTGCCAAAACTGCCTGGAGGAACATCACAGGTTAGACACTCTGGAAAAGCAAGTAGAGTCTGAAAAAAATGAGCTGGCTATCTCTTGATCTGCTGGAGGTGCTAGAGAATTTGTGGGGGATCAACACTGCAGGAAACGTCTAGTGCTAAGAAATAACTCATTCACTAAAATTTGTGGCCAGAGTAAAGTATACAATATCGGAGAAATTGACTTTAATACTGATGTTCCAGCCTTGGAAAATGAGTTGCCCTCTGTCATTACACGGTGGGCCAGAGGTGCTCTTTTGCTTTCACATAGAGAGCAAATTACGCAATCTGATATAGGGAAGACATGATACTCCTTTCTGAGAAAGCGTCATTGGTCAGAACATGCCTACGAACATACTTCTGGGTGTGTAAGCAATGTATCAGTCTTTCTCCACTGTGGACTCCCCATGCTTGAAAGGCTCTCAGCTGCTGGTACCAATGAATGAGATCTTAAGATTAGCCTCAAACCTTCACTGCATTTTCCCAATGGCAGCACAGTGTGCTAATCGCTGAGCCATTGGGATAGCCCTGTAGGGTATTCTTCTAATAGTTTTTCTAGTTCTTCCACTGATGTCCTTATACATCTTTTATGATCTCGATAGTCATGCTACTTTCCCCAGGCACTTTTCTTCTATCTTACTCTATGCTTGTTTTTTTTTTTTTTTTCAATGCAGGGGGGAAGGGGCTACCTTAAACTTGCCCTTCCTTCCTAGAGCAACCTTTCAGAAAAGACATTTCCCTCATCTACTCTTCCAACCCTGAGTACATGTCAAGGAATGGTGAAGATGGAAAATATTTCAGTCTTTCCATTTAAGTTGTGATGGTCTTTTTCCTGACTTCATGCTGTATTTAGAGTTTTTTCTTCTAAACAGAAGAACAGACAGCGTTTTTGTATTTAAAATTAAACTCCAAATATTTTCTTTAAACTGCACTCATTGGGTTCACAAAGAAATGAAAACAAAATACAGCACGTGACATCATTTGAAAGAGCAAATTTTGTTATCATACATAGTTCTAGAAATAAATTGTATTTTTTTAACTGTGGCTCTTCCCTAATATGCAGTGCTGATAAATAGTAAAAAGGAATTCTTTCCTAACTAAATATTTCTCTCACATTATACATATATAAATTCCTCTGGGAATAACTTCAGCAATATAACTTGAGATAGGAGGTAGCTGATATATGTGAGGTATTAATATGAAAAATATTTTCACTGCATGTATGTTATAAAGCTCTTGGAATATTACAGGTAATAAAAATATAGGCCAGTTAAAGACTTTCCGTATCCCTGTTCTGCTCATAATTTTTTTCCTGTAGATTCATCTTTTGTTTTCTTCTCATCTGTTATTTTCCTTTTCCTTCTCATCTTACATTCACTATTATTCAGGGCACCTTTTGAGGAGCTGCTTCTGCTTCCAAATGATGATACATATTGGTAGCAGCAACCAAAGCAACAGTCAGTGAACACTTGTAGAGATGGTGAGTTGTAAAATAATAAATCAAATATTTAATACTTACACAGAAGATGTGGACTTTATCTACACTTAATGGGTGGGGAGGCTGATTACTCATTCATAGCTACACCACTTGTGAATGATGAGGTCACCCCTATCTCAGGAAGATAAATGCCATATCCTGTTATGACATATTCCTTTTATATAAAATTAGTTCAATTTTCTCACTAGTGAGGAATCAGTATAACTAAAAAAAAAATCACTTCAAGATAAAGGCATTTTTCTATTGTAATTCATTATATATCCTATTTTCATTTTATTTCTGTTCTGTTTTGTTCTATCTTATCCTGTTCCACGTATACTATTTTACTCTCTACCTAAATGATATCTGACTAAAGTGAAGCAAAAATTAGACGATACAATGAAGCTTTGTAGCATTCTCCCTCATACCTGTCACAGGCTCCTTCCAACAGCAGATAATGAAAATTCAAAGTCAAACCGTTTAACTTTAAGTAAATGGAAATGAATTTCCATCGAAGAGATATTTTTTCACCTGTGAAAGAAAGGAACAGTAGTACACTGACAATGCGAATAAAGATATAACATATAATTGTGATAGAGTGGTATCTGAAAAGCATAAATATTGAATGTTATTGTATTACACACTGTCACGTGTTTTTAATTTTTATCTTTACTGTGTTTTTGCCTAAGCAAGGAAAGTCTACAGCACATAGTTAGAAACAGCAGCACTTTATTAGGATAATTCTTTTCTTAATCAATACTAAAGCAACTTGCAGCATATCTTGCAATAGTATATGGTATTGAGACAAAAACTATGTTGCTCAGACACCAGAAGCTGTCAATAGTTTTATCAAAGTAAGAAATAAACTAAATTAAAAATATTGGGGTTTATTCTCATCTCATTTCCTCTAGCATACTGCATCAAATTAATTTAAATCCATCATGGTATGTTTTATCACTGGTGAAATATGTAGCAAATTGCATCCACGCTATTTAATATGGCACAGAGTATAAGCTTGATGATGGATATTTTCATCAGTGTATAAAATAAGTCTCAGAAATTCCTACTGGATTTTACCATTGTGATTAATTTTGGGGGAAAAAAAGATACAAGCAATCAAAATGGACTTTTCTTCAAATATGAGACAATCTTTTTTATTTGATATCTTTAAGAGTTATGACAAAGAAAATGCTTCTGTATTCCATAGACATTCGCAAACCTACCTTTGAATCCTGCTCATCTTCTAACATACAAAACTATTTGCAAGTGGTTCCAGTGACTCAGTGGGTTTACTTGTGCAAGCAAAGTTATCCAGACTGACTTTCTGTTCACATTAACACTTAAGATATTAATCAGTAGTCATAAAAGATCTTATTAAATATCAGAGATCCTGGTTCTGCCTACACAGATGAAAAGCAGTGACTCTCGAGACTAAACTGAAGCAAGGTTGGCTAAAGGCAGGCTCTCTGTCCTGGCTGTCTCTTTGAAACATGAAAATCTGCTCAGAGTTGCCACTGTAGAGCAAAGAGTGACAATCAATGGATGGGGACTTCGACATGATTACATCCACTCTACTGCCTGGCCATACATTGACAGACAAAACTACTGTAATGGAGTGATCATTTGGAAAATGGCTACTGCCCACATTTAAATTCCTTTCAGTGTTATTCCATAGCCAATTAGAGTGGTAGCCCAGCCTATATTCATGCCAGTCTTGTACTATAATGTAAGAAAAAGGAAAGGAGCAGCTCAGAAGTCTTTAATTATTCCTCCAGCCATTTATTGACCTGCTCTCTAAAGGCCATATACGGGCCTTCATCTGCATGCAAAATTCCTATTGACATCACTGGGAGGGCCACAGGCAGATGGAGGGTTACTTTGTAAACCTTACATTTTAAATATGTTGTAAGAGAAAGGCGCAGAATTGTCAGTCCTTAAAAAAGTGAGCAGCTTTATCTAATATTTGTCTTTAAACATGGAGTTTGAATAACATTTTTCCTAGCAATAACATCCCCCTCTCTTCTCTGCAAGCTATCTAACCTACACGTTTCTGTAAAGTCTTCGTATTTAACACTCAAACAATTGATGTCCCTATAGTATAAACAGGATAGATAATGAATATAAGTGGGATAGAAAATTAATCCTACTTGCGAGGAAAGAGAGTCATAATTCACTTAGGCTTCTCAGCTCTTACGTTATGAGGTCTTCAGCTAACTCATGGGATCCATTCCACATCCCACAGATGCTCATTATGAATTCTTTTTATGTGCAACATGTGGGGACTAACCAGTTTCATATCTCCTGGTATTAGCTGCAATACAAAGCATTTTGTATTAAAACAGAATGCAAACACAGATGTTATTTAATACAAAGGATTTGAATGCAGTCTCTGTTTTAACATAAAGTTGGTGTGTCTTAATTTGCTTTGGAACAGCAATGGACAGAAAAGTCAAGATAAGAGAATACTGTTAGATTAGGAGCCAAGCTATGATTCCAAAAGGCACATGGTTGCATGGGAAAAGGGGAGACTAGCCCAGGTGACAGCTTTGATTCATGGAAGCAAAGGTTACAGTGCCTGGGACATCTGCCCCTTTCTAAGATGCTGTCATAGCCTTTCCAACACCAAACATACTCTGGAGTGTTGCTACCTGTGTTCTGTCCCATGCAACTCGTCTTGGTATGAGCCTCGGTTTCCTCAGAAACGGCGTAGCATCACGGCTGCTATTTGTGCAAGGTGCACTAACACAGTGTGTTACTTTCTTTTCTAGCTGTCCACTCACTAGTCTGGTGAAAGGTTCAGTTCTTCTCCACACGCACTACACTTCTTAGCTCCGGCAATCAGCAACTTGGCTTCCAGGACCGTGGTTTTCGAGTCACCCCAGAAGCCGGGAGGTCTAGTGAGACCCTACTGCGGGAGGGAGTCCCCTTTTCTCCCGTTCCTCTGCTGACCCTGACGCGGCACAGCCGCTATGCTCCCTCTGGGACGGGATCCTCGCCCCTCGACTCCCACTGCGGCTCCGGGAGGAGGGAGCGCGGAGTGCAGCCCCGGCAGCTCCCTCCGAGCACCATGGCGAGGAAGCCTCGCGTCTCCGTGCCCACTCCCACCGCGGCTGCGGCTCCCAAAGCTGAAGCAAGGAAGGGGAGAAACCGGGGGAAGGACGAGACAGCGGCGGTGTCCGCCGCCGACCCGCGCTCCCGCCCGACTTTCCGCGCTTCCCTCCCAGCGCCCACCCCCGCGCAGCGCCGCGGCCAGGCGGGCTCGGCGGCGGGCGGCCCGGCCGGGGCAAAAGCAAGGGCAGTAGCGCGGTCCCGGCGGGCTGGCGGGGCCGCGCAGCGCCGCGGCCCGGGATAAGCATTTGGCAGAGGTGGAGGAGGGCAAACTCGCCCGAGCGGGGGGCAGAGGGGGCTCCGCGCAGCCCCGGGTGGCACAAAGGCGCCGCGGCGCTGCGGCCGCGCGTCCCGCGGGGGCGGCGGAGGCCGAGCCCCTCCGCGCCGCTGCCGGTGTGGTGCGTGCCGCGCCCGGAGGGGAGCTCTGCGAGAGGGCTCTGCGCACCGGCGGTATAATTGATATGTTGAAGCAGCAGTAGGGATCAGCGCGTCCACAGACAGCACACACCTTACAAGTTTGACTCGCAATAACATTGCTGCACACTAGGAGGGGAGGAGAGTCAGCTCCCTAGAATAAGGAACGAACTCTGCCTTTGCACAAAAGCGGCTCATTTCCTCGCTTGTGAAAACCGTCCCTTCATAGAGAGAAAGAAAAGGGAAGGGGGGTGGGGAGCAAAAGCAAGTTACCAAGAGCAAGAACTTGTGCTGCAACAATCCTCCACTCTTCCTCTTCTCCTCAGGCCTCTGGGAGCAGGGATATTCCTCCCCCTCCCCCCCCGCACAGTTGGCGCTAGCCCAGACTGTGGTCAGCCGCCTTTATTATTACTTCATTGAGACAGAGAAATCCTCTAAGACTTGCATTTTGGGTGGAGGGTGGGGGGTGGAGGGACGAGAAGGAGGAGGGAAAAAAGGCAACATTTGCTGCTCATCATTTTCACTGCACCGCTAAAGTAATTGCGCCCCCCTCTCTCCTCCCCGTCCCTCCTCGGCTTGGATTTTTCTCCTATATCTACAGCTCCAGCAGTATAAGACATACCTTTTTTTTTTTTTTTTTTTTTTTTTTTTTTTTTTGTAGCTCTGATATTCCACTTCCTCCCACCCCCCACAAAATCTTCACGCGTTGCATGTTTGCAATTCGGTAAATTCCCCCCCCCTCCTCTTTACCCCCAGCCCCCCCAAACTCCTCAGTCTCAGCCCAGGCGCTCACATCAAAGCGCCCGTCCTCACTCACAGTGGCCGCCACTCACTAATGGGATTGCAGTGTGCCTGGCTCTGCTGCTGCAGCCGCCGGAGGGAGAGTCGCTGCTGCTGCACCTCTTCGCCGACACTCGCCGGGTGCTGAACCGCGGGGATGATCAGGATCTTCCCGGATTTCAGCGTGCAGGTGACGGCGGCGGCGGCGGCCGGCGGGGCGGCCGGGGGGGTGCCGGCGGCACCGGGCATGGGGCGAGCCGGCGCCGCGGCCAACGGCAACCCGCAAAACGTCCAGGGCATCACCTCCTACCAACAACGGTGAGCATCGAGGGGGAGAGGGCTGTGCGGCTCTTCTTGAGGCTCCCTCACTTGCTTTTCTTTGTGCTTTTGTGTTTCTTTGTTTTCCTTTTTTTTTTTTTTTTTTTTGGATCTCTCCTTTCTGTTTGTTGGGGGGAGCTTGGTTGGAGGGGAGGGTTGTTTGTTTGGTTTTTTCTTTTTTTTTTTCTTCTTTTTTCTTCTTTTTAAAAATACAGCATCTTTTAAAATGCACTGAGAAGTAAACACAATCTCCTAGTTTTGTCTTGGATGAGCTGGAAAGCAACAATAGAAAAAAAAAAGAAAAAAAAAAAAGTGAGACCCCGGCATCTTAGCTTGGCTGCTCCAAAGTTTGGGATCCCGTCCGCTCATCCTTTCTAAAGAGGAATTTCTCAATGTCAATGCCTTGTGCAAATCCCAGTGTGTGGCAGCCAGGGGGATAATTGATCATGGTATGCTGATTGATAATTTTCTTTCAACCAAGAAAGAGAACAATTTTCACTTGGGGTTACACACTTGCAATTCCACACTGTAGTTTTAACAGTATTATCATGTCACCTGTTACTACAGGGAAATATAACAAGAAACCCTAAGTATACTCAGCACTGCTGTTTTTTCATCTTAAATGCATTCTAATGCAAATGCAGGAAATTCACAGAGAGCGCCTTTAGGAAGCAAAGCGTAGAAAGTTGGCAGTAAGTCATAATGAAGTTTAAAGACCTTCCCCATTCCCCCTAACAATTCATCTGTATGTGCTGATACTAACATGAAGTTTAATTAATTACCTGACATTTCTTTGTGTTTCTATGAGCCAAAATCTGAAGTCTGAATCTGTTAGTTTGCTCTATCATAAGCTTATAACGGAAGCTGAATTTTCAAACAAAGTAGATGACAACAGATCTACTGAAATCGGAACAAAACATTTACATTTCTCTAAATGCAATAAAAATGGCACTGTCTTGAGTATCTTACTTTCCAGTATTACATTAAATTAAATACCGAGAAAAATGCTGTGTAATCCCAAGTGTCCAAACAAAGTATCTCTATGATGTAAAAGAAAAAAATAGGAAATTTCAGCATAATACTTCAAAATTAATTGGTCTAGGGACCAGATTTAGGCAATCGACCATTGCCTGTTTTGTTGTTCAGCAACTTTGTATTGCTTCCTATAGTTTCGAAGCCTATGATAGAAAACGTTTGGTAGTAACTTTTGTAGGTTTTATTAAATGAAAAGTAATAGGGAGCTGATACTCCTGAAATAATCCCTTATGATGCCTAAGCATGTTCTTAGCTGAGAAACATTTGAAACTAAGTAGTTTTGTTTTACTAAGGAGTCTTGTTTTACTCAAGCAAACACAGCAAGCTTTCATATACTAAAAAAAAAAATAAAAAAAATAAAAAAATTGAATGTGAGAGATATAAAGAACAGATTAAAGTTTATTTCTTTTCATGGTTTCTGTATGATTTTTGTCACTTATAAAATATTTAACTTACAATGGAAACTGACGAACACTTTAACGAGGAAGTACAGGCAGCAATCACAATAGTTTAGTCTGTGAAGTGGGGAAGTCAAGGGTCAGAAATGTCAGATTGGCTTTTAGACAAATGAAAGAGACCTCTGGAGACTTAAACAGAATTATATAGACAAGGCAGCAATTTTTTAGTACTTTTTAGTTTGGTTATGCTAGTCTGTAATCAGGAAGAAGTTATAAAAGCAATACTTCTCTGACAAACTACTAACACCTCTAATCCAAATAGCGTTTAGCAGATATTCAAGTACTTTGACCACTAGGAATCCAGACGAGTCTGGATGTCTCGCACACTAAGCTAACAAGGAGAAACAATTACGCGCTTTTCCCAAATTTTGACTATATACTATCGACAAAACAGCGTGGTTTACGTCGAACGATTTTCTTCCGTGCTTTCTGAAAACGCTAAAAATACAGCAGACACCGGCACCTCCTTAGTCTATTGCCACAGCCGAGGAGACACCTGTTAACTTTTTTTTCCCCTTTCGGAGGCGAGGAGGCAGGATTGTCGGCCGCGAACGGCATCTGCTGCTTTGCAGACACCCCCTCTCCGCAGTCCTTCGCATCCACCTTGCACCCCCGGTGTCTCCCGCCGCCCCGGCGGCTCTGTCCTGCCCTGCCCGCCCCGAGGTCCCTCCGCCGCCGCCGCCGCCGCGGGGTCGCGGTTCCCGAGCCCCGACGGTCGCCGTCCCGCCGCCGGCTGCGCACGTGCGTAGCGGCCCGAGCGCGCGGCGGTGCCCCCGAACGGCGTCCGCGTGCCCCTGCCCGGGCTCGAGGGCGGCCCGCGCCGCCGCGCGCGAAGTCCCGCCGGCCCGGTTGCCTCCCGCGGGAAGGAAACCCCCGGCCCCCGGTGCGCGCGCGGCGCCCCGCAGCCAAACTTCCAGGTCTTTTGCTAACTTATTCTCCCTGGCTCTGCCCTGCGGTTCGTGCGCGCTCTTAGACATCCGCCCCCCCCCCTCCCCCTCTCTTCCCCCTCCCCCCCTCTTCCCCCTCCCCTACAAAAACTTATGGAGTTGTCGCGGAAACGTTTCTCCCGAATAAATGCTCCCGACATTCGGAGCTTGCTGCTTTCCCCAAGGAAGCCCTCCGCATTTTCCCAGGGAGCAGGATCAGGCCCGGGCAGCTGTACTTCCAAGGCAGCAGCAGAGCAGCCACAAAGTTACCTTGGAGATGGAAAGCTTTTAGTGAAAGAGTGATTTCTCCTGTAAGAGCTATCAGCGCTCGGTTTCTCTCGGTGTCCTGCAAGGAACAATTAAGGTAGTGGTTTCTTTTCCCCGCTCCTTTATTTAATAATTAATTTCATAATCCTCAATAAAACAGCGTGAAGTACTACACCCTATACCAACAAAGCGAGTCATCACTTTCAGTTCACGTTTCCAGCATTACGCCTTTTTAGCCCGCCACTACCCGGTGCCCACTCTCTGGACGTGCGGGCACATTCTCGGAGGTGCCTGGGGGGTGCGTGGGGTTTCCCCGGGCCCGGCCCGTCCGGGCTGGCGCCGGGCACCTCTGGTACGGCCCTGGGGGTCGCAGGGAGCGCGCACCCTCCGGCCCGCGGCTCCCATCCCATCCTGTCCTCCGCCGTGGGAAGCCCACGGGGGACACGCTGCCTGCGCCCGTTGTGTACCCGCCGCCCTTCTGCGCCCGCGGAGTTTCAGAGAGAGTCCCTGCCTCCCTCTGCTGCTCTTCCCTGCTGGAGCCCAGACTCCAGAGGAAGAAAGTGTGCGAAACTGCAACTGAGTGGCGTTGTTGCGCCGGCAGCGGAGGCTGTGTCCCCTGCACGCAGAGCGGGAGCGGAGCTGGGAAAGCAGCTGGAAAATGCCCAGAAATACTTTCACAGTGGTCAAGCCTGGAGATCCCTGACACCCCTCCTTCTCTCCCCCGCCCCCGCCCCGCTAGCCCCATGGCCTGGCACCCCGCGTAGCCCGGCCCGCGGGCGCGGGCGCGTGTGTGTGTGGGAGTGCGTGTGCGAGTGCGTGCGTGTTTGTGTGTGTGTGTCTGTGTGTCTGTGTGTGTGTGTCTGTGCGTGCCGCACCTGCCGGGCGATGCCAGCGGCCGGGCTGCCCGCCGGGGCTACGCCGCGGCTCGCGCTTCCCGCCGCCGCCGCCGGCCGCCGCCGCTGCCTGCGCTGGGCATGTCTCTGGGGCCGGCGGGGCCCCGGCTCCCTCCGCTCCGCGGCTTATGGACGGCGGCAGCGGCAGCAGCAGCGCTAGCAAGCAAGCGAGCAAGCAACCTGCACCAGGACTGCGCGGAGGAGTGGGAGCCCGCGATGCTTTGGCCTCAGTACTTTTCCTTAGCCTGTCTGGCTAACCGGGGCCATTGCTGCCGCCGCTGCTGCTGCTAGACACACAACACACACCAACATCAGGAGGGGGAAAAGTAAGGGAGAGAGGAGAAAAAAAAAAAAAATCCCAGGAAGATGGCGCCCACCAAGCCAAGCTTTCAGCAGGATCCTTCCAGGCGAGAACGGTAACACTTTCTCTTTATTGAACCTGCAGCAGCAGCAGCAGCAGCAGCAGCAGCCGCAGCAGCGCCGGGCCGGGCCGAGCCGGCGCCGCCGGGGGCCGGGGCTGGCTGCCATGCCGGGGTGGGGGGACCTGCCGCCGGCACCCGCTGCTCGCACAGCCGGGCACCGTGAGTTCCTCCTAGTGCGCACCGCCAGCCGCACGCACACACACAGGCACACACACACAGGCACACACACACAGGCACACACACACTCTCAGAACAAGCCGCGCAGCAGCGGCCCCGCTCCGGTGGCCGCACCGCCGCGGCTGCCGGAGCCGGTGCTTGGCGGGGCGCGTTGTGAAGCGGACGTGTCTGTGTGTGTCTGTGTGTGTCTGTGTCTGTGTGTGTGTGTGTACGCGGGGGCGGGAGGCCCCCCCGGGCGGCCCCCGCCGCTCGGCGGCCCCGGGGCGCCGCGCCAGGCCCGGCGTTCCGGGCGGAGGGGCCGGCCCCGCCGGTGCGGTTCCAGCGCGGCTAGGCCGAAGCGGGGGGGGGCGCGCCGCCAGCTGCGCCCGCGGAGCTGCCCGGCCGGGCCCCCCCGCCCCGCGGCCGCCGGGAGGGCCGCGGATGCTGGCACCCCCCGGGGTGGGCAGAGCGGAGCCGATGCGCGGGCGGGCGGGCGGGACGGGGGGAGGCGGTGCGCGGGGTCCGAGGAGGGAGGCGGGGGGATCGCGCTACCCCTCTTTTGGTTCCCGGTCCGCCGCCTGCCCCATGTACTTTTGTTGGTGGAGAGTGCTTGCGATTAATCTGCTCTGCTGGTGACACGAATTGCCCGTAGCGGATTTGTTCTAGTAAAGTGAATCTTTCTAGAAGTGACTGGTAGGAGACAAGAGTACAAGTTCATGTGATGTTACTTTGTGATTCTTACAAAAGTATTCAAAGCTCCATTGCGACACTGCGACGAGATGTATGCCCAGAAGGAGAACAACCAGAGGTTTTGGGGTGGGCTCTTTCCCTCCCGCCCCCTTCAGAGTTACAAGTGAACTTGAGGGTGAGGGGTGAGGAAGGTTCCTGGCTAGTTGTAAAAATGGAAATTAACATTTAGACAGCCTTTAAAAGTAGCTGGATCATGTGTTAGACGCTTTATATTTCACAGCACAAGTAAGTCTGAAAAATATTTAAAGAAAAATACTTTGGCCTTAATTTCATACTTACATTTTTTAGGATGATCAGTATTTCTAGTACAGCTTCCAAATCACACAGATTTTGTCTAAATAACTGTGTCATTTCTCCTAAGAAAGCAGTCTGCCCAGTATAAAACCCCCATACCTTTCATATTTACCACAGAAGTGTTAGTGTGGTTGTGTTAGATGCATTAGTATTAACTGTTGCACTTTGACAAGGCTACATTGATATGTAGCAAAATTCGGAGATAGATGTAGTGGGAAAACAGTGCATTCTCGGAATTCAATGACAATTACAGATTGTCATCGTCAACTATAAATTTATTTTTTTTAAATCTTCATGCCAGTGGCTGCAAAGGTGTTTCTAGTGTGTTAATAACACTTAAAGCAGCATGTTTTTCTCCTGCAGAGTTCTTTGTTGGAAAAACAATTCATATGAATAAGTCCAGTCCCTCTGCCCCCTCCTTCCGACACACAATTCTGCTGTCTTCTTTCCAAGAATGGTACTATATTAGTGCTAAGTGTATTTGCCAGGATAGCTTCAGTAATCTCTCCAGCAGAAGCATATTTGTGTGCCATTTTGGGAATTTCTCTGAGATAGGAATCTTGAAGATAGAATTAATTTCTAGGGGAAACTTCATAGCTTGTGCATGAGTGCTTTCTTTATCACCTGTCTCCATTTGGCATTCGGAGAAGGTAAATCAAAGTGCGCGATTTGTTATTCTGCTCCACTTGAGAGCTGAACTAAATAACACTTGGTCTGAAATTCTGATTGAAGTTGTAGGAGGATATACTGTATTTAATTTAATGCCCTTTAATAGCATCTTCTTGTTCAGCTCTGATGCTGTCATTTTAAAGGTTGGATTGGAGTAGTTTTTCCCTGTAGGGAGTGGGAGGTGTAATCATTTCCGGGGAAAAAAGTAGTCTAAATTCCTAGAACACTAATAGCCATAAACTTGGGCTAGTGTCCAAGAAGTTGTTTTTTGCCCTTAGGGTTCACTTGGTGATCTTTCAGTGCTCTGGACAGTTTAGCGATAAGTATTGCATGTAGAAATTGATGACAATTTTTGTAGCAGAAATAATGGCAATCTATTTATTTGTTCCTTAAAAAACTTTTGGAGAAGATGGATCAATGCTTCAAAAACAGGTACCCATGCACATTTTTCAAAAGTTATGTACTGTGCTCCTGAAGTCTTGCATGTAACTATTTTACCTGTCTTTGTACACATCCTTTCAGCTGTGTAAGCCAAGCTATTCGAAATACAGGAGCATGTCAGGGATTTTGCAGTCTCTTCTTAGCTACTACTTAAGTAAACTAGTTCTCAAAATTAAGAATCCTGTACGCGAACTTTGTGTACATTCTTTTTCAGTCTTCACTACCACAGTATTTAAGTAGATTGTGTTACATTTTTTCAAGCAAGAGGTTAGTGATTACAAAACACATGTAAAAAGTAGTAGTCTCTGATGTAACCAGGCACACAAATTGTTTTAAAACTCTTTTCACCTGTTTAGGTTTTTAAAAGAATATATGAAAACTTACACACTTACACTTGTTTGATTTTCTTTTAAACTCTAAGCTTAAAAGAAATTGTGTGGATATACACTCAAGAAAATTAAATAGACAGAAGTGTTATGCATATGATATGCCAGCATTGATTTGTAAAGCATATCTTAATATTAGAGTGCTATGTGTTTAAAGTGAAAGAGAAAAAAAATCTTTATTTTGGCATTTTTTTCTAGAGCATGAGCTTAAACATAGCAGTGATAAATGATGATATGCATTGTCTAACACTTGCTTTTATATAAATAGCTCCAGAAGATTGCTTAAATGATAATCGAAAATATGAAATAGGGTGGCCTTCATATCACAAGGCCAAGGGTCTACAAATGGAAAAACTGAAATAATGAAATATTTCCAAGGCAACAGACTGTCAACAAGAACAGTAATGCATGGGCATATCATAGAGCTACCAGAGAGGATATTAGATCTTATAGCTCTAGAGCCAGGAGTTATAATGACCTTTATTAAATAGAGCCCTCCCACATTACAACAATCGGTCTGATTTCTGATTTATGGATTAGCAGTCATACTACTCTTCATAATTTGAAACATTCGCCCACCATATTTGATTTGCTGCATTTTTCTCCACTGGAATCATATATTATTTAGAGCTTACATGAGAGTATTGATCAACAAAAGTTATATTATGTATTTTCAGAAACTAATGGGATTCTGAATAACAAGGTTTTGTCTGCCGCACTGTTTCTACATTCTTTACAGCACAACTGGTTTTTTCTTACAAGTTATACCCAGCTAGCTTGTTTCTACCAATTTAATGGCATTATATTCTAAAGCTGTATTATAAATAAGTTATAAATATTTAGAGAATTTTGTTAACAGATTAATACAACATCCAGAGCCATAGGTATTTTTAAGAGAATATCAGCATATATTGTCAGCATCCATCTCTTTTTATTAGCATCTCACTCGAATTTCAGAGTCTAATATACTGGCAATTTCAAATCACATTTTTTTTGAAACTTGGCACAGAAGTTGCCAGCCTAGGTGGGAATTTTACTGCAAGAGTGCTGTAAAACAGTTGTTGAAAATTGACATTCTAGGCATTAGTGTCATCAGCATCCTTCCTAAAATGTAAAGTGTTAAAAAAATGTTTATTTCATAAAGTGATCTTTATAACAATAACCTCCTTATTGGAAAATGTATTCTGGGATAATAACTGGTACTGATCATGAAAACTAACTGTTACCATTTTATTTACATTTTGGGAATGATTCTTCTCCCACTGAGGTCAGTAGAATGAAGCCATTTTACCAACATGGTAGAATTTCATTTGATAGCAACTAAGTAACTGTTTTTTTAGAATTTACTGTTATAATCTCATCTCATGTGAATAAACCTTACATTCAGTCAGTGGATCAGATTAATTTTATATTATTGTCACTAGTAGTTCATGCAGGTGTAAAAGCACCTCATCTTCTGAGATGAGATTTCAGCATAGTCACGTTGTTTCAAAATGAATCAAGCAAAGTTGTTGTGCAGGATGTCACCCTGGAAATTTGTCTATATATTTTAAACATAAGATACTTTTAAAGTACATAGCCAAGACTGAATTTTCACCCTAGTCGTTTGTTTCTTTGGTTGGTTTGTTTGCTTATGCTTAATGTTTGGGTTTGTGTTTTTTTTTTTTTTTTTAAGACGCTGCCAAAGATTTACGGCCATGAGAGGAAATGTTTTGAAAATTAATTTCAAAAGAACTGCAGTTTTTTCAGCAGAGGAAATTTCTTTCTATGTAATATTTATAAGGCTACTGTATGTTATCTTTAACATACAAAGTCCCATTAGTGCAAATGAGGTGTGTGACTTTGTTTAATAGGACTTTGCATAATAAGGATAATTTGTAATAATATTGTATTTTGCTGCATAAGAAAATGTGCCATAGTAAGAATATAATGATTGCTGCCATGTCTTATATGACTAGAGCATTGTTCTGTGAGTAGCTGGAGCAGTGGTTTTGCAATACACAAAGTCCTAAGCAAATGAATAGGACCGTTGTGCCATTCATTTGAACAGGACTTTGAGTAGTACAAATATTCATTAATTTTGTATGCTACAGAAGCATATTACATAGGACAAAGAAGGTATGGTAAGGGTAGGATAGTATTTCTGTTTGTAGCTTGCCAGAACTGGACTCTGTCTTTGGGGCAATATTGAGTTCAAGTTGTACCTTAATCTTTAGAAAAGTCCCAAATGAAATTAAGTAGACAATTAAAGTGTGCTACAGACAATCACAAGCAAGGGTAAAAGTATTTTAAACATATAATTTAATAGATATGAATTTGTTCTCAAAGAGATCACAATGATAAATGTACATAGCGGGAGGAGTGAACTTTGCATCTGTGCGTTATTATAAAACGTGAAAGTCTTGAGATTCTCAAATAAAAATGGAGTGGTTTTCAAGGAGATCCTGATCTCAGCCTGCTGCAGCTAGATACTGAGAGTTATGCCAGCCCTCACCCGGGACTCTGCATGCAGGCGAGAGCCAGGCACGTTAGAGAACAAGTGATATGTAAGCAAGAATTTGAAACGGATTATTGAAAGCAGAGTTTTAAGATTTGTTACAGGATATTTTCCCAGCCTTTCTTATATGGTGCATTTTGGACTTTCACTCTTCAGTTTTGTCTTGTCATTTGTCTGTTCTGGAGAACTTCTTGCTAATGTCCTCCAGTGTCTGAAGACTTTAATATTAATAATGAGTATTTCTGTAGATATGTTTCTTTATATAGCTTAGCATGCTTTGAAAAGTCTGAAAACACTGTTCTACACATTTTACTGATGAGATAGTTACACACAAAAGATTCTTGAGAACTAGCAGAAGAGGCAAAAGATGTCAATGTTAGCACTAGGAATAAAATTCCAGCCCCTATTTTGGCTGTGTATTCAAAGATTACACTGCCTTCATTAGAGGGATTTACATTTCTTTTACAGGCAAAACCTCCACTGAAATAAAGTGCTTTCAGAGAATGGCTTGATTGCAATTTAAAATTAGCTGTTAGCTTGATATATAATAGAAGTTCAACACTTACGTTAAATAATTTAAGTGGAAAAGTACTGTTCCATTACCTGCAGGCATGTTAGGTTTACATATGTATATAGTGAACATAGGGGATATAGTCTGAATAATATGTATATACGTTATCTACAATAATGTCCCAGGGGCTTGGATTTTCTGAAGAGCCTATTGGATTTAGGCATTCAACACATACTGCATTTCAGTGAAATATGGGCACCTAAATCCTATAAGCCCCCTTTAAAATACTTGCCTGGGAATTTTGTCTCCAACAGGAATTTAGAACAGGCTTCATTACATTCATTACATTCATTACACATTGCATTGTTTTAAACTTAATTTTATTGTGTAATGAATAGTCTTTTAACAGTCATTTTGGATGAAATCCTAAAGCATTATAGTTTAGGTACAGAACAGATATATTTATATATTATGTTTGGGGGGCAGGGTGGAGATTTTTTTCCTCTTGCTTACATATCATGTTGGAAAATCATATGCAAATTCACATTTACAATCAGTTTACTCAGAGCCTAGGCTTATATGAGTTAGATGCCAAAGCTGTAATTGATTAGCAAAAACATAAGACACCAAGTTTTAGGAGAATGTTTGTTAGAAAGCTGTTTTTTCTTAGAGATGGTATGAGGCAGAATTTGTTAGTTTGTGGGAAAAAAATGTGAGTGGGCAGTCTTCACAGATCAAGGTTGAGGTCAATAGAAGAACTGAGTGACTGAATCTGGACAGTGCTGGCAGCAGGATTAAAAAAAGGAAAAAAAATATTAAAAAAAGAGAAGAGGTGCTTATCCTTCAACCTTTATGGCTGAAAAAAAAGGTAGCTGATTTTATTTGACTGACTATAGTTAGATGTAGGATTGGCACGTTTGCTTCACCTTTGCATAAATTACTAACAGTATATACAGGAGGTTTTCAAAAAGAACTGCAATTTAAAAAGCAAAACTGCTTTCTCTTGGTAAGTACCAAATGAAAGATGAACATAAAAAGAGAAACAAATGCTTTGGCCTAATTCATTCATTCTTTCTGAGCTGCTGTTCAGTTTTACAGCAAAACTTGCATTTCTTGTGAAAAATCAAAAGTACAGTAATTTTTGTCATTGGCTGAATGAACTAGATAAATGGTACTCAAGTACCAGTGTTTGCAGGATCCAAGTAGTTTACTAAAGTATCTTAATTAATTGGATGTTCACTTTAATAGTGAGGTTTCCTGTTTGTAGGCAGTGCTCTGTAACAAGAACATATATTTGATACATAAATGATATATATGATTTCAGAAGGCCCATTTTTATTCAAGATCTATTTTTACTGAACAACTGTTTTGTGTTAAACAAAAAGAAATAAGTGGAAGTGACAGAAAATAAGCTTCATATGAGAAGCATGATAGAAAAGATACATCAGATTCCAGATCTTTCAAACATATATGCTGTTACTTTTATCAATCACTCTACTTACACTCAAATTTCCAAACTAAGAGATGCTTTCTTTCCTTTTATTCCTTTCTTGACAGGAAGAAAAATGCTTCTCTACAGAATTGTGATTTCAAAACTGTTATTCCATGCTTTTTGAGGGTAATATTTCAAATGTTGTTGTTGTATCCCTTCCAAAAACCAGAATAGGAGACCACAGGATGTAGTGAACATTGCAAATCCCCTTTTCTTTCCCCAAAAATAATTTCACATACTGAATGTGCATCTTTAGGAAGAGCCAGCACTTAGATTATGAATTTAGAATTCGTTTAAGAGGGATGTTTTTTAAAATTGTTTGTTATGGTACTAGTGCAAAAGGAGATATTTAAGTCCTATTCATGACTTACATGTTTCTTGTGGCGATTATCATATAGTACAATATTTGTTCAATTCAAACAGGAACAAAACCCAAACTGATTAAGGGGAAAAGTGTGTTTCAAATGACAGAGAATGACAAAGTATTCCACCTGAAAAGCAAAATTATAATTCTTCAATATTTATTCTGCTTATTACTAATTATGAGGAAAACTTTAAAGGATTTTTCACTGACTTGTATGCATGCATACTGCAAAGTGCAGCTATACATTTTATGTTAGACACAGTATATGTATTTGCTTGAAAGTTGCTCATCTTCAGCAAGCTATAAATGTCTTACTTTAGATAAAGTTAAATGTAAATACGTGTACTGGAATGGAGATTTTTTTTTTTCCCTCTAATGCTGTGATGGAAAAGTAGGCTCATCTTTTTTTTTTTTTTTGCACGTTTTTATTGTTCTGTGTAAATGTAATTTGTTAATCCTGTGAAATTTGTCATAGATAAATTTGCTTGGATTATCTTGTCACCACCGTATCTGCATTCTTTTGTTCATTGCTTATTCATAATTTAACAGTCTGGCAGTGAGCCTTTTTGGGATGCTCACAAAAGATATATGACCTCTACCAGCTGCTACTATAACCTGCAGAATGCACAGCAAGACATTAGAAACGTGAGGATTCCTCTACTGATTAAAGTGCTCTTCATTTAAACAGTCTGTTCATAAGAATCTCAGGAATCTTTGTGGATAGCAGTTTTGATTTTTCTTTTCTCATAAAATTAGTTCTAACATTTTCTTTTCTCGAATGGGAAAACTAAGATTGAATCTTAAGATGGTGGTGCTTTGCGTTCAGATGGACTAATGGAAATTAAATCCCTCATTATGTATCTGTATGTATACACAAGTGTGCATGTGCATATACACATTTGCATATACCTGTACCTGTCTCTACCTATGCATGTGTGTGTATATATATATATGTATATATATCTATATTTTCTGCAGTTTTATGGTGGGAGAAGTTAGTGCCCATGTGTGTTATTTTAAGACTATCTCATCTATTAAGATATTTTTCAGCACATATTATTACGCAGTACTAATTTACAAAAGAGTTATCTGATTTAACCCTACTTTAGCCCTTAGTGTCTTACAGATTGTATTGTGTAAATACTCGATATTATACAGTACACGAAAGACATTAAATAGAATGTTACTTGAAGTGTAACAACATTTTAGATTTTCATTATTCTCCTGACTCAGTTTAGCATATAAATTTTTCCCCTTTTTACTTTTTTTCCTTCTTATCTGCAGATCAGCTTGTGAGTAATGGCTAGTTTTTAGCTCCCCTTTGTGCTGGCACATGATTATAGTTCAAAATAATTCATTGCTAATCCATGCAGTATTGGTTCATCTCCATCACTCTCTTTTGTGATTAGAGCCTCAGGCCTGTAAGAACATCCTTCTGCACAGTTTTCTATCCTGATTTTCTTTGACTGCAATAAATAAATAAATAAATAATTCTATCATTACTGTTCACCTACCAATCCTATTTCATTTTTCAAAAATGTATCAATTACAAGAAATTAATATATTGTGGGGTTATTTTTCAAGGGTTTATGAAAAACATTTTTTTTCCACTGCAGTAAGTCTCCAGCAGTGGTGTTTATAGGTCTTAGTTCATCTCAGCTGGTGATGGAAATCTGACTTGAGTTTCTCATTTTTCCTTAGCAGTCTGAATTTCCTGTGTACTTCTTTTACATTAGGTACCTCAAGAAGTCCAGAATCTTAAAAATAAACACCGTTTCTTTTTCGAAACAGACTACAATAGAATAGTAATTACTGTCTTGTCATTCTTAACACAACATTTCAAACAGAGCTGGTGTAAAATAAAGCTGCCAGAGGAACTTTTAAAATATATATGGGCTGATCCTACCATGATCACTCTAGTTGAAGTTACTGTTTATTGGGTCAGATATGAACTGATGTGACATTAGAGCTGGACTTATGTGATATAATGATATCGTACTTTGTTCAGATTAAAATTTAATTTTTCAGATTATGAAGAAAATCCATCCTTTTATTTCACATCAAATGATGCTAGTTTTATGAGAAGGTCATCTAAAAGATTTTTCAAGACTTTGTTTCAGCATTGAGTAGTCCTATGTTCCTTTTAATAATTACTTTCATCTCATTGTAGCCGTGTGTTTGAAAGTGTAGGTCAATAAGGATGATCGCATTCAGAATTTCATGATCTGTGTAGTGGAACAAATTGAAAGCAAAGCCTGTATCAATCACTGTGAAGGGAGGGTTAATTGTTACTGCTTCTCAAGCCTCTGGACAGATAAACCAGTAATGAAATACTTATTGCTCTGATATGTGAATGGTTAAGGATGAAACAATGGAAATAGAAGCAGCCTTCAAAGATAACAAAAAAAAAAAAAGGCAAAGAAAAGAATAATCTGGACTAAAGTAAGATGCTGTTTATGCTGTGTATTAACATTTTAAAAGTAATTTTATTTTCCTCTAACACAGTCTTCTAGGAATGGTGTGACAGTAGAATGTATGAGATTTCTAAAGCAAATATAAAATATGAATTTTAAACCTTTTATTATACAAACAATTTAAAAGGTTTTACATTAAGCCTGGAACTTAGGTAAAAGTAACATTTATAGCATTAAATGTTTTCTTTTATTTTCTCTGTTTTTAATTTGTGGTACCTTTCAGTGGTTTTTTTTTCTTTCTTTGAAAACACAGCTGTATTCACTAAGTCGAATATGTTTTGTTTTCATGTGAAGTTGTTTTAAAGCATTTTATCTACAGCCAAGCAGAACTCTAAAAGAGTGTTTAAAGATAGAAGCAGAAAAATAAAAATGAGTGCAAAACAAATTATGATATTACAGTAAACATTTAACCATTTCTAGAATGTGAATGTAACATTTTAAACATCTGTTAGTTACTTATATGTTGAAATATATGCAAAAATATTTAGCCAAATTGAAGTCTTAGGCCCATGACAATCATCTCAACACAGTGGGTAGTTCTGAAAATTAATGAGAATGATAATACTGTAAAGACTGTTCCAGAGTTTGCCCAAATTCATTATCTGACTCTTGTTAAGAACATCTCAAAGAATTTTAACCAGGAAAATATATTAATGGTTCAAAAGCATTTTTCAAAATGGTGGTTTATAAAAGTATAATGGAATTATATATGCAAGAGCTATAGTTAGAAACACAAATAACACAGGAGCAGCACTTTATGAAGGAACATTTTCCAATAGCTACGTACTTGGCTTTGATTTTGTCCATAGGTGTCAAGGTTTCCTTACTAATTTATATTTTGGGATGGAGGAAATGAAAAAGTGAAGGCAACTTAAGAAAAAAAGTATTTTTTGCCTCCTTGTTAGTTACTTAATGAGACCTATAGCTGCTTAAAACCTAAGTAAAGTAATTAATAATTTTAGAACTAGTATAAACATCTTTTAGACAATCAAAAAGCACTTTTAGGAGGAAGGGTGATGAGACACATCTTTAGATTTCACTTCAGAATGTTAAGAATTTCCTGTTGCCTGTTTCCTGATGGGATTGACACAGCTGTGTATCATATGGAATGAAAGTGGAACTGAGTGCCTGACTTTGTTTTATGCGAGCCTTTTATTTAAGAAAATGTATGTGTTGATTTTGGCTCTTTTTTTTAACACATCACTGATATGAATGCTATAAACAAATTTGTCCAAATGGGAGCTAATTACAATTAATTTATCTATTTTCTAAGGGACAAAAAATGCTAGTAACTAAAGTATATCAGTTAAAAACGGTGGTGTTTTGGTTTTTTTCCTTTTTTTTCCCCCTCTCTGTTTGCTGCATCCAATGAAAAAGAAAGAGCATTTGCATGATTTCCATTATTCCATTATTTCCATTTGTATTTTCAGAAGCCATTGATATTTAGAAGGAAGCATGAGTATGTGTGTGTACATGTGTAGTTGTTGGAAAACAAATCAGTTTATAGAGTTTCTTAGTCATTTTAGCTGTTGTGAAATCACTTAGTCCATCTGCAAAACAGTTTTCATTGGAGATGTACATGCAAATTAGAGAGGAATGGGAGGATCCAAACATTTTTTTAAGCAGTAATTTTGATCTAGATTGTCCCACTTCATGGACTAGTTCAGGGTGGGAAACTGTATTAATTAAAGTCTTCAGTATTTTCCTTCTATGGTGAGAGAAAGCTTAGCAGAAGATGGCTAACCTGGTTAACTGGTCTGGGATTAGGTAACAAAAGGTGATGCAGATCCATAGCAGTGGGGCCACCCTTCCACTTTTTGCCCAGTTCCTGGTAGGGTCAGGGTCTATGGCTCGTGAAGTTGTGCAATACCTGATTCCAGTTGGAATTCATACTAGTTCAAGTCAATATTATCTTCTGCTCAGAAGGCTGAATAAGGTAAATTTGGTTGCTATATGGAAAGTCCTGGGTATTGCAATCACATGATTCAAGCAGCTTCTCAGTGTCATTCTATAGCCCTATGGCACTGAGGCTGAGGCAGGCACAAGTGCAGAGTGCATTGCAGGGACGGGCAGTAGTGCTATGGGCATGTTGAAGGGCAGAGCAGAGGCATATACAGCTAAGTGCGGTGATTCCGTTGGATTGCTTCTGACACTGTCTCTCCAAGCAAGATATAGACTTCTAAATCATTAGAATCATTGTGAATTGCACTTTAAATCTTTAGTTTTGATCCTCCCAACCTACCAGTCAGCTGTGAAAACAGTTGACCATGTCCCTCTTCTTTTTGCCCTCTGACTTCTTGGCAAATGTCGTCTTTCTACTGCCTTCGGATACTGTGATCGCTTCTTTAGAGAATCTTTCTCATTCATTACCCAGCTTTGTGTGGGAGCTCTGCAACATGTTGTCTCTCAACCGCCCCCCTTTTTTCCCTTATTCTTCTCTTCATCTTTGCATAATCTTATGTGGAAACACAGTTTAAGTGTCACCTTTTTGCAGATGATTCATAAGCTCACAGTATTTCCATCTCAATGAAAATTCAGTCTTGCTTCTCTGTCATCTCTTCCTTTATTGCTTAGCTTAGACTCCCTTAGTCAAAACAGATCTCCTAGAGTTCTTTCCAAGCCCTCTATCTACTTTTCAAGTTAACACTGCCATATTTCCAGTTAGGACAGCTCTGTAATTTGGCAGTCTCACTGATACAGACCTCTCTCTCATAGCATAGCAGTTAAAAAGGCAAATAGATTATTTGTATTAGTAAGAAATTGGTATTAGTAGGAAAGAAATAGAAAAACAAACAGAAAACATGAACATTGATACAATGATGGCAATCCATAGATCCACAGTGTGTGCAATCTATGTATTTTGTGTACTTTTATTGTCATAATTTCAAAAAGTAACTAGTTTGAGGTAAGGACATGAAAGCTGATGAGATACACAGAAGGAGTTTTGTCAGAGAAAAAGTTAAATAAAGTAAAATACTTCATCTTGGAAAAGAGATGACTGAGCAAGCAAGGCTTCAAGAAGGCAATCGGAAAACAACTATTAACTCTAATAATATGAGAAAAAAGAAACACCTTGTGTAGTTGTCTCAGGAAGCAGTTTTAAAACATTTTACAGAAGTGGTTTTGTTTGTTTGGTTTTGGTTTTGTTTCTTTTTTGTTTTGTTGTTTTTACAGCTTTTTTGTATTCTTCCTCCGTCTCCCCAGCTAACATGCAATTAAATAGTGGAATTCCTTGTCAAAGGGTGTTTTAGAGGTAAAAAATATGAACAGGCTCAAGAATGCATCAGGCATTGCTCTATTATGCCTCTGAGGAGCTATTATGTGTGATGGTAATGATGCAACTCAACTTCAGGAAGTTTTTACACAGCTGACTCTGGTTGCTGACATGGGATATCATGGAAAGGGATGCTCTTCTTCTGCTATACTTTTTTTTACTGACCTAGTGTAGCAGTTTTGTTCTGTTCTGAAGTTCTTTGCTTTTAGACTATATCTAAATCTCGCAGTCTTTTCTGCCTAACATCCCTGCTGTATTTTTTTCCTTCCTACTCTTCAGTTAAATGCTCATCCTCACTACCATTGAGAATTACTCTTGCTCTAGTTCTACCTGTCCAGAATCCTCTTACAGAGATTATGTTCAGAATGACAGACTGTCACACTGACTGTATGTTTTTATATCCCTCCTGGCCTCCCTTCTCTGGTGTATGAAATATTAGTAACTTGCTCTACGTTTCAAGTCCTTCTTCACTGATCTGTATCACACTGTTTCTCTTTGTCAAGGTTTTCCTTCAAGTTATAACACCAGCACCAGCCCTGTTGCCCATTTACCTATTTGCAAACACATATTTGTTTGACACCTTATGGTTGGACTTGGACTCCTTTGTTACATCACCTTTTGGATTTCTCTCTCTTCCCAAGATGTTCTTACCTGAAATGCCTACAAAAGCATGACACCATCAAGCTACTTCTAACAAGATATTGCTTCTTGTGATGCTAGCTGCTGTTGTCTTACTGCTTCTAATAATTTCTTATCTCTTGTCTGATACTTGCTCTCTAAGATTTTGGGGGCTGCAGACAGGAGTTTTGTTCTTTGGCTCTTGGTTATATAGTGGATGTGTTAGTACTACAGTTACTGCTGCTAATCTGAGTATTTTGTCTGTGTATTTGGTTGATCTGGGATGCTGAGTTCCTGTGAGACTAAGTGATGTCTTTTAAGTGTGTTGAGGTGTGAAAAGCTTTTATGAAATTCAGAGGAGATAGGACAAATTAATGACAGAGAAATCCACTCTGTTACTAAATGCATATCTATCTGAGGAAATTCCTGCACTGAAAATGTTTGGAGACTGTGGGTGCATATCATATATGCTGTCATTCTTGTTATGTTGTTCCTTGCAGCTACTTTTGGGGATGGTTAGAGATGGGATAAAGGAAACACTGGTCTGACCCAGTACTCCTGTTCTTGTGTTGTTGTGTAGGATGTTTCTGGAAGCTGTAGCAAGTCTCTTTAGTGATTTTCTCTCTTAGAAAACTGTTGGCCTCGGTTAAGTAGCTTTGGCTACTATTACTTTCAGTGCATTTCATGAACGGATATGAGATGTACCACAACTTAATTACTCTGCTCCGTAAGGTATTTTTATCTTGTGTTGATATGATTAAGGAACATCTTATTCGTTCTGTATGGACAAGGAACTATACCATATGATGCCTTGAAAAAAGAAAGAGAAAGAAGTGTGCCTGCTTTGAAGAGTTCATAATTTTAATTGCTGTTTATCCTTCATTTCTTGGAAAGGTTTTTCTGTAACATAGTTAATTTTACACTCATATTTGAAGATTATTTTTTTTTTACTATCAAACAAAGTGCATATTAAACAGATTGAATTCAGCAAAATTAAATGTTTCAATATTATTTTTGCTTGTTGAAACGCCAATGGCATAACATTAATTGTGGTGATGACTTGAACATTGCAGTGAACATGTGTGAACTTAATGTGTATTATACTTTTAAACCAGGATGCAGACTATGTTTTATATGATAAAAGTAAACACAACTAGTAGTGATGTGGACATTAAATGGCACGTAATCAAAATATGCATTGATAACTTCTGTAAAAGATTTTTAATACCAGTCCCCATATAATTTCTGTATGTAATTTTTTTGAGAAAAATCTGATTTGTAATAACTATTTTCATAAATATCTAAGTTTTTCTACTTGCAGACATAGGTTATCATGTATGTAAATTTAATTAATTATGTACTCAATATTTGAAGTCACATTTTGCAGTTGTATCAGTGTAGACTTGGCACTATTAGAAAGACTACAGATGTATTGAGGTAGCTGCAGGTATACAATTTCATTTTCCTAAGTTCCTCTAGCTTGAAATAATTCCTCTTGTGTTGATTTACTTAAGGAAAGGGAGGTGAAAGAGAAATTATGGAATGCTGTTCATCAGAAGGTTGGTATCCATACCTAATTGTAGATTGGCGATCTGATAATTGGGTCTTGAATCAGGAGGAGAGATTTGGAGAGTTCCAGGAGGGAGAACTGAAACTCCACATTTCCTGTCACCTTGAGAGGGAAAATGGATATTGTATTCTAGAAAGTCATTGTACTAATACCTTTGCATAAGCTAAATACAGCTGAGAAGCTTAGAGGAATGTTTTGGAAAGAGAGTGAATGGAAGCTTGATTTCTTCCACAGCAAATTTGGGAGAGTAGGAAACTATGATTTATTTTCAGGTTAGAACATGTATCACAGTCTTGAACAAGACCTGGTTTCATTATATGTGTCATGAGAGGCTTAGACTATGACTTCCTTCAAATCAAAGAATAGCTGAGGTTGTCAGGGTCCTTTGGAGATCACCTGGTTCAACCCCCACTGCTGGAGCAGCGTTAGCTGGATCAGGTTGTCCAAGTTTTTAATATCTCCAAGGATGAAGATTCCACAATGTCCTTGACCAACCTGTAGTGTTTGACCGCCTCATGACATAATATTGTAATATTTAATTAGAATCACCTGTATTCTAGCTTGTGTCTTCATCTCTTGCTCTACAACTGTACACTTCTGCGAAGGGTATGGCGCCATCCTCTGTGTAACATTCCACTATATAGCTGTAGAGAACTCTCTTTCACCTCCTATGCTTATGGAAAAAGCACAATTCTCTCAGCCTCTCGTAGTGTATTACATAGTGCAGTCCTTTGTGTGTCTAGGTGGCTTTCTGCAGTGGCTTGCTCCAATATGTCCCTGTATTTCTTGTTCTGGAGAGCTCAAAACTGGACTCGGACTCGGCAATCTCACAAGTGTTGGAAAGAGAATGTACTGCATACATTCTAGTTAATACAGATCAGTATGCTGTTGGCCTTCTTTGATGCAAGGCTGCACACTGATAAGGTCCAGCACAGGCCTGAGACCTGAGGTTTCTTGTAGAGTAGACCAGCTCTAAAATTGTAGAGCTTTCCAATAGGAAAGCTCTGATTTTATGCATGTTAGTGTAGGATAGTGAATTTCAATGAGAACTTTGTGACAAAAATGTTAAGGATGGATCAGCAACAGCAGTGATTTTGAGTGGCTGAACAAACCACTCTAAAAAGATACACCATAGCAGGTAGTCAATATTAACCGTGATCAAGTTTTTTATATGTGATACTAAATATTATGTTATTGAGTATATTGAGTTTAAGCAACAGAAAGTCACCTGCAGTGAAACAGTGGGAGTCAATACCTAGGACAGAAAGATTGAGTCAGAGTCTTTTAAAATTTTGGGGATCATAATAGATACTAAAATTATGGTGGTACCACAGTCCATAGGTAATGAACATCAATTATTTTCTAGAGGACAAAATCACAGAAAGTTACTAATCATGAATCTTTCTGTAAATTCAAAATGGAATTCTGTTTGTTCCTCTACTACCTAACGTTGTGGACAGTTTTAATCAGAAATGGAAGCACACTACAGACATTCTTTATCATCAACGGTTCAGGCTGAATTAAGTGGCTACATATTTTTTTTCCTTTTAATTGTTCACAAGCTGTGACTTGGGCATCAATAGGGTTCCTGCCACTTGCGACTTTTTTATTGTTACTACATGTATACCCCTAAGTATTCTGGAAGAAACCAAGGAAGTCAGTTCTATATTGCAGGTGATACATAATTTGAGTGAGATTTTCTCACAGGTCCACTGGATCTTGAAAAAGAAGTCCACTGGAAATGGACAGTTAACAGTAGGAGGAAAAGTTGGTCTTCCATAAGAAATGAGTGCATGAGAAAACTGCAAATAACTTGTAAAACCTCACAAAAGTTGCAGCTAGTGACATTTGGTTAGCTATGTGTGACGTGTCTCTAAGAGATATGGGATGTTTCAAGAATGGAAAAAACCAGAATTAAATAAGAAAAGGTCTCTTCATGGCACAGGAATGTTTTGTATCAAGTTGGCTGTATAGAAATGCACAAAATAAAGTGGAGTGGATAAATAATTTTTCACAACTGCTCTGAACATTAAAAAAGAGCTCCTGTGAACATTCAGTACTTCAAAGCCTGATTTTTCAACCAGTTTTACATGTCATGTTGATGCTTATTATTGACCTGGAAACAGAATTATTACAGGAAAAGAAATCCTTGTTCTGTGGGAGCAGCAAGCCAGTGGAGAAATGCTTACTGCTCAAAGGGGCAGCACACAGTCTCAAACATTATTTATAAGGGGAGCATTTTGTTCTTCAAGTGGATCATAAAGGATTACACAGGCTGCAGAACATGAAAGACCACTACTCATATAATTAGGTGCTGTTTTACTCTGCAGTCACATTCTTTCACTGTTTAGCTTAAAACATGTTAAAAAGTATGCATATCTGGTACTTGTTTCCATCCTTACAGTAGAAACATTGTGTGGGGGGGGGGGGGGGGAGGGCAGAGGACTGAAAAGAAAGGAAGAAATTCTCAGGAAAAGCTGACTTTGGTAAATAAGAAAATGTCTTCATGAAGAAGAGACAATGTCTACTAAGGCTTCTTCATTTCTGGAGCAGAGGATCCCAAACGGAATCTCTTAAGTGAAGAGCTACCTTGTATTCATTTATAGAAAAATGGAAATCAGGATTTGTAAAGTGCTGCCTGTTTCTCTGTCGAATCAGTCAGATAGAAGATGGTGGGGGTGGCTAACCAGGCATTACTTGAGGGAGTATAGTGGGACAGAGTGCAAACAGGAGATCAGGCCTTGAACACTCATTGGTGTCCAGCAGCTGGTGCTTTAAGGATCATACTTTTCACTTTGGAAGGTAAAATATACTATAATCAAAATCTGTAATAAGCACCTTTAAAAAGAAAAGAAAATTGGTATGCTTTCTTGCTTTTTATGATTTCATGCTTTTCATGCTTTCCATGACACTTAAATTGGAGAGAGAAGCCTGAACTCTCTTAAGGTGGATGTTGCAGTCCCAGCTCCCTCTTTGTAAACAGATGTGCATTGTGCAGGGGGCATGCAACATACAACCAGTTTTCATTCATAGAATTATTTTACAACAGAGTGAACTAAAATGATCATGCAGTTTCACCTCTGTAGATAACTGCTCTGAGCAGGTATTTTTAATTGATCTTAGTGGAGTACTAGTGATGGCTTGTTAAACTGAGGCCCAATAGAGTAGCTGCTTTAAAGAAACTTGATATGGATTTAGACAACTGTGAAACTGCTTTACAGTATTTAAAATATGTGAAAGCTGAAAACTTTCTACAAGAAACAACAGATTCATCATTAAAATAGCATGACACAAACTGCTTAATAAAGTGCTAATAAGCTATTTAATTGTGTCCTTGTAATAATATCTGAGAGATACTTCTCTAAACAAGATTTTTTTAAGATCAAATTTTGACAGACACGTTTTTAACAGTGTTTAAAATTTTGTCAAATTTGAAATTTATTGTCTCTGGAGAGCACTTAAAAACTTTTTCTAGCAAACTCCTTGTTCGTATAAAGTAATGGATTCCAAGATGTGAAATTTGAATATTTAAATCTCATTTTTCCATAGGCCAGCAGCTTTAAAATTCCCCCAAATTGTAAATGCTTACAATTGATTTTTTACCTCTATGGTGTGATTCAGTAAAAAAAGTAATTGTTGCTGTACAGTTTTCCACATCAGATTTTTTAAGACAGCGTGATCACCTGTTTTACTGACACTGTAAGGTGTTAATTGATTTTACTTATTTGAGTTCTTATTGAGCTGTGGATCAGTATTTGTCCATAGAGAGAGCAAAACAATTAATCAAATTAATATAGAGTTAACTTTTTATAAAGTAATACCATTTGTGGAGAACTGAGCTAAAAATGTAATGATAAAGAAATATAACTACCACTCTTGATCAAAGAGAATTTATTAAAAATAATTCACTGGCTGAATTTTTACAAACTAAAGGTGATGAAATTTATGAAGCAGACAAGTCCTACATTTTCAAAAATATGGCTATAATATGTATAAACAAATCTTGTCAGTTGTTTACTGTGTTTACTGTGTTTACTGTGAAGTTTTTAATTTCTCAAGTAACTTGCCACTTAGACACATGTTTTCACATATTCAGGTTTTCTGGTTAAGACTAAATAAGTTAACGTGCATAAATAAATATATATGTTATACATGCAAAATATACATGCAAAATAAATAAAGACAGTATGTGTGTAAGAGATCCAACTATTAACAACGGCAAAGAAAAGTAGTAGTAGTAGTAAGTCCATCACAAATAATTCCCTTCCCAGGAAGCACAAAGCTTCTCTTAGAGGGTGTGACTGTGAATGGGGAAGTGGTGTGTGGCAGAATGTGCTGTAATGAAGTTGTCAGTGTTTACACTTTTCTTATTGGAAGGGTGTTCATTACTGCTCTGGTGATGAATTTACTACTGTACGATGTAAAATAATTTGGCAGATGTGCTTTATTTAGGTAAATGAATATAAATCAGCCATATATGTTTTTTGAGAACTTAGCTGTGTGGCAGAAATATACTAAAGCTTTTTAGAGCTTTCAGTGGAAAATACTAATTTACAGATTAGAAGAAGAAACTTCGGGCTTTTTGTTGACGGAGAGCATTTTGCCTGTGCAGAAATAAAGAAATTGCTGCAGTTAAGTCAGTTAATTTATCTGAACTGATTAAAATAGTGGAAATAATTAAATAGATTAAACAAAAGAAGAGGTTAATATTAAATGACTTATGCTAGAAGTTGAAATTAACTCCTGGAATACTTGAATTTCTTATCTGTAACAGTACCTAAAAAAAATTAAATCTAATGACAGTTCTAATGTGTAAATGAGGTCAAATACTCATATTGTCAGAGGAGGAGTTTATATATATTCACAAAAATAATTGGAGTGGTAAGGCCAACTTGTCAGACATACTGAGAATTCTTAGAAACCAAGGGGTTTGAATGAAAATCTGTGTGACTCTTAACTAATATTGCACATAGATCAAAATCCAAGCCTATCCAGAGTGATTTGACTTGATCCACTGATACTAAAATGTTGAAGAGAGCAGCAGTATCTAGTGTTCTTCCATTTAAGTGGATTCAATAGTAATGTCAAAATGATTGAAATTTGCATTTTCCAGGCTTTAGGATCGTACTGGGAGTATCAATGTGGATTAGTCATGAGCTCTCTTTTCTCTAATAGAAAGTACTCAGAAAAAAAAGGTGTAAACTGTGAGTAATTTTCTGCCATTAGTTATATCCGAACAATTCCACTGGTGTTAATGAAGTTGCAGAGTGTAATTGAAAACAGAAATCAGTCCTCTTCTATTGAACTTTAATATATACTCTGAAAATGTTTTTGAGGAGAAATAAATGAGTTCTACTAATAATTCAAGTAAAAGATGGGATTTGCTTTGCTTTAGGTTACAGTCTTGATGGGGTGAAGACTTTTTTGCCTCAAAGTTTTGTGATTATTTGATTAATGCACTGGTGTTGATTTTCACTTTATCAGTGAGATGCCCCCAAGAAGAAGTGAAATTGAAAATAATTGATTAATTGCTGCTTATAATTAAACACATAGAAATTAAAAAAGAATTGTATTGATATTTTATTTTATTTTAATGCAGGACTCCTTGGAGACAAGATTAATTGAAAGGAGAAAGAGAAGCAAGCCCTTAAGGCTGGATAATATATTACTTTCAATTTCACTTGCTAGTATAAACAGAGCAGATGCTGAAGTTGCTCAAGAAATTGAAACTTGGGTTTGCTGATTTGTTTAAGTGAAAATCTTCAGTAAGTCCTAGTCAATAATATTAAAATTGCTAACTGTAGAGAAATTTTACTTTAGAGCAAAAAAATAAACAATGGTCTCTATTGGACAATTATTTGAAGTTGCAGGGTAATATTTTCAAAACAATCAAAGTGATTGAAACCTTAAATTTCATTTCCAGATATGTTTTATCTACAGAAACTTTAATCTCATTGAAAAGCACGAAGATGTGTTGGTGCTTAAGGGCCTGTTTTGAAAAATGGGACGTTGGTTTCCCAATCACTATTTTATTAATTTTTGCCGACTAGCAATAAATGTCATTTGGGTTGTTTTTTTCCCTAAAAGAAAATGTTGGTAACACAGAAACTCATCCAGTTTTCAGTAGAAGCTGGATTGGGTTTTTTATTTCTGCCAGAAAGGGATACTTTTGAAAGAAATGGGTAAATTCTTTGAAGACATGAAAACCCGATCCCTAGCAGTCAAGAGTGAAGGATGTCAGGATTTCACATGTGAACATTTAAAGCCTAATAACAGTATATATCATATGCAGATACTTCAGGTTGAATTTTAAAATCAATTCTGTATTATCATGTGTTTTTAGACAATGTGACATTCAAAATGCATTGGTGCTCTTCTAAGTGCATGCTGATGCTGCAAGAGTGGTCATAGACATCCTCTTCGTGTTATAGAATGTTTGGCCCAGCCTTTTAAATCCTTACATTTCTACTTTAGAATTAATACTTAAGTACAGGGATCCTACTCAGTTAAAGATTTTCAGGATCACTTATATGTTTAACAGTAGTAACATCAAGTTATCCAAAGAACAGAGCGTCCTTTTAAGATTTATTTAAAAGTTAAATAAGCAAAACTAGACAAAATATGAAATGAATGCAGTGCTACAAAATGTAGGAAAAACCAGCTCAAGGATATAACTTTGTGTTAAATATTTTTCTTAATTTAGGGTATTTGTATACCTCTGTTTGTCTTGTAATGGTGATCTGTTCTATTCCCACCATTCAGAAGCAAACAGGGAGAAGGCTTTATTTAAGATTTTTTATGTCACCATCTAGTCTTTTCTTTCTATTACTTTAAGTACATGGCACAAGTTTATTTCTGCTTGTGGCTAGAGGAGTTACTAAATGCCTCCTCAGAAAGCTGGACATCCTCTGAGCCAATTGAGACATTCTGTTCTGCCAGCTCCTAGGGTCGGGGAATCGCTCTGCTGGCAAGAGCACCTGGCATTTGTCACAGAGGACATTCCCCTATTGTCCTCCCCAAAAAAAGGGAGAAAGAACCCCTGACAAGCAGTGTAGTAGTGAGTAGGTATAGCTTTGTGAAGCTATACCAAAGATTACAGAAGAGGTGGCTTTTCTTTGGTCATGATAGGGGTAAAATAATTTTACATTGTAATGTGCTTTGGAACATCATTGCTGACCGATTCAGTCCTGTTTCAAAGCTCAAGAAAGTCAATCAATGAAAAGACCCTCAGTGATCTCAACTGATTTTGAATCACTCTTAGTCTTAACTTCCTTTAAAACTCTTTTTAGTGGTAGTTTTAGTGTGTCTAATATTATTAACTAGGCTTAAAGATTAATAAAATCAAGACATTTTACTTTGATTTTGTCTGATACAAGTCAGACTACGAGAGTAGTCGCTGTGCTTACTGTGACTTACTTGTCTGTGAGATGAGTCATTACTTCACAGAAATCAAGAGTAATTTCTGAAGATTAGGACAGCAAGATACTTTTCACATCATAAGCATAAGAAAAACTGTAAAAAAGTGTACTATCAGATAGGCTAGCAAGTATTTTTTGTAGGAATTTCCAAAACATAATCTTTCCAGGTTGTATGTTGACATCGTCTTTAGTAGTCATATGACTCTAGATAGATTTTGAAAAATTTTTGAAAAGTTATTAACTCATATTCACTAAAGAGTTTTATTTAAAAAAGAAAAAGTTTTTATTTTTCATAAAGAGAGAAAGCTGAAAGAGAGAAAGTCTGTTCTAATCCTTAAGTATCCGGCTGATCTCTAGTTATTGATGCTTGGCCCATCCCATAATATCACCATTAATTTTTGTGAATTTCTCAAAGGGTGTCCAGTTTATTTCACAGGTTTAAATACCTCTTTCAGTGCTGTATCCTGGGCTCACAGTCCCCTGTCAGTAAGTTTTTCCCTATTTCTGTGGAATGCAAAGGCACATTGCCATGGGCACTATGCACACAGCTAGAGAAGATTTTCATTATGAATCTCTTAGCAGTGAGGTTACATGAGGTTACGTGAGGCATTATTGCTCCGCTATTACCCTCTCTGTCCCTTCATAATTTCTTTTGATTTGTGCAAAAGATACAGAAATTCCCCAAACACCATTGTATTCGTTAGGGTCACTTTTATATTTTAATCTCTTTGGTGGGAAAGCTTGTGCTTATTTTCATCTTGACATCAGTATATAGAGCCCAATTATTAGCTAGTGTTAAGTACCGTGGCTCCATTGGCTCCAGTGCTATGCTGTCAGTTTACACAAGCTGAGAATCCAGCTGAGTATGTGCAGTGCAGCTAGGAAATCCCATCAGAATTCATTCCAGATTTCCTCTTCTGCTTTCCCTATTATTTTCTCTCCATTTGTATACAAGTTTTTATGCCTCAGATGCAAAAACATTCACTTAGTTTTGGTACTAGAGCAAAATTTTATATAATGTCTTGCTATTTGTCACCAAAATAAGTCAGTGCCAGGAAGATGCTCAGGTTCTCTATAAGCTGGCAACCTATATTTAGAACATCTGATTTTTTTTTCATCATTTGGAGCCTATTGCAGATGAAATCAGTAAGGGTCTTCTTTGGTTTCAATGAAAACTAGGTAACACTGCCATTTCTGTAATTCCAAATTGTAAGTAGATAGTGGAAGTCTGTTATATACATTCACATATGTGAGCCTTAAAAAACATGGTATTGCTATTCCTGACAACTGATAAATGCTTGATATGTAGTAAGATATATAGAGAATTGTATCAATGCATAGTATGCCTTGAACTTTTATCAATTGCTTTCCTTACTTTTCTTTTTTATTTTTTGTAAACATCTATGGTGCTTTTTGAAAAGTCTGTTTTCTACCTGTGTAGTCTTTAGGTAGGAACACAGTTTTCACAAAATTCTCTTGACTTTAGCACTCTTGGTGAAACAGCTACAAATCCTGCGTAAGCATATTTCATTGTTAACATGAGTTATTAAAAATGTTATAATTTGATAGTGGTATAGAATTTGGTAGTTCCAAAAGACTAACTCCCCCACCCCCCCCATGCACAGACACTTTTAATTCAAGAATTCAAGTGTTTTCATAAGGTGAGTTTTGCTCATATTAACTGGAACATGTTCATCACTATTTTTTATCTCTTTAGGACAGAAAGACTCTAGTCCTATTTATATTGGAGAATCATTTAAGCCTATTTATAAGGAGAATCATGAATATAGTTTCCCCTTTTCTTAGGATAAACACCAGCATTCCCTAGAAGGAGCAGGAAAGGCCAGCCAGAACATATGTATGCCATGCCTTCAGAATCTGAGTAATGTCATCCTGTGCTGACTTCAGTGTTTCTTTAAGCACACTTGCAAGGTAGTTGGCCAAGGGTAGTTTCAGGTAGGCAGACAGAAGTAACTGAGAAACTGATTGATTGTTTCCTTTTATATGAAGAAGTTAAAAAAAATTCTAATAGAGAATCACTTAGGAAATAGCAAGGCTGCAGTTATTAAAAAATAACAAAGGTTAAATTTAGATGTTAAGTGAAAATTCTGTTAGTCATAGAACTAACAAGGTTATCCTCATCATTGCAGGATTTTGGGAAGGAAAAGGGATGTTATTTTAGTTTGTTTTGCTTCCTTTGTCTTCACACATTGTAAGCCCCTGACCAGGACTGACCATTATATGCCTTTTTTATTGGCAGCACACTAAAGCCTAGAGCTTGATTATCTTTGGGTACTCCTGGATTGCAAACTATTTGTAAAATAAGGATAAAAAAGGAAAACAAACTTATGAATGACTGGCTTTAAATTGAGGTCTAAATTCAGATAGAATGAGTTGTTCATTTTAAAGTTACAGGGAGTTGATTGGTTTGGCAGAAATTTTGCTAGGAAGTGGTTTTGGATTTTGGTTAACTTCTATGGGAGTCACAAGGCATTGGAACTGGGCGTTCCTTGAAATGCAAATTTTTGCCAGGGGTTTTTGAGCATGGCCATGGAAACTGAGAAGGCTTAGGTACTCTTTGGCATTTCCCACCGCTTTTTGTGGAATTCTGCAATTAAGGGCCCATCAATCTGGAGTGGCTGATTCGAGAAACAGAGGGTTCTTTTTTAAGTGGAAATATGCTTTCTCTGACTCAGATCTACCCTCTGGATCTCATTCTGAGTTGTCTGGAGTGTCAGGTTTAGTTAATTGTATATTCCTGGTGAGTAGAAAAACTGAAACAAACTCTTTATTTTTGTTTGTTGCTTTGTATTTTCTGAAGCTTGGATGGTTTTGTCTTGAACTCCAAGACGGCCATTGTAAAAGTCGAATCGGTAGCTTGAAAAATGTGAGTTATTGTTGACTGATGAGATCGGGTTCAGCATAAACAATTGGTCTGAAGGGAAGATATGATTCACAGAAACCAAATTTACATGTTAAAAAAAATCCGACAAACAGTGTATGGATTTGATTGAGCTTTACCTCAGTTAAAAAAAATAATGAAGAGCTGCATGTTAAATTTTAAACGATGTCATGAATAATAATACTGAATCCAGTGTCATTAAGTTGTATTTTTTTGTTTCTTGTCTGCTATAACAATTTCAGCAAAGCAAAATTCGTGTGAAAGTATGAATAAAATTCAGGGAGTAGCATCAAGGACTTCTGAGCTCAAGAAACTGAGTTTGGCAGTGCTAATTTGTATTAAAGTTGTTGTTGCATGACAGCAGGAAAAAGATTTAATGCTTGCCACCTGAATCAAGCCATGGAACATTGGTTTCTATAACTGCCATGAATTTGAATCAAGGCCAATATCTCTAAATTTGAAATAAACTGATACTCTGTCTTGAAAGAAGATACAGGCCACTTACGTTATGGAAGGTATTTAGAAAACGTATTTCAATTTAATTTTCAGCAGTATATATCTTTCAAATTTTTAGGCGCTTTAGCACTGTCCTGTTTGGCTTTTTCTATATTCCAGGAAGTATGTAGCCTTTCAGCCATTTATTTATCAACATCCACTCTTGAACTAATACTGATTTTCACAAAACTACAGATGCTGGTTTTACTCCCATTATCACTATGCAGCTGCTTACCTTAATCTGAAAGTCATTTTTCTTTTGTATATAACTGCATTAATGGAGAAAATCAGATTTCAAGCCAAGTAGTCACACTATGAAGCTTTAAAATCATCAGATACAAAGCTTGTACCATGAGCCTAAGTGTAACAACATTGCCTTTACAATAGCATCTAGTGTGATTATACCTTTCTAAAGGATTCCTGTATGCTTTACAACAAGCAGTTCAAATTTAGGATTTCTTTCTTTCTCTTCAGAAAGTAGGCAAGAGCTATATGGTATGTTTTGTGTGTGTGGACTGTCTTTGAATCTCCTTGTAAATACCGCACATTTACCCATAGACATTATTTATCATTTTAACAAGAAAAATTTGAATATTTAGCTACTATCTGGGAGTAGTGAAACAAACTCCTTCGTTTTTAAATGTAAATTAAATTTTGAACATCCTGCCAGGACTGAGCGCACAAGATCATGTGAAGTTTCAGAACTAAGTAGCAACACTTGAACCCAGCTGCTTGCTTTCTACACATGCCCTCTTATGACTAGTTTCTGTTTTTCACTGAGTACAGAAGGTCCTGGTAATTGATCCATTATGTGTGAATGACTTAATCCACCATTGTAATTTAGCTATCTAGATTGAAATGTAGCAGCTGTTTCATAGCACATAGGAGCAATACGCAAAAATCTTGTGATGGAAGGGGAAAAAGGTATGGTATGCATATGGAAGTGCCCAGGAAACTTGTGGAGGTAGAAGGCAGCTATTCCGCTAAAATTATTTGATGTCTTTGTTGTCATATAACATACTTTCTGGGGTTGTCTTTCATGTCCCTGGTGGAGCCCTGAGGATATACTCCATTTCAACCCTGTTTTTAACCTTTCTCTGTGCTCAAAGACACAGCCTTCTTGGTGAGGAGGATGAGATTCTCTTCAAAGCTGAACAGTGCTGCTCCTTAATCTGCTGAAGTGGTGTTTGCATGATAACAAGAGGTACTAGTCTCACCCCAGGTTGTGCCAGTTTGGGAAGCTACAGAGAGGCTGGAAATGTAATCCAGATGGCGTGGTAATACAGAGCATTACCTTTAGGCGAGCAGGTCTATCTACAGTCAATACTTGAAATTTAAAGTGATTTTAAAAATGCATTCAATTTGAAATGCCCCAAGGTTCCTATCATTTGTGAAGCTGCATCTCTTTCAAAATATTATGAACACATTGAATTTCTGCTCCTGGTGGATATATAATAAATATGAAGAATGATAAACTTTAGGGGTGAGTAGTGGTAGAAGAAAATAAAGAAGAACTTGCACTGCTAAGTGTTAGTGCTGTCATTTAAGTGGCTACATAGCACTGAGGCTGGGGACAACTGTTATTATTGAGCTTATGCCAGATACCTCATGAAACAAAAATACATAGTAATTTAACATTCTCCTTTTTTGTTTTAAAGGGTGTGGGCAGTAAATGTCCTTTTCAGCATTGTCTTTCTAGTGGGGATGAAAGCTGTTCTGCAGTATTTTTCATGGTTACATGTCTGTATATGTCTAGTAGTCTTTCGTTTCTTTACACACTTGCTGTCTTTTGCATATAGTTCTAGTTCATTCCAGTGAGTTGCAACACTTAAAATTGTATATAGTATATCTTCCCAAAACATATATGTACACAATATTATTGCTTAACTTTCATGGTACTGTGTATTCCCTTCTACTATCAAATGTCTGTATTACACACTACATTTAAATTTTAAATCTTAAATAATTTTAAGAAAGATGAATGACTAAAAGACAAAAGAGTCTATTTTTCTGTTTATGCTACTTTGTTTGGTTTTTTTTTCCTCCACAGCAACTCAAAGCATGCAGAAACACTACCCTGTTTAGCCTTCATCTGTTCAGCAATCCTGCCTGCAGTTGAGAATCTTACATTATTTTCGCATTTAAAACCCTTGATTGGACTGCTCCTCCGAAGTTTTTTAACATTATTTCCTTCAGAAGCAGTTCTGCTTTTTTTTCCCTTTTATACTTTAATGCTCTTCAATAAGCACATGGCACATTACTTGTGATGGACAACAGTTTAACAGTGTGCATTCAGTGCATGCTGTTGTTGATTTTTAAAGCAAAGTCTTATCTTAAAAAATCTGTTATCACAAAGCAGCTGATTGTCTTTCCTGGGATAATTTATTTTGTAGAATCAAAGAGGAGAAGGAGTAAGTGAAAAGGGGCTTTTCTTGGCTGCCAGTGCCACAAGTTCAACCTGGAATTTGAGTCTACCTATATTCTTTCTGGTTCATGGATCACCAACAATGAGGATGCTACAGTTGGCACTTAGCTACCAATTCTGCTGATGCATGAGCCAGAAGAGAAGCCAGTGTACTCTCCTGTAGCTGTGCTGACTCTGTAAAAGAAAAATTAAAAGTAGAAAAACATTTTTTCCTATTAGAGGATTTATGATTATTCCCAGCAACTGTAATAAGATCATACCGTGTTTAAAGAAATTTTTTAATATTTTTCTTTTTAAGTGGTGCTGTCACATTTGTTCCCATCATTAGTACATTGGAAAAGTGTATTAAAGTAATAGATATTGTTATCCTGTGGTCCATTGGAAAGAGTGTGGCCTGCAGGTCGACAGAGGTGATCCTCCCCCTGTATTCAGTCATAGGGAGTCCACATCTGAAGTAGTATGTCCAGTTCTGGGCTCCTCAGTACAAGAAAGATAAGGAGCTACTGGAGAGGGTCCAGCAGAGGGCCACAAAGATGGTTAGGGATGTGGAGCATCTCTCTTTTAAGGGGAGACTGTGGGAGCTGGGCCTGTTCAGTCTAGAGAAGAGAAGACTGAGAGGGGATCTCATTAATGCATATAAATATCTCAATGGCAGGTGTCAAGATGATGGTAGCAGACTCTTTTCAGTGGTGTCCGGTGACAGGACAAGGAGCAGTGGCCATAAACTAAAACATAAGAAGTTCCATCTCAACATGAAGAAGAACTTCTTTATATTGAGGGTGGCAGAGCACTGAAACAGGCTGCCCAGGGGGGCACCTGGACATGTTCCTGTGTAACCTGCTCTAGGTGACCCTGCCTTGGCAGGGGGGTTGGACTAGTTGATCTCCAGAGGTCCTTTCCAACTCTAACAATTTCTATGATGTAGCTTGATATGCTAGTAAAGATCTGTTGGGAGCAGGTTTCCCTTCTTTCCACAGAAAAAGACTTGGATCTCAGTTCCAAATTACACATGAAAAGACAAGATTGTCCCAAGTCCTACCTCTGGGAGAATGTGTTCTTGAGATATTTCTACAGAAAAGATAATAGAAACCAGGCTTTTCCTGCATTAACATTGCAGGTTTTTGACAACTATGTGGCATTTGTCTACTTGAAATATGGTATGTTTTTGGCAGAATATGTTGCAGCCAGTGTATTTATCAGTAGGTATGCAGGGAAAAAAGGGGTGTGTGTTTATTATGAATGGTAAGGTAACATTTTTATCTTCTGCATATTATTTATTATACATATATATGTAAATGACCAACAGCTCAATCCAAGAATAACATCCAATAACACACACAACCTAATGTGTCTGTATTTCTATATTTGCAGAACACAGAAGTTTACATTACTTGTGTGTTATTACTTGAGATGGCAACAAGAGTTGGAACTTCACAGTTCAGACAGGCTGTGTACATATATATGTGCGTATTTAGTATGTACTTCTATATTGATAACATGTGACACTTCCCTGGTGCAATGATGTCTTTGTTGAGACTGATATTAGATATCTAATTAGATATTAGGAGTTATCTAATTAGATATTAGGAGTTATCTAATTAGATATTAGGAAAGGGTTCTTCATCCAGAAAGTGGTTGGATGTTGGAACAGACTCCCCAGGGAAGTGGTCACAGCACCAAGTCTGCCAGAGTTAAGAAGCATTTAGACAACACTCTCGGGGACATCATGTGATCCTTGGGGTGGTCTAGTGCAAGACCAGAAGTTGGACTTTGATGGTCCTTGTGGGTCCCTTCCAACTCAGGATGTTCTATGATTCTTTCATTCTATGATTCTGAATATATAAAGATCTTTTAAAAAAAAAGAGCATTTTTAAAAGTACTTGCAAAATGCTTTCTTTTCCTTCTCTAATTATAGCTTGGTGGAATGCTCCAGTAGACTATCACATGATCATACAAAATTTTTATTAATTATAATTTCATCAGTTATCTTAGAATTACCAAGCTTTGCTTCTTGTAAGATTTCCTGTTCCTGAATCAGGTTGATGATGCTTTTAAGCAATTTTACCTTATTATGCCTTCCCTTTATGTCTAGACCTCTGAGATAGTTGAGGTAGTAAAGAGAGAGTCACATTCAGTATACAGTTTCATACAGTGAGAATTCAGAGTATTTGCAGAAACAAAAGTTATTGCCAGTACTTGTATTTATTCTGTTGAGACCTTTTCATGCTTCCTTTCTTCTGTAGTTGATTTATCCATTTCATGTGTTTAATTGAAATTATGATACATAATAAACACATTAAAAAATACAACCTACCAGGCTGTGATGTGGAAATGCATGTCTTTGAGCCAGATATTATTTCATTTTTGTAAGGTGCAGAAGTGAGTGAGGGGTGTATTTATGTTTTACACCTTGGCCAAATAGTGGAATTCTCTGTGATGTAACCTATTTAGTTGCAGAAACTTCTCTGTGTAGCTGCCCTGCGGTGCTGAAAGCAAGTTATGAATGCTGTACTGTTTAAGAGCAGAAAGGTTTGCCTGGAAGAGAGCGGTACGCCTGGGCCCCCTGCTATTGAGAAGATGCCAGTCAGAAATGAAAACGTCTTTCATGAAACTATAGCGAACTTCCCTGTGATACAGTACAATAATGCAAGGAATTTTTAGTCAAAACCTGTAAAAATATGTATAATACCTTGAATGTGGCAAAGAAGTACTAGCTTTTAAGGGACTATTTTAAGAGGTCACTGCCAAAAATATGTGTGGTTTTAATACCATTTTGGAAGTGACAGGATTGAGAGTTTAAGCCTTCCCCTCCTCCACCCCCCACCCTCCCAGCCCCCCCACCCTTTGAGATCTCCAGTTTCTTTTGCCTTTTGGTTACAACTACAAAAGATGTCTTCTGAGAAAAATGCTTTCTGCATGACATCAGAATAAAGGAATGTTCCACACTATTCAGCATGCTTAAAAGTATTGGTTGACTGAAATAACATTACATTTAAAATTCATGCTAAACAGAAAGCCAGTTAAGGGAGAAAACAGAGCAAATCATGTTTCTGAAAACTTTTATCTTTAAGAAATATTGATTTATTGGATTTTATAGAAATGTTTTCTTTAAAAGAATAAAATTATGCTCTGTGTAACAGAACAGTAAAATAAAGAAAGCTGTTTTATTGTTGTGTGCTGGAATGCATGTAGCCACAGTTAAAGACTGAGACATTTGGAATCAGAATATAAAAACTACATACATATAGAAAAGTCAGGACATTACTATAGATAGGAGAAAGCTGTGGCAAATATATTTGCTTTGTGCAAAAAGCCTCAGGTTTTTTCCATTGTCAATTGTTACTTTTTATTTTGTCTGACCTCAATTTAGTTTTCATATAGTATTGATAACAAAAATAATTATTCTCACAATTTATGCATTTCTGAAGGTGTTTATTTTTCTTGAGCAATAACAAATACGTTATTGCTTGGACAGTAGCCTTTACAATATTCTTTGGCATAGTACAATTTTCATTGGGATAGTCAAAGAAAGAATTTGAAAAGTGTTAAAAATAGCAAAAGAAAAAGGCGAAGCTTAAGAAAATATCTTCTAAACAAAAAAGTATAATGAACAGTAGTGACATTAGTAACTGTTTTGAAGTAAGAATTATATCAGTTATAAATATAGGGACCTCATTGTCCAGAATTATGAAACTTTAAATTTTATTACTGCTTGTAGTGTTAATGAATAATTTCTCTTTGCAGATCAATAGATCTCTTATTGCAGAGAAAAGGAGGCTTAAGATTCATTTCAGTTCACAGGTGAGAAGGAAAACTTAAGTTCATGTGATCAGATATAAATGCTTTCATATCAAAACATTGGTGCATTGCTGTGAAAACATACATGGATTTGTAGGGCAGAATAGTGGTCCAAACCCTGGCCTTGAGAGTGTGTGGTGGAAGGAATTTCACAAATGCAGATGTCAGCCATATCCTTCACTGGAGGCATGGAAGACTGGAGGCTGGGAGAGCTGTGAGTGAGACTTTTTTGCTATGTGGGTATGGGCCATATACTGCAGGTGTCATCTAGATTTTGGTGTCGATTATGAGTCCCATAAATGTGGATTTCTATTTAATAAATTAAAACAACATAAGAGTCTGTGATCTAAGCAGAAAAATGAGAACACATCCCTGAAGTGGCAGCATTAAATCAAAGGAGAGTAAGCATGGCTGTTGTAGCAGTAGGCTGTGGGGAGGCACTTCCACCCCCTCCTGGGATTATGCTGCCTACTCTGGACCTTTCTTACACAGCACTCTTGGAGTAGGAGCCCAGGTGAGCCGGGGGAGAGCTGAACCAAGGTGTCCAACAACCTAACAGCCAAGCTGCAGTACTGAAGGGGAACCAGGAAATAACAGATTTTTCTCAGATATGCAAGTTTCCATGTAGGTTTGCCTAGTTCTGTAGAGTAAACATTTGTGTGAAAGAGTGTGTTTTTACAAAGCTTGTGGAAGAAAAAGGAGGAGGAGAGAGAATTGCATGATAAGATTTGTTACAATATTACTAACTCTCATCTAATTATGAGTTAATGAGACTCAATGTTTTACTTGAAATCCCCTGCCATCCTGTGCTTGTGTTTTTTTCTTTTAGTCAAAATCTTTAACGAGACTCTGAAAACCTTATAGGCTCAAAACCAAGGACACTTATACCTTGAAATTTATTGTTATTATCAGCATTTTATTATTTTTATTACACATCATGAGGCTTTTATTGCTGCAGTTGTCAACCCTTCTACACTGGGTACCTATTCAATGAATCCATGCAATGTCTCACACCAAGTGAGACACCACCCGTTTTTGCCTCTGACAGCATGAGAAGCAAAACAGAGAAAGGGCCATAATGTCCTCTGTCTGGACTCTCTGCAGCAAGTCACATCTGTACAACAGAATATTTCAGATGAAGAAGTTTTGCTGCATGTTTTCTTTTCACCATAATCTGAATGAATAATGAAGTTGCGTTTGATACACAGAGTTATTTGGGGAGATACCTAGAATATACCTGAGGTAAAACAAAAAGATGAAAAGAATTAGATTATTAGCTTTAAGTTTGCATATTGAAAATAAATACTAAGGTTGTGAGGATAGAACCATCAGGCAGACAGCAGGTGGGCCAAGCAGCAGGAGGGAAATGATACTGCACCTGCTCTGCACAATCAAAAAAAAAAAAAACCCTGGTAATTTTTGCATAAGACCTGCTTTTATTCTGTTATTTTATTTCTGTATTTTCTTAGTTCATCTTAAAATATTTAGGAGGGAGATCTGGAGATTTAAAACCCCTTTATGCTATGTAGGTTTCTATGTGTACATGTGTTCTTATATGTATCACTGTGCTACCTGAACATTAGTGTGGTGCTAAAATAGTAATAAACACCTTTTTTATTGTCCTCATGGAGATAGTCCACTACTGTTATTCCCATTTTACAAGTGAACAAAAACAAAGCACAGAAAAAGGTGAGCATCAATTCATGACTTAACTGTAAACATAATTTATGGGTTATAGCTCAATTGTGTAGAGGATGGAGCTAGTGCATAAAAATGGGTTTAGTTTCCTTTTGCTCTCTTGCATCTCTGCTTGTTCACTAACCCTGTAGTTCACTGAAGAATTTGCTGTCTGGTCTAATTTTAGTCAGATTTGAAACAGCTGCAGGGGTCAGAAAGTACATCATATATCAGTGTGGCAAAGGAAGGTGCTAAGCCTGGCCTTATTTTTCTTGTGCACCAAGCAGTAGAGAAGACAACAGCATACAAGCTCTAGGTTGGGTATGTGGTGCAATAGGATCAGTTTACAACTAGTCAAAGCAAGATTACCCAACTAAGTCATTATTAGGGCCATTGTATAGGGAACACCTGTAGTAAAGCAGATGGATTCTACCAGTAGGTTTGGCTTCAAACTGCTGGCTTCCAGAGCTGACTGTGAGCTATTAGGGGATGTTTCTAGAGAGATGGTTGATCTAAAAAATGCATGCAGGTTTTGGATGTTTGGTGTCATAAGAAGACTGTAGGGTTATAGGACTAGAGTAGGACTAGAGTTGAGTTATATATGGTAGGAATTATTTCATTCCTGTAGTGACTAATGAAGATGTTTTTCATTGGCCACCAGTGATTGAGGATTTCACTATGATAAAATTTACCTTGACTCAAAATCCTGTTTATCAAGGCTTGTACTTGGTCATAGATCTTTATAAGTAGTGTAGGTGATATTTTTCTGGTTTATACTTGTTTCATTCTGAAAGAGTTGAAGAATCACTGAAGAACTGACCATGACTAAAGATAGTAAACACACTGTTGTCTGACAACTATAACATTCTCAAACAGGAGAATCAACTACTTCTTTTAAAGGCGGTACAGAAACTGGCAGTTTAGCAGCAAACTGCAGCTGGCTTCAAAAGAGAATTATAGGTAGCTTGATTGGGTAGATTAACTAGGTACTGTATTATTCTCTAAATGAGAACTCTCATAATTTTTCTTCCAAGTGTGCAAAGTACATTTCATATGGTTGTTTAATCGTTGCATGCATATTGGTGGAAGAGCCCATTCTGTCTGAAAAAGGTGGCTCATATCCACCTTAAGGGAGTTCTTTATGAAATGGACTGCATAAATAACTGGTTTTTGAGGAAGATCCCCTTTATCTCCCAAGTGTACTGTATGTTTAACTAAGCTATCATTGTCATTCGGATTAGTTGATATGCCAATCCCAGTATTTGAAAGACAAGCTGAACATTGTGTCCATAGAAAGAAAAGATTAAACAAATTCTATGCAAATAACATTTTATACTTGTTTTTGAAGGTTTCATAGTAGATTGCAAAGCTATTACCAATACATTCATTCTTTTAGGCAGAACAACAGCAATCCTCTAATGTTAATTTAGGACAAGAAAGTAATTACAACAAGATGTTTAGAAGTTTGTTCCTTTTGTCAGTTATTTATAACTGTAAAACAGCTTTGCCTCTTGAAATATAGCAAGTGGGAGTGGAAAAAAAAAAAAGGTGAGCTTTTTATTATTTTTCCCAAATGAAAAATAAATATGTCATTGAGTAGGTATAAAACCTTTTTTGCAGAGCATACAGTAGTGTAGTTACAAAAGACAGACAGGTTACTGCAGATGGGCTGTTGTTTGGCTCTTTTGAACTTGAGCAAGGGGAGATTTCCCTTTGGTATAGATTCTCTTGCACAAGCTGACAATCGTTATGTTCAAGTGTGAAGAAAGTGTAGCTGCCCTAACTTTAGCTATTCATTGCTTGTGAAGTTCTAATCACTGAGTCAGCTGAAGATGATGTCCTATTTCTTCACGGGTCAGGTGCAGTGCTGGTAATAAGAATGAAAGCTTCTGTAACCTGTTCTGCTTTCTAAGATGCCTTATTTGTGAGTTAGAAAAAGATGAGAACATGGACCCAAAACTAGCAGTGAAGTATTTTGGGGGTTGGATTTTGGTGGTTTTTCGTGTGTTTTGGTGTTGGGATTTTGTTGTGTTTTTTTTTTTTTTCCTCATTTGTTTGGGGTTTTTAATTGTTGTTGTTTGGGGTTTTGTTGTTGTTTTCTGTGATAAACCAGATTCTAGCCTGTGTGTATGTGATTTTGTCTATTGGCTCAGGTATTATAACTGCCTCTGAAAATAAGATTAAGTCATATCCTGCTGCACCTAAATACCAATTTGCATGTCCTAGTCCTTAAGTAATCTCTCCCTCAGAACTTGTCATGGAAATATATATACATATTTTGTAGATATTTGTTTTTTAAACACTTGACCTTATAGGATTTGTGTTCTGAATGGCTTTTGATATATATGTCTTTATTTTCTTTTAGCTGTATTAAGTCTTTATAACTTAAATGATCTTTATCCTCTTTTTGAAAATATGTGTATTTCTGTTGGCATTATTTTATCTGTTAAAAAAAGTTAGTTTATATACTGCAAAATAAGGTTTTTAACATATTATATTTAAAGAAAAAAAAAAAGGCTATCGTGACACTTTGGATTCCTTTAAAACAGACAGTGATTCCCACCTCTGAGACTGTAAATCTTCAGCTTTCTGACAGGTCACAAGCACAGCCACACGGTGTAAACCTATAACTTTTAAGAGTATCACACAAACTGCAGACCACTGATCCCTGCAGAACTACGAAACTAAGATGTTCTGTTCGGTGGTTCTGTCATTGGTATTTCAGTGCATCATCCTTGTAAATTCGTCTCATCATTTGAAATCCTTGTACAGTTTAGGTGCAAGGACTGATAATAAGACTTTTTGTATTTTATAACAAAGGCATCTGAGGAAAGATGGAGAAAGTAATTGCTTCTTTTTGGGTTGTCATCAAAATACATGACACTATAGCTGAAAGAGAAGTCTGGTGTGCTATCTGTGCTACACTCCGAGGACTAAGTGCTTTCTATCTCTCACAATAGTAATGACAAGTAATTGAGGAGCTCTGCAGGATACAGAGAAAGTTTTAATTTGTGTGTTCTGAAGACTGATGAAAAGACACATCATATCTTCCTTTGGTTTGATAATGTGACCATGCTTGGTTTTCTTTGCCAGCACCATAGGCTTTCTGCTTGCTGTATGTCCGTAAAGTTACCCTTCTGGAAAGGAGGATGCTCTTCCTTCCTATTTCTTCAGCCAGCCTTTCCTGTTGCTTTTCTGCTCCATTTGCCAATGTTGACAAAAGCCATTGCAGATACTGGGTTGAACTGGTTTGTTTTGTGCTATATACTATAGGTTAGTAATTCTTACAGTAATAGTAATTCTTATATACATAAGCATCATTTGGGTGGGGGGAAGTTACTTTTACTTTGTAATAACATGTCATACTGATGTTTATGATATAACATTATAAAAGTAGTCTAATTGTTACTTGTGGGTCATATTAGCCTTCAACCAAAAACCAATAATAATATACATGCTTTAACTCTAATCCAGTGAATAATTTCATTGATTCCCATGCACTGCTCACCTACTAAAAAGTAAAAATGTTTAAGTGCTTTTCCAGACTGAAGTCTTTATCAGTAGCCTGCATATTATATATGGGTATTGTTCAGATACACAGGATATTCATGTGGTGAATTATTCCTTTATATTTGATAGGATTGAATAGTATTTTTGTATCTATCTGCTCTATTCATTTTTCACATGTTAATGACATTCATCTTGTCTGTCTGTGGCATTTTTAATGTGCCCATCACCAGAGTATCTGCCTGTCTCTTCCGCAAAATAAATGTCTCTCAAGAACAGATAGAAGCAGTAATGCATGTGTAATTATTAAAAAAAAAAGTATTACTGAGATGTAGTAGCCTCTCTTCCCCCACTCCGATACTTATTTTTCCTAGTGACAAAATCTGCAAGCACTGAGCAACAAGTTTATCAATTTGAACAGGCCAACTGCACAACTAAATGTATGTGAAACTTAACAAATCCCTCAGGGAAGCTGACTGTATGAATTTCCAAGTCTCCGTTGAGTTACTGAGGTGCGACATGGTGGATTGAACTTAATGCCTTAGGCAAGCACAGTCAAATAGAGAGTTTAAGATTTTGCTGTGTTCATGAAGGGATCTGCTGGTAGTTGTCTAAATTAAGCTTTCAGAAAAGAATGCAACACTATCATGAACTCTTTCCCGTGAATATTTTGGGAGGTTATTCTGGTTTAAAAGAAATCCAAGTAGGATTTCCTCTGTTTAAGCTTCATAGCAGTTGCAAAAAGATTGAAGTGTTCCCCCTACTAGGAACAGCAAAATACTAGAACAGAAATTTTTCATTTACAGTGTTCTGTCTGTTTTAAAGGCATAGCATCTTAGCCAAATATGGGATTCCTCACCTGCGTGGGAATTGACTCCTATGACCCCCTAGGTGCTGCTGGTGCAAAGACTATGGGGACTGCACACCTGCCCTGTGTTTCTCACCACCTCTTCCTGTGTGTATCTTTGTGAAGGGAAAATTGATCCTAGTGACTGATCTGGCTTTAGTGACCATTACGACCCTCTAGCAGCTAGCCTGAAGAAGCTGGCAGCAGCTTATAGAAAAGTCTGTAGACACGCTACAGAGTTTAGATAAGATCTGCAGTGACAGCAGTGCTTTCAGCTCACAGTGGTAAGAAAACTACTTACTATGTATGTGCTAAGAGTTGGAGAGCCACCAGAAGGGAATGGAAAGGAATGGATATTCAAGTGTGTGCGCAAATCCAAAGCTGGAGCTGCTGGTAGAGCTGAGTCCTGAGTAGGATTTGAGCTGCCTCAGTTATTGACAGTGGTGGCAAAGGGAAGAGGAGCTTCGGAGTTAAAAATCACTTCCTGTGTCTATGGAAAGAGGCTGGATTTCACTGTGTGCTGTTCACCTTCAGTTATGATTGGGATCTCCAGCAGTATTTCTTCTCTAGTGTGTATGCACAGAACTGTAAGTGATGCTGGGACTTCCAGCATCGCTCTTCTTTCACAAAAGACCCAACTCCTTGGGTCACTGTAGAATAAATAGTATATTTATAAGGTGGCCTGGTCACACAAAAAACACCATGCGCTTCTCATAATCTGAGGCAAGCATTCATTGGCTGGGGAGTGCTTTACTATTTTCTGAATTTTGTGTGTTTGTTGTTTTTTGAGTTTTTTTAACTTGTTCTCAGATATTTTTATTATCGTTCATTTAAATTGGCTAGGTGGCAGTTTCTGTTATTACCTCATGTAAGCTGGGCCAGGAAAATTAAACAATTGTATACTACTTGGATTATTAAAGGCGATATGGGGCTGAGGTGGCACTGTATATTTGCCAACTCTGTATTTGGACCATAATATTTCTTTAGATCGTTGAATTTCAAGTATTGATGGTGATCTCAGCTGTAGGATGAGCCCATGCTCATTTGTTAACCCAGGACTTCCAGCAATTAGCTATAGTCAAATAAATATCAGGGGATATAGGAATGATGCTGACCTCTTCAGATGAGTGATACGTTTACATTGACTCACTATTTTTTTAGTTAGATGATGGAAATTGATGAGTACATTTCTCATGCTGTCCTGGTCAGATTATTGGTCAAGTGTTGAACTTCAGGGCCAGGGGCCTGTCTAGCCCTTGATGTTACCTCAGAGTTTCAGGTTCCAAGGAGATGAGATACTGCTCCAAACCCTATAGGAATGGAGAGTTAGGCATACGAACATGCATATTTTGTATGTCTCCTATTGCTGAGAACAAGCAGTAGTCTGCCAGCACTGACCAATCCCTAGAGGTAATTACTATAATTCATTAGCAAAGCCTCACTTCCTGGATAATTTGAGTTGATTAGTAGGAACTTTGTTCTATCACCTGTTTTGGCTGAGCATTCAGTTACAGGTTTCAGACTCCAAAGACTTAATGGATTTACATGTAGAGCTTACCCGGCAGGGAGAAACAACTGAAATCTAATGCAACGTGTTACTTCTCATGTAGCCTTTGGAACTTGGTGCAAGGGTTAATCGGAAGGAGACTTTCTAACTCAAAATAGCAAAACTTTTTTCTCCTGTGCTTTCTTTACTTCTGGATCCTATGACCTTGTTATATCAACTGATTACAGCTGACTACTTTTGGAGAATTTAGAGTAATTTGTTTCTCAAATGCTAATAACATTGCAGTAGGTTGTAGATCTTCCTGAAAGAGAGCAGGAACTATGCAAGTTTTCTGTGTGACTGAGAACAACATTAGCCATTATTTTACAGGAAAAGAGTTATTGGTCTATTACCTATATGTGACTGAGAATGACCAGCGTTTTATTTGCTTATGCACTTTAGTAGGCAATAGTATGTAGTAGGAGCCTGTAAGTCATAAGGTTGTGGGAAGATCCCTGTTAAATCAGAGGATGTACCAATCCTATACCTGTAGATTTTGAGCAGGGTTTAGTGACTGTTCTTCCTATTTGTGGATTTCAAGTTCACAGAGTCATAGAATAACTTGGGTTAGCAGGGGCCTTAAATATCAAAGTTTGCCCTTCCCATTTTATGTTTGGAGTGAAGTATTGTTTGGTTCATCTGTATGTGGACAAATAAAACCCACAATATATAGCCAAATTTTGTTATTGTTAAGCTAATATGAATGACAGGCAAGATAGCTCTTCCCAGCATTGTTGCCTGAGGACATAACACTTCAATTTTTTACTTTCTTTTTTTTTTTTGTAATTTCCTTTGTTCTGCTTCTTATTCAGTTATAAAACTAATAAAAATTTTAGACTAAGATGTATGTTTTTGAAGAAAGGCTAGAAGTGCTCCCTTTCCTTCCAGAGTGATACTTTTGTGGAGGAGACAAACAGCATTGATGGACTTGATTTTAAGTATTAAGCTGGAAGTGGAACAACTTGATGTGAGGAATGAATTATTTTTTTTGATTTACATTAAAAGGGATCTATAACCCTTGAAGTACAGGAGTGTAATATTGACCTTGCATAATATTACTAAAGTAATTTTGTTAGGCTGCCTCAAGATATGTGGTGCATTAGGTAAGAAATCAGCAAGCACCAAAGTTATTTTTTTCAGAAAGGTATATTAGTGAATGCATAAACTTATAGGTGGTTCCACTGACAAATCATGCACACAATTTTTATATGAATTGAATTGAGTAATAAGTAATTTATACCTTATCTAATATGACAGAATATTGAATACCTTTGAAGGTATTGAATACCTTTGAAAAGATGCTAGGAATTCAGTACTCTGAATAGATTTGGTGGAGAACAGTCAAATACCTTTGATTTTTCTGGTTGTCACTTCTTATTTTTGTCAAAACTGCGTTTCACCGATGTTTTTTTGATATGTGCAGTAAGAAGACAGGAAAGGAAGAGTCACTGCAAAGAAAAGTTTTATTGCCGTATGCAGGTATTACCACATCTTTTATATCTCAAAACAAAAGAGTTCAAGTTTCATCAGTATTGGTAGACTTAGAAGTTTGTCATTAGGACTGAACTGCATTTCTTTGGGGTCCAGTGTATGTGGTGTTTTGCCTTGGGCTCTCAATATTTACTGCTGCAAGGACTATTGGCTGTCAGATAAGTCTGTATTGTGAGTTACTGTATTTCAATAAAGCTGTGGCCTTGGCCTTTAATCTGGTTACCAGAAATCTATGTTTTCTGTCTGTATAGTCCAGAGTGGCATTTGCAATGTAAGAAACATTTTAAAGATTTGCTTCCTTCTGGCAGATAAAAATGTTTTACCATCTTAGTGTTTTTTCCCTTAAAGAAGTATTCATCTTCAAATACTTAATGTCTTATACGAACAAGTAACCTGACTATCCTTGCACACCTTAACAGTATCCTGGCTTTAAAGAAAGGATTTTCCATTTTGTGAAAAAGACTTGATGTTATTCTTTCTTTCCATAATGGGTTTTGCATAAAGAAATTATCCAAAGTTATTGGAAAAGCTAATATTGCAGCAAATTGGGATATATTAATGCTTTTGAGCTTTGAAGTTTATTTCTGGTAACAAAAGCATTGCAATTTATTAATATTTAGTTAAAACTGAAATACTATGAAAGATAAGCAAAATATACATTTAATTTCTTTTTATACTAAAATATTAATAAAGTTATCTAAATACAGTATAATAGTATGTGAAGTTCTGATGTGGGGTTCTTCTGGAGCCTTCTGGCACAGGGAAGGGATGTGCCAGATGCAGAGCTTGCTGTAAGTGGAAACTAAATTAAAACACAGAGATAGAGGGGCCTGGAAGCTGGTAGAGTATGGTTCTGCCTTTCATCCACTGATAAACAGGTCTGGCTAGCTTTCCACTGCTAAAGTGATGCCAAGTTACATCCTGGACTACCCATGCAACAATTGTGGGAGACTTTTAGTTATTTGCAATACACCCTACCAGGCTTTGCTATATTCTCGCTACCTGTCTTATTCGTACTATGCAGTTAAAATTGACTGGCCTTATAAATTGTTTAACATTTAGAGCATTAGTAAATGGAAACTTTTCCAAAACTTTTATTTTAGGCATTTCAAAAGTTTCGTTTAATCTAGTGTGCAACTGACACAAAACACTGTATTATTATGAACAAGCTATTTTATTTGCAGCTAAGGGGCAATAAATAACAAATACTAATTCGTAACAGATTTTCTCATGATGAATTATTTGTAAATATTTCCCAAACATATTAGCTATTCAAAAGTTTCAATCACAATTTAAGTAAATTTAGTTCTTACTGACTTGAAGGTGCTAATTGTGAGACTACTTGGGATGTGAAATTTAAGCTCTTTCCATTGGGTTTCTGATCCATTTTATTCTCTGACTGAATAGATACCCGATTTTCAAAGTTGTATCCCAAATACTAGTGCTTACAAATTCTGCAGTAGGCAAAGCAGTTTCTTGTTCTTTAGACAGTTCTATCAGGAAATAAGTTTACCAGAGCACTGGTTAAGATCACAAAAACATTTGAATGTTATAGAACTGAAGATGATAAACCATGAAAGTGAATTTTTTTCAGTTTCTGCAGCTTGGGAACAGAAATATATGGAAATGAAATGGCTGCAAGTGAAGCAGCACACTATGGATAATCTATTCTGATCACTTTCCCAAATATGTTACCTTCCCAAGGACTTCTGTGTTGTTTCTCTTCTGTTCTCCTTCGGAGTAAACATTTATAAACTGCTTAATCCATTCTCAGCAAGTACATATAACTTTCATGGACACTAACGGTAATTACTTATGCTTAGTGCCAAGGAAATAGGACTTTTCTTAGGGTAAAATTAATTTAATTTGCATAAATTAATGTAATTGACAGGTCCAAAAATCCACTACTGTGCAATCCAGGACCAAAGTGTTGGGGCTGTCTGCAATGTGCAGCCTTTCATTGCAGAACCCTGAGTTGGAAGGGACCCATAAAGTCCTGGTCCTGCATAGGATATCTCAAGAGTCACACCATGTGCCTGAGAGTGTAGTCCAAATGCTTCTTGAACTCTGTCAGGCTTGGTGCTGTGACCACTTCCCTGGGGACCCTGATCCAGTGCTCACCCACCCTCTGGGTGAAGAACCTTTTCATAATATGAAGTCTAAACCTTCCCTGGCGTAACTTCAGACCAATTACTCAGGCTCTTTCACTGTTCACCACAGAGAAGAGATCAGTGCCTGCCCCTCCTCTTCCTTTCATGAGGAAGTTGTAAACTGCAATGAGGTCTTTCCTCAGTCTCCTCTTCTCCAGGCTGAACAGACCAAGTGACCTCACCTGTTCTTTGTCTGGCTTCACCTCTAGGCCCTTCACCATCTCCATTGCCCTCCTTTGGAGGCTTTCTAATAGCTTTGTATCTTTTTTATATTGTCACTATTTCTTATATGACTTTCAAGTAATTTCTCTTAAAGGTCTCTTCCAACTGTGACAAATCTCTGATTCTCTCCTTCCAGTTGCTTGGCCCTATTTGCCAGTCTCTAGCATTTCCATGGCTACCATTTGGCTAGTTTTCAGGTTTTTGACTAATTTTCCCATTGCCTTTCTGTCAGATAGTTTGTCAGTTTGTGCAGCTTTCAGATGCAATGCATCCTATTATTAATGATGGTAGGGTTCAAGAAAGTGCACTTCATTAAACTTGAAAAATTAGTAGGTAGCTTTCTGTAGGAAGCAAGTGCATGGCACAGTGATGTGAAGGCAGTAGACAGTTCTTTAGTGAAACATTCAAAAGGACTAAACACTAGCTTTCCTAGTGCAAAGAAATAAAGTTCAACACAAGTCTGGTTTAACTAAACGTGAACTCTTTAGTGACTTAAAACTTGAGGGATGTTGTCAAAAGCTGAAACTGGGTCAGTTTGTTATGGATGGGTAAAAGAATGGTATGGGCAAATGGAGATAAACTCTGAAAGACTTAGGCACAAAGTGGAATTCAACTATAAGAGACAAAGCACTGAGAAAGGAAGAATGAGAAAAAAGGGCTTGGTCATTGCTTAGTGAGCAGGTAAGAGACCAACAGATGCCTTGGCATTCTTAGAATAACTTGTTAACTTCTTGCTGCTTAATTTTCACTGGAAGTAGTAACAGACATGAGATTTCTTACTGTTAAAATCTATGCCAAAGTTTGAGAAGCTCAGCCATCCATATAAAAACCAAAGGAATGAAAAATACCTAGGTAAGTAGAGTTGCAGTGTGGGGATTTCTTTGTTTTGTTCTAATTTAACAACTAATGATATTCAAGAGTAATTGAAAACTGGTCAGGCAGCTAACATACCTGACAGCATCATCTATGAAAACTGTTGGAGAACTGGTAAGATTCCTAGCATACTAGCAGGTGTAGAGCTGTGCTCAATTCGACACGAGTTAGATGCCTAAGTTAAGACTCTAGGCTTCAAATAGTGACTAGAGATAATTCCAGGCTCCTAGTGGAGTCAGGGGGCTCCTCTGACAGTGTCTTTCCTTATCAGAAATTCTTGTTTAGGCATTTAATTGGTTTCCTGAAGAAGGTGTCTATGACTACTGTTTTTTCAGCCATTCTTCTCTTTAAACCTTATTGACCCAATTAATAGACCAATCAGCAAACTTCATCTATTGGAAAAATACACATTGCTCATAAATATCTGGAAGAAGTCCACACGACTCCTTCAATAAACATAGTGTCAACAAGTCTACCCTACAGTAATAGGATAAGCACACATTATAGGAAGCAGAGAAACAAAATGTGACATATATTTTAATAAAATTCTAGCTTTTAGTAAATATCTTAGTTTTGACATTCTTTCTTCATCTGTTCTATGATAAAGATGATGATGATGAAATTACCGTAAAGGGGTTTTGTTGATGATTGAGAGGAAAGTCATAATCAGATGGACAGCCTAGAATTCTTACATAGGTACCAAACTGATGCCCTCAACTAAGTAATGTGAGCACAGTTTCAGTGTGGACATGGTGGGATGCCTTCAGGACCTGGTAACGTTTTTCTTCACTGATACCTTGGATGAAGAAATAGGAAATATTTATTAAATTTGTAGTTGTTACCTAGAGCTACTTTCAGAAGGAAGGTCTGTGTGCATTTTAAAGCATAGGATTAGAATTCCAAATTATATTGATAAATTGAGGAAATAAAATATATACAGTTATATAAGGGAAGTGCTAAACTTCATGATGCTAAAATTTTAAATACTTGGTGAGATGACGATCTAGAAGAAAAAGCATCTTGGGGTCCTGGTAGTTGGTAACAAGCTGAACTCAAGGATTAGTGTGGCATGTTAATACAAAAACAAAGATTGGATCATAGGACAAGGAAATGGAAGAAAACCACATCTTTTTTTCTCAATCTCATACAAGTGTGTTTCTAACACTGTGAAAGGTCAAACAAACTCACTTCTGGGTACTAGTAATATACAGAAGGCAACAGCTTCTTGAACTGATTTGGGTGTGCTTCCCAGTCCTTGTAATAAGTACCATCTCAAACTGACTCATTTTATTGATCCATTCCTTCATAAAAAGAAAATATACTGGTGTGCATATCTATGCTTTGTTCAACAGCTAATAAAGTTAGCATTAAGTTATGTACTGATGTGTAGACTCCTCATAAACACTAATTCTGTTCATGGTACTTCACAAGTATGCAACCTTCTTATTAGCATTATAATGCTGATCACATTCTATTTATATATGTACTGTGGCATCAGTGTAGCATGTAAGTGTAAACTGCATGTGTATTACAAGTGTTTTCCCATGGGTTTGGAATTTCAAGTGTTTTTTGATTTTTTTTGGTTTTTGTTTTTGCACAAGGGAAAAGCCTGTAAGACTTCTCTTCAACTAATGGCACAACATGACTTGGGAGATGATGCTAGAGGATCCTTCTAACTGTTTTCCTTGTTTTCTGTGATAGGGTTTAAAGTTCTAAAGGCCACTCTTGCATCTGAGCATCTGCTGCTCCTTTCTGTTTGGCTATAACATGCTTGTCTTATGATATACTTCTATTTGGATATATTTGTCTTACGGTTATTTAGAATAGATACAAACAGAACAGTTCTGATTTGTGAGAAAGTGAATATTTATGAAGATCTTGGAACAGAATTAAAATATTTGCTGTTAGATATGAATTGGTTCTCTGGTTTACTACTGTGGGAAGCTTTGGAAAAGATTAAATAAAGCTCAGGACTAATCAGTAATGGAATTCAAAAGTGGAAAAGACCAGTTAGATCACCCAGTGTTTCTGCCTATATGCAGTGAATTTTCTAGTCTACTTTCTCCTGTTGTAATAATCAAAAGCTAGTGGGTTTCTGCCATCTACCCTGTCAGGCTGTTCTATTGCCTAATACAGTCAGCTTTTAGGAAGATTATCTGATGATGCCTATGTTCATTCTTTTATCTTATTCTTGTGTTTCTCATTGTTCCTTGTTTCCACTTAAGTGGATATTATTTTTCCATTAGATCATTTTAAGTGGTCCTTTGCAATTATAGCATAATGTTCCTGTGTATCAGTGGAGAATCCATGTGTATTTGCCTAAACTTTTGGTATTCTTTGTGTGCTTGTGTATGCCAAAGCTAGGTGGAAGTCATAAACTGCAAATGTAGCAAGTTTCTAAAAATGTGGGCAGGTATCTTTGCAAGTTCAGTTTTGAATCACTGGGAGGACTGATCAGGGCATAGCTGTTGGTATAATAGGCAAAGTCTCTTCCTCTTTATGTAAGAAAGATGTGGTTTTTAAAAAGTGAAATGTTCAATAATCAATATGCTCTTAAAAATCGACTTTCTATATTTGCCAAGCCACCTGAGTATCATAGGCAGTAAGAGAAAGCTTTTTAATGACAGCTGGGTAATAGTGATCAAAAGAAAGCTGCAGCAGTGCTGTCTAGAAAGATGGGTCACTGCATTCAATTTGTATTTGTTCAGTGGTTAGGAAACTGATGCCTTTGGAAGTTATTTGAATGTGTTGAGTGGAAGGGTTAAAAGAATTTGAGCTGTAAGCTTAAGGGAGTTTTGAAGAATAAAACCAAGTTTTGTAATTCTGTTGAATGCTTATGAAGTAAAAAACCTTAGACCCCATGCTCTAGATTCTAGTCTTGTACTTGGGTGCCACCTTCATTTCCTTCTTCTGCAAAACCTGAGAAACATAGGCAGGGATTCAGAGAATGATATATGTCTTCATGGAAGATTAGGGCCTGAGCTATTTTATCAATCATTCTGAAGTATTTCTACCAATGCTGTCATCATAAGTTTCCCTATCTCCAAAATTATTGTGATCCCTTTACTGTAGTGGTACCTTTTATAAAGTATCGTGGTGGCTAGATCACGAAACGATCTACAGAAATCTAGAAACAAAACCTTTTTTTAACTTTTGGTAGAAACCACAATATTTTGATGATTTTCCCTACATATTGGTAATAATTGGTAATAATAGTCATAGGGTGTGGGAGATAGTCTGAGACATTTACTTCTGTATGTCTAGTGCTGACAATCTGCAAGATGTAGCATGTTCTCTGGCCTCTGTCTAGCAACAATTTAATTTCTTACAATTTGTATTTAAAAAAAAAACACCCAAAACCAAAACCAGCCCAAACACCCCAAACTCCATGTGATTATTTGAAATCTGATAAAGGTTAGTCCATTAAACAGCACATTATTATTTTTTCTGTTAAGAGAATAAACCTGTTGAACTGGAAGAAAGCAAATTTGCTCTTACTTATTTATTGGATGGAGTAACCAATGGCCTTTTAAAGGAATGAATTTACGTATAACAAATGATGTGCATTTGTTCCTTCTATGCCATGTTAACTTTATGGGTTAAATTGATTTCTTAGAATACCAGCAAGCCATATATTCATAAATCCACAGTTGGGATAAAATGGGGGGTTTCCCCCTTATTTTCGAAAGTGCAAAATGCTGTAATGCTCCTTAGGTTTGTACAGTGGTATCTCATGAAATTAAGATCATAATACTAGAATCAGTTATTACTTTATTGTGGTTTTAATTACAAATTATTTACCCTTTCTTGAAAAATAATTGTCTTTTTTGTAAATGACAAGTACCATGATGCTGATTTTCTCGTGTCCTACACTCTATATGTGTGTGTGCATGTGAAGGTTTTTTTCTTTTTTAGCATTGGTACTTGGAGCATAACATTACGTTTAAATAGTGTCCAATGTGAAGTGGCATATTGCAGATTTTTTTTTTTACTGTCATTTAAAATGATTACATGGAATACAGGACTGTAGATAAATAGGTCTTATTTTACTTGATTTATTTTGCAATAAATCAAGTATGTAAGGGAAATGCGAGTGTGTGGATTCTCCTGACTATATCTGTGAAACCCCACTGATGGCATTGGGGCACTATCAGTGGGATTGTGGAGGTGTAATTTGAGTATACTCTAGAAGTTGAGTAGATGAAGCCAATAATGTCCCAGTGGTCCTTTGAATTTGGCCCCATGAAATTAATTTCCACCTCAGCTTGTACACAGAATAAATTAATTCATACAGACCCAGTACTGCTCTCCTATAATCTGTGTAATTGCTTGTTTATGCCAGCACCTGGTAGGTCTCTTTATCTCTGAACTTTTGTGCTCTGCAATATTAGCTTGTCTAAGGCTGTAAAATTAAAAGTTACTTAAGGATTTTATTGAGCTGAAGGGATTGTGTTTTTCAGCCATAGAGGGTTTGTTTACTTAGCAGTGATTCAACCCCACCCAGTTGTAAGGCCAGCCCAAGCTGTTATCACACAATAGGACTTGGTGTTTGACCATAACTGCACGTCTCACTCAACAGGCAATCAGCATTTTAATTAGTGATTAAAGGAAAGTCATTGTACTCTAGCTGCTTTATCACAATAGCTTAATAATTTTGTGTTGAATAAATAGATAATGCAAAAGGGAAACCTCCCTCATAATGTTGTTGTCATTAAGAGCTCTTTACTCATTTGTGTATGTATTAAAACACACCTGACATGAATAGAGGTAATTATAATTACTGCAGGGTTTTTGGCAGATTAGCTGACATTTTTTTCATTGTAAACCTTTTCCTTTATAATGCCACTCCAAAATGAATGCAGTATTTAAAAGTTCAGATAAAGGTAAGTAGTGGTGGCTCTGACTCACCAAGCTGTGTGGATGTGAATGATTGATTTGCTGTGTGCATCACTGGAATTAGGTAACTTGCATCATGACTGTGATGTACTGTGTAATTGATGCAAGCCCTTTCATAGCATTCTTAGATTGAAATCAATATTTATTTTGAGTGCAACAAATGTAATAAGCTGCATTTCTTGTATAAGCATTGGTCTAGCTTCATTTTTAGTTCAGTTTTGTAAAATATCGTTCAGAAGCAACTGATACACGTTTTGGTGTGGTGAAAGAATTAGTTAAAAGAATATAAACAAGATATGGAAAACAATCTAGTCTGAAGCTAAGAGTGCAAAGTTAATGTATCCTTTTTATTATGAATATCCTGACAGCTTATTAATGATTTTATTTATTTACTACTACAAATATTCTTCATCTGCATATCACATAAATGGGAACTATGCGTGGATATGCTTCACTATACTTTTATCTATACTAACAGTGAATCCTAAAACATGTAATAGTTTGGAGACAAATAAGAAAATCTCGCCTTCTATGTACCAGATAGATTTTTCTCAAAGTTAATAGGTTATTGCAAAATTATAGTGCTGTAAATACACAACTTTATTTACAGCAAGGATACACCTTTGATCTTGGGATAATTCATATGAGCGTTTTCGGTTTGATTTTTATTTTTCTTTCTTTTGGGTTAAAACCACTCTAACTTGTAACAAACCGATACTTTGCAAAGGATTTATACACCCAGTTTGATTACTTAGTTTTGAGGTGTGTGCCTATTGTCATGTGTCATGATTGCTAATTGTTAAGTTCAGGTATTGAAGTTCAGAGAGCTGTGAGAGCAGGGACTTTTGAGATCTCATTGCTTCATGATGTGCTTTTGAGTGTTAACAGTTCTTGTTCTAGGAGTCAACACCCACTACATCCATTTGATACTGTTGGTAATCCTCTCTGCTGGCAAATTTGGTGTGTTGAAACAAGCTCACACCACACCTGACTCAGTAAAAGATTCTCTGAAAAGATCTCTGAAATAGATACAGTGGTAATTACCATTAGATTCTTTTATAAGTCTTGTTAAAACCATTTTGCATGTTATATGCTTGAAGGTATCAGAAGAGTTATGTGAACCATGATGGACATGTTTCATGAAGAGAGTGTGCATATTTTGTTTGACCTCCCTCACCACCCCAACAATTCCCCCCCACACCTAACAGGTTAAGTCCACGAGACATTTAGACTTTTTTTGGTGTTGAAGTAGGAGTTAACTGCTATTGATTTATTTTTTTCCCCATAGGCTATTGTTAGTGGGGTTGTGAGGCATGAGTTACTTACCACATATATTGCTTTATAGGCTTTTCTGAAATATCATGCAAATACCTTAAATGCTTAGAGCAGAGGGACAGTTGAATATTTGACGTAAAGACTGGATGGCCAACATGAGGAATAAGAACAGTAATGGCATCAGATCAGGCACACACATTCCAGTTAGACGGAGATAGAAAAGGGGATTGTTAACTCCACTTATGTAGATTTAGAAATGTGGCTCATATTTACAGACTTCGTTTTTTTTTCAGTAACTGGAAGTCTTTCAAGACTTCCCTTCAGTACAGAGAGAGTCTAGACTGCCTTCCTATTTTGTTCCATGGTAATATGCACTTTAATTGAGTGTAACAAGCAAAGGCAAACAAATAAAACCCAAATAAAACCCCAACTGAGTTGTGCTTTATTTTTCGGGGAACAAAACAATTCAACAAATCTGAGATCTTTCTAACCTGCTTGTCTTGAAACTTTTAATAACATTTCATACAGTCATGTTAAAGGTTGGACGGGACCTTAAAGATCATCTAGTCCCCTAACCCACTCTCTCATGGATAGGGACCCTCCCATTAGACTGGGTGCTCAAGGCCTTATCCAACTGGCTTTGAGCACATCCCTGGGCCACCTGTTCTAGTATCTCACCACCACTCACAGTAAAGAATTTCTTCCTAATATCTAACCTAAATTTTCTCTCATTCAATTTGTACACATTACTCTTTGTACTATCACTTACAGTTCCTGCTGAAGAGTCCCTCTCTGGCTTCCTGGTAGGTCTGCTTCAGATACTAGAAGGTTGCTATGAGGTCTCCATGCAACCTTATCTTCTCCAGGCTGGACATCCCCAACTTTCTCTCCCTGTCTTTGTGGGGGGAGGTGTACCAGTCCTCTTATCAACTTTGTGGCCCTCCCCTGAGTTGCTCCAAAAGTTTCATGATCTTGTGTTGATGGCACCAGAACTATGTGCCAGTACTATGGGTGGAGTCTCAAAAGAGCAGAGTAGAGGGGACAATCACCTCCTTGACCTGCGGCCACTCTCGTGTTGATGCAGCCAGGACACGGTTGGCTTTCTAGGCTGCAGGCACACACTGATGGCTTGCATTGAGCTTTTCATCAACCATCACCCCAGAGTCTTCTCTGCTGGGCTGCTCTCCATCACTGCTCTACCCAATCTGTACGTGTATACTGGGATTGTCGTGGTGGAGGCCTTGCATTTGTTTTGCTGAACTTGATGAGGTTCCATCAGCCCACCTCTCAAACATGTCAGGTTCCTCGGATGAAAAACTCTTTCAAATTTCAAATGTATTTGTGATTATATATGCTTAATAGAAAAGACATATATGGAATAGATGATGGTACAGTGCTAAAAGTTGTGAAGTCAGTCATAATCTCCCTTTTTCATAGGTTTGCATTCTCAACAACTGAATTATCTTGGTAAATATCAGCCCACCTTTAGGGCGCTCCTGTAATTACAGTATTGTTTAAATGTTACATCCGTGTAACTGCATCTAGCAATATTCGTGATGTAAGTCACATAGCAGCATATTAAGTGTATGGTAGTTCATATAGCAATGCCTACAGCTGTCCAACATAGAAAATTTTTGGATACAAATCTGAGCCTCAGTTGTCAGTTTTAACAAAACAGCTCAACTGAGAACTATCAGCTTACAGCTACAGACCATCAGGTCTGCCAGCTTCCAGCGTGGCCATTAGAACTGCTCTAGTTGGACTCTATCAAAGCTATGGACCATCATTGACAAGAAGCAGTCTGGAGGTTTCAGAAACAGATCTGCCTGATCTGCCTGTGGTAGTCACTTCAGATGTAATTGTTAGGGGTCAAACCATTCTGGCAAGCCGAGAAAACAATGTTAGCATTACTTGTGAATTCAAAGATGGCTTCTGACATAGCTTTTTGGAACTTAATATCTTTCAGTCTAAAGTGCTAGCTGATCTCTTCACACCGGCCCTGCCCCTCCTCCTCACCCCTATACCCCCCCCCCAACATATTGTATTTTAGCTGGTTCTTAGTTAGCGGTACTTTTTTTCAGATTGCTAGTGAACATGTTGCTGTGGAGGTTAGTGTTGTCAGGTATTTACAATCATATCTTCTTTCCTAAGTATTAGAGCAATGCTCTCTGAGACCGTGTCAATATATGCATTTGGAGTGATAGGTAAGTTAAGGCATTTTTTAGTGAGAGGATTCATACAGAGAATGATGTTGGCCCATTTTGGTGTCATGGCCAATATCCATTTCTTGCTGAAAAAAGAACTGGAAGAATAGAAAAAAATATGCCAAGTTCTGTACAGAGTACCAACCAAACTTGCAAGTCAGACAATTTTATGCTTGCTATCTAACTTATCTTTGTACCTCTTGCATACTATAGAACACATCCCCAAAAAAAAAGAAGTCAAGTCTCCTGTGAATGACACTCATAAATGTGAAGTGCAGTTGTATATCAGGACTCTTACATTGTCCTTGTTACTGGAAACAGTGATGGGTGGAGCTTTTCCTGTGTAGTGACAGGGATGAGGTATTGTAGTCACTACCACCTCTGTAAATGCTTGATTCTAAAATACACTATTCCAAATAGTATTAAACTATGTGGTGCTACTGTGATTCCTGATATTAATTTACGATAGCAGTTGGGTGCCCTGGTTGTGCCTGGCTTCATCAGGTGAGTTGTGTCTCTGTCCTTCCCAGTCTTGCCTTTAGCTGAAGCAATGCCCTGCGTCTGGAGGTGAATCAGGAGGGAAATGAGGTAAAGGAAGAGCACTGCAGGGAGAGGTGGCTTTTATTCCAAACTGGAAGGACAGAGCTGCCCTGGAAGTGGATAACACTGAGATGTAGATCCTATGTGATTATGATGTGAGAGACAAGGAGGTTGGGAAGGAAACGAAAGCCATGCCTTTGTGCTGTGCATCTCCATGATGAACACCCTAGGCACAGATCCTGTATGGCTGACATGTAGGTCAGCATTCCAGAACAACCAGATTGCGAGCTTAGAAAGTCAAAAGTGGAAAAGGTCCCTGGTAGGATGTGCAGTTCCCTGACTCTCCACTGACTTTTTTCCCAGCCAGTTAAATTAGCATATGACAGTTATTCTTTTCAGTCGGTAGTTCATTTTCATATGCTTAAAGGCTAGAAATATCTCTCTGCTGCAGAAAGCAGCTGCACATCTGGGAGAGGTTTTAGTGTTGGTGGATTTACTTGCAGTCCAGGGCTAGCTGTCTTCCCTCATGAACCGTGTGACAAACTCATTTTTTTTTAAGAAAAAAAATAAAATTGGCATACAGTTGACATGATGTTTGTAATGACCGTTAGCCAAACTGTTGCAGAACTGCATATATTCTCTGCTCTGTTTCTTTTGGCTTGAGGGTTTTTGATGTAATGAGCAACCTCTGTAACACTATGCGAAATAAAGCATAGTTGTCTCTACGGTCACATTAGTAGTATACTAGATTTACTCTACAATGTTATGTGCATACTCAATACCTGTGAGATGCGTGTAACATCGCAGAAGCTTTCTAGCAATGAATTGCTAAACCAGTTGTTTAGATGGGTTTTCCAATAACTGTTTTGTATCCTTAGTACTGTAATCACTTCGGGCAGACAGTAGTAGATATGTGAGACTCATGCTCTTTGTAATACCTCTAAAATTAGTTTAATAGTATTTCATAGTTGTATTAAGTAACATCATGATACGTTTTGGCATCATAAGTCAAATGTCACCCTGCATTCTTGTCTGCTGGATGACACGAATATATATGTGTGCAGAGGAAAGGTTCATCATCTTTTTTACTTTTTTTTTTTTAAAGTCACTCACATGACTTGGGTGTCTCTTAATTGGTGACCTCTTTCCTCTGCAAATAGCAAAGAAGGGCAGGATTGTAGACTCCTGTTGTCCCTCCTTCCTGTTGTGGTCTTTTGTAGTGTTCTTCCTGTTGTGTATTCCTGCTGAGATTAAACACAGTGGCAACATGCCAGTCTATTTTGGGGAACCTGCCAATTTGGGAGGAGATGTTCATTGTGATCTGGTCCATGTCTTCCTTCCTAATAGTAAATGGATAACTGTTACCTAGCTGACATAGCCAGTTTTATGCGGAGTACATATCTTATTTCTATTATTTAATTGGATCATCCTGGTTGGCTTTGCTTGATGTGATGCAAAAGGATCGGTTTTCTTCAGCTTCTTAGTCAATTTTTATGATTTCTTTTTTTCTAGTGTACAGTTACATTAACAGAAAACATATGATAATTTTGACACTGAAAGAAGGTAGCTGCAGAATTTCATTGCAGAACAGAATAAGATCTTGAGACCCTTAAACTATGGAAACATTATAATAAGTTCTTTTTTTAATAGGGCTGCACTACTGATGTCGAGTTACAAGACAAGGTATATTTTCATGAACAGTAGCAATCTGTACATATTAGCTGTTCAAATCCTTTTGCAAATATGCAGATTCCAGTAGTCCTTTTCCACTGTAGCTATTAATGCAGATGCTATTTAGTACTAGTGCTATTTTCCAGAATTATCAACAGTTAATCAACATGCTATCCTCCTAAGCTAAACTTTAACCGTGCATGTTGTATTAATATAAAACAGATCTATAAATGATATGAAATGTATAAACTAGTTTATAGATCTATTAATAATATGTAATACATTTTTTTTTTTAACATTAACACAAATCTTTTAGACACTTGCTATATAAAATGGTATTCTCCAGCTTTAGGCTATTACTATTCTCAAAAAATTAGGAAGTTCTTCTTGGAGATTAAGATCCTCTCTACCAAATGTATAAACCACAACATGAAATACGGTCATATATTCTATTGGAGCTGACATGCTGCTAGTTAGTACTTCATGTCAGCTCTCCTCTTCCTAGACCTAAGACACAAACAAAAATTAGTTTTAAATCTGAATGTTTACAAGATAAAACCAAATGGATTGGATTTTTTAAGTGTACATCTGAACAATTCACTGTGTTTTATATTTTTGTTTTAATGAGCTTGAAATTATTTACTTAGATTCTGTCCACTTTGTTTGGGTTGAACCAAAGCCTGAGGTGGAGAGATTCCTTTTATTTAAATCGTATGTCGTCACTGTGACTTCTCTGAAAATATATTTATTGTCACTTAAATCCAGGAGTCACTGTCAAAGTTCTCATATGCAGTTTAAATTTTTTGACATGCTGCCAAAACCAGTAAGGTCTATGACATGCATTCCACACAAACTTCTTCATCATTATCACATCTGAATTATCACTCTGATAAAATATATTGTGCCTGTGTCTGCAGAACCCTCTCTAATTCTCTGGTTTCTCATTTTACATAGAGGAGAAGTTTCTTGTCATGAGCACTCTGGCTAGGATAACACTCAAAATTTCTTAATTATTATATATTGTAAACTGTCAAATGGCATTTATTTTTGGCAGGCAGTACTGCAACTGTCTTTTTAATCAGGTTTTACAACTTCATAAACATAGAGTTTCAATTACGTGGGAACTAGAACTGAAAGAGCATACTCTGTTAGCTATTTGGATGCAAAACTGCATGTGACAGTCTTGCCTAGTGTAAGAACATCGTGAGTCCTGTTTGGTGTGTTATTTTGTTTATTTTTGTCTTTTTGTTTTGTTTATGTTTTTCTTTTTTTTTACTTTTTGTATGTATGTGTGTGTTGGTGGTTTGGGGTTTTTTTTTGGCGTGTGTGTGAAGTTTTAGTTTTGTTTTTTGTTTGTTTGTTTTGTTGGTTGGTGGGGTTTTTTTTTTGCTTCTTTAATATTGTGTCAGCTCCAGGTTAGAGATACAGGAGCTCTTCAAAGAAGTTTTAATTTATTGTGTATTTCTAATGACAAGTGCACAGTGTCTTTTTTGAGCCATGTCATGGGTGTTTGTGGAGCAAATGGTGGGTCCACTTTTTTTGAGCTAGTTCCATGCATATATATTTTGATGCGGCAATATTTCATTCTGGTAGTTGGTGTTATGTGTTTTACTGGTCAAAATAGGACTGACCACACAGCAAAGCAGCAAGCCACACAGAGTTGGGGAGAAAACAGTGCAGTGGGGAGAAATTAAAAAGTCATCTACACATAGAGTAGTCACCATGCGTGCATGTAGGCATCTTTCATTTAGAACATGTAATTTCTTACAACCTATTTTTTGATTCTTTTAGTGTGCTGTATTACAAATACAGCACTGCTGCAGGCTCTTTGAAAGCTGTGCCAAACTTGTGCCAACTCTGCCTTCTCTTCAAGCGGTTTTAACTGTCTCTGAATTATATTGCCTTTCAAGTATGCTTGATAAATGAAAGTCTGAAATGATGTTTGTGCTGCAGCTTAAAAATATGCATACTGTAAAGCTATTCAGAAGCAAGGAATTGAACCTGCACATTGGTTTTCAGCCATTCAGCCAAAGGACACAAAGATGATTGATTCAGTCTAAATTTTTATAGAACTAACTTTAATGGTGAGCACAATCACACTCTGTGGTGATTGTTTTCAGTATTGCTTTATTAAGTTATGTAATGGCAAGAGTTCAAACTCCAGAGATTGTTGAAATGGTAGATTTAGAAACTACGTTAGAATGCTTGTCAGTAACAAGTATACGAGCTTTCAAAGCACAGAGATTTTTACGTAGATATTGCTGCAGCTTGTGATTTTATTTAAATAGTTTGGAGGTTTTAGACTTAATACCCTGCTTTTAAAAAATGTTTTAAAATCTTGCTTTATTCCCCAAAGATTTGTTTTCTGCTGTTGCGATTAGATGATGACAGCTAGCTGCTTTTAAAATTGATCAGGAAGTATTTGGCAGTCATTCAGTGTTGTAATAGCACTTTAATGGATATGAGCTATTCACCCAGATCAGACTCAATGTCAAAACAGGCGAAAATACAGCTGTCACTCTGGACAAGAAGTTACATATATGCAAGCAGCTGCTAATAATACTGGAAAGAAAGCCTTTAAAGGTGCATGTGTGTATATGCATACATGCTGCTTCTACATATGTAGACACCTCGTAATAAACATACCAGAGACATTATTTTCTGGCCACGGGTGTGCTTAGGAAAAGAGAAAAGTGAAGCATATACTCTGACCTTTGATGAAGTTGAGATAAGTTCATTACATGCTGGCGGACTCTTAGGTTGTTTTCGAGTAAGAACCTCTGAATGATGTGTTGCTAGGATTGTGGTGTAAATTTTCTGTTTTAACAAAATTATGACTTTGTTGTGGCTCCTCATTTAATGCACGTGTTGTGCTGTTGATTTCAGTGGAACTTTGATCAGAATGCAGTGGCTTTTTAAAGGCAGTTTTCTGTTAGAAATTTGAATGTCTGTGTCTTAATGCTCATATGTATGTTTGAATCTCATTTGTCGTTGGGGTACTTTTCTTTCCTTTGTGTGTGTCCTAAAGTTTAAAATGGTTCTATATATGGTTTATTTTATTTAATGGTAGAGAGGTAATTGAATAATCTTCATGTGGATGAAACCATTCATGCTTTCCTATAGTGGAAAGCACTGAAAGTTATACACAGATAAAACTGATATTTGATATAAAGGGAAAGTGATTTCTGGGCATGATATATTTTCTTTTCTATTGGTAGTTTTAGGATGGAGATAAGTAAATGTAGAGCACAAAAATTAAGAAACAGCAAGATTGGAAGTGTCTTCTACTCCATTTTAAAATACAGTAGCACATATCTTGCATAATACAGGCAGAATCTGATTGGATAGTGTACAGCTAAGGATGGTGTTTTTGCTTGATTTTTCTACTCTTGCTTACCTTAGTGAATCTGGTTGCTTTTTTTGTCCTGTAAAGTGATTTTTTTTTCCCATAGAGTTTTAGCTTGATGTATTTCCCAATGTTAAAAATATGTGAGAATTGGGATATGCAAATTTACAAGAAAGTCAGGATGTCCTCTGAGTATATTAAATTTGTTGACATAGCTCCCTCAGCTAAAGGGACAAGTTCAGATGTTACAGTAGAGTATTTTGAAAAGGCCATAAAATATTAAGTCACTTATATTGTGCTTGTATATAAATGTAAAGATTCTGTAATAAAGTTTGAGAGTTAAAAATAGTAATATGTATACACACATCATTTTCCTCCTGAGCTTTCTCTTTTTCAGACACACAGTAAACCTACACACACAAAACCATTCAGGAAATGTGGAAGGGATAAAATTGGACAAGAACTTGAGGATTAACTTTCCTTTCGTATGGCTCAGAGGCATAGGAAGGACTCTGAACAGGCTAGTGAACCAGTCCATGATAAAATGAGAAATCATCTGCCTGGGCTGAGACATCTGAGACAGGGCTGTCCTTGGGGACGACGAGTAGAGGAATGAGTGTCAACTTAGATCATTAAAGGACTGAGAGAAGGAAGAGTGGGGCTAGTCCATATGCTGTTCTTGTTGGTTAAAGTGCTTTTGTTTTTTGTGTCATTTGTAATCTGCAGGGAAAATAAAGTAAACATTGGATAGTGGTACATGTCCATGCATATCAGGACTATGCACTTAATAGACTCATTATGTTTCTCTTAAACATGTAGGTCTGTATTAGGCTTGAAATTCTGCCTATATAACTGGAATAAGGTCATGTTATGTATAAGCAAATCTGTACTGTGTATTGCTTGCTATATATCTGAAAGCTAGACATCTGTTGCACACTTTTGCAACCTCCTCCTGGAAAAGAGAGCTATTTGCAAGCTCATGTATTCCTTCTGGATGGCTGGATTTTCAAAAAAATGCTGAGTTTTTCAAGTCTTTACAAAATACAGTTCAGGAATTGTATTGTTTTGGCTCTTTAAATAGAAATCTCTTGACTCTATCAAAATTTTTAAAGAGAAAATGAGCAGTATGTATTTACTCACAGATGTTGTGGGATTGCTTATTGTTTAGTTTTGTTTTGAAGTAAAACTGAATCAGGAGAAAAATTCTCATTAAACACTAACAGAAAGCATGTTTTCCTACCTGCATATTGCCTTCTTTTTTTCCCCTCCACAATCATATTTCCCACTCTGAAATTGAAAATTTACCTTTTTTAACCCTTACGTGTGATGTCATCTGTTGTAACGCACCTTTTCTTCTATCTTGCTGTTTCATGAAAGATTTACAGTTTCTATATCTGTTCAGTACATTGAGAAGAAAATACACACCTCTGCACTCCTTTGACTTACTGGCTTTTAGAACTGGTTCCCACCATGGTAACTACATATGGCTGTGGAATCAGGATCATGGCAGACTTGGAGCACAGACGTCTAATGACTTGCTGTGCCTGTATAAATTGCTCAAACAGCATCCTTCCAGGTTTCCTCTCAAGGGAGCAAATGCTTTAAGAATGACCTTAGTCTGCCCCAGCACGTCAACCTGGAAAGTTTCTATTTGCTATTGAATTCTTGACAAGTAATAGGCAGTACTTAAACCTACTTAGGACATAAAATGTGAAAGACATGCTGCTTTTTTCTTTTAAACAGCATTGTTTTCTTTAATATCACATAAAAAGTACATTCTTGCTTTTCAGATTTTTTTTTTTTTTGCCTTTTTTTTCCTTCTGCCAAGGCATCCTAAAAAGCATTTGTTTTTAAATGTGTCTTCTAAAACTAGAAGACCTAAAATATCTGTTCAAAACTATTGTTCTCAACCGTCTCGTTCTTGAATTACACATTACTAAGTGTTCATTCCCTCAGAATTGGAAGGAGTAATAGTACCTCTATGCTTTCAATAAATATCAATACTAAAAATATTCATTATCTTGAAGACCTTTTTCTGAAACATCAAATCCATGAGTGTTTTGATCTAACAGAGTACCAGTTCATTTAAAGTCATCATTAAGCCAAGCAGACAGCAATTGCAACATTGTCTTTGTGATTGGTTGTTCTGATATTGGTTCTGCAATGAGTCTTGCTACTTGTACTCGTGGAAATATCAGAAGTTTATTCATAATTGTGGTTTTTAGTGTTATCAGAAACCATAAAGAATCCATATTGGTTGTTCTCCCTCTTTAAGAGAGAGAGATTATGTGAGAAAGATAATGTGCAAACTATGGTTAATTACATTAAGTCCTTAGTAATCCTCCATAGGAAGTCCAGACTGTCAGGCTACAGGACTTGAGTTGCTTACCTGTGAATCTGAGGGGGTGTGGTGTTTGGGGTGGGGGTTTTGTGATTTTTTTTCGTGTTTTCATATTTTCAGTTCAGTGCTGACTTTTCAACAGTCTTCTTATGGCTTAGTATGAATGCTGGTTAGGAAGCTAGTGGAAAAAAAACAGACTTAATAAAGCTGAAAAAGGTAATTAAAAGACCCCAAACTGATTTTTGTCCTTCTTTAAAAAGAGTAACACTTCTGAGGTTTAAAAGTATTATCTTTCTTGCCTCAGGCAAATGGTTAGTAGGAAAAAAACATTTGTGGACATTTCCCAAAAATATTGCTACTTAAGCCCTTAGGGGAGTATATTTTCTTTTTCTCTAGTAGTCAGGACACTGAGGGGAATTCTTTAATTCTCAAAAGAACAGTGTGACTTTTATATTTCTGTATAACTGAGATGTGTTGGATTTTGGTATCCTTGTTTTAAAAGACAAAACCCTACCACACAAACAGAAGCAAAAGGGGTGTGAATTAAGATACAGGGTTGTAAAGGATTGGCTTCTAGCATGTTACTTGGTAGGTATTAAGTCGACTGTGCAGAAACTCACTGTGTTTTCGGTCAATCTGTGAATGTCTAGTGTAGAACCGAAAGTTTCTATTCACACCATTTATTCCAAATATTGTAGTTTGGATGAGATTTATGCTGAAGTGGCTGAATGTTTTGGTAAAAGCATCTTACAACTAGAAGATGCAATTAAGTGCTTTGCACTTGATTGAGTTTCATTTTTTCGGGTTTGTTGTTTCCATATAGAAAGTAAATGGTGGTGCAGTTTACTTGGAACACAACCACCTGCCATGCTTGCTTTGCTTAAAAGCATGTATATTTTGTTGTGCCTTTTTTTTTTTTTTTTTGCATTACTCTTTTTTCATTATCCACAGAGGGTGTTAGTATTAATTAACACACACACAATATAACCATTTATCATGTTCATTGCAAGGGTCTAAGGCTGATCTTTTTACACTCAGTAAATATTAAAAAAAATTATATATATGAGAGGTTAGAAAGACTCTTGATGTTTAATTGTCTATTTACCACTGTTATTCCCTGAGGCCTGTATTTTATGCATGCACCTTTCCAGAGAGCATGCTTTACTGCTAATTGAACTTACCCAAGCCCCTTTGCTTATCTCTCTTCTTTCTCATTCCCATCTCTCACACTCTTGAAGAGAAAAAAATACTCAGATTTCAAATTTCTTTAATTTTTAATGAACTCTTTTTTTTGACAGCACAGGTCACTTCCATTAATGGGGAGGTGGGAGGACTTTGATGGAATGGTAGAATATTATGCCAGTACTGAAAAATCCGGGATCTAGAAATTTGGGGAAATGCCAACAGTTTCCTACCTTTCAGCCCACAGCCACAGTAACCATTCCAGCGCTCCTGCCCCATTTCCCCAGCCATGGAGCTGTGGTCATAACCTGGTACAGCTGTTGGTGCTGTGTCTCTGAAGAACCCCCACAGCAGGCTGTGTCACCTGACATATTCTTTCCTGCAAGAGGAGTCTCAATAGCAATGCATGGCACAAACCTTTCTGTGGCATGTGCAGCCTTCAGCTTAACCTGAACTGTAATGAAAGCAAGCCTCCACAGCTATTCATTTTTCCCTGTGCATCAGCTAATGTGTCCCAGATACGCATAACTGCTGTGCTGGTGTTCAGGGGAATGTGGAGGATGTATAAAACAGCGGGGACCCATGCACTGAGGCACGAACCTTCTGATTAGCTTGGACTTGAAAATTAGGCCTGGCAATCACTGTGGACTTTGTTGAATTACTGTGTTTTGGTTTTGTTAACTACTTGGGATTTGACAGTCTGTTCCATATGGGTGGCTTGCAGGCTGTTTTCAAACTGTGTGTTAGAAGTCTGCAGTGGTCTAATGATTTATTATCTTGCTAAGATCCTTGTCCATTAAAAATAGCAATCCTTTGCTCAACTGCAATGGAAAAATGACTTATTTTGGCTACTGGTACTCTCTGGGAGTCCAGTAACAGATGTGAGTCTTGATGCTCATATTGTCCATTCTTAATGGAAGAGGTAGTTCTGGAATTAGCACCATGAGGCAAGAGAAATGCCTGTCCTCTTGGCCTTTGATCATGGAGCTGTGTCTGCAGCTACTCTACAGTTCATGGTCTTTAGGAAACAGTCCTAAGCACCACCATGCTTTTGGATGTTCCTGAGAAGAGCCATCACTGGCAATTTAACTATACTCCACATATCAGAGGAGGTAAGAATTGATGATGCTGGTGTCAGCAGGAATCTGTAGATCAAATAGCATAGTGGGTTTTGACTTTGTCTGTAGCCAGCAGGTGCTTATCCACTGAAGCCTCACTCAGGCTGTGGAAGATTCTATACATTTATACAGCGCAGCGTCGTTGAAGTTTGAGGAATTATTGAGAAGTGGTAACTATGATGGAATTTTGCAGTGCAAGTTAGTGACATTTCCTTGTGGATCATTCTTCATGGAGTAACCTGATGTCACTTGTTTTTAATCATTGCCACTGTTCAAACTTTTTTTTCTCTTCATACCTGGCAGTCTCAGCTGTTTTGTGGCCAGGCTGGTAGCACACACGTGTGCACACACCCACAGACTCTGCACAGCCACCTTTTGCCCTCCTCAGACTTAGTGAAGGGGCCCGTCTGCCCAGCTCCAGCATGTAGCAGAGAGGAGCATCTGGCCCTTTGTGATTGAAAACTTGCTGGGTAACTGATTCCTATGCGGAATTAAGGATGCTGAAATAGACCTGATGACAGCCAAAGCTTTCATGAGAGGGTTCAAGAAGTTGACATTGATGCCTTAGAAACAGTGAAAAGAAATAATGACGTGAAGTGAACCTAAATAAATATTTAGTAGGAAATCTCTGTGCAGTTCAATACAATCGTCTTTTGTTCTGAAATATGTCAGTGTCTGGCTATTTTCCTAGTGTTATGGAGCCAGTATAAAGATCTAGAAAAGTTGTAAAAATATTGTCACAAGCAGAATAGCAGAGTCAGCGTTTGAAAAGAAGAGCAGTTTTCAGAGAAGCGAGCTTATGCAAAGTAACACTGAGGAAGGGAGGGAACACTTTATCCATAAAGATTTAGCATTTACCATACCCTGTATGTGATCTTAGCGTTTAGGAGTTGACATACACTTCTACAGCATACTGGCAAAAGTACTGGAAATTCAGTTTCTCGGTGTTGGAAAAAAATTAAACAAGACTAACCTGTTATCCAAGTAACTTGGAAATATCCCTCTACTTATTTAATGCTTTACTCCTTAGAACTGATGTTTTAGTTAGTTAGTTAGTTAATTAGTTATTAAGAAAGAAGGTGGGGCAGAAGCTGTCCACTACTACAGGACAATGAAATATTAATAATCAACACTGTTCTGTAAAACAGTTAGGGACAGTTGCTAACATCCTCTGCTGGAGAAGTCAGGATTAGTTGGAATAGCAGTTTGAAAATAAAACGAAGTAAATACAGTTGTGCACCACCTTTTTGTATGTCTATTATACTGATGCATTTAAAATATTTTGTCAGGAGTTGCATTCCCTTTGCACTGAGCATGACTTATGTGTGCATAGCTGGAAGGTTTGTGTGAACAGACTTTCTGCTCTTTGGGTTTTGAAGCCATTTGGCTATGTTTATGTGGCTTAAAGATGCTTTAATAAAAGATTAGAATGTCGTTTACTATTGTCTTCAGCAGCATGAATATCGGAACAATGTACAGTTTCTTTTGTCTGTAGCAGTTTTTCTGGGTTTGAGACAACATTTGTATATCCTAAGCCAGGAGGCAATAGACCTAATCGTATATAGATTTTGGTGGGAGGTTTTCTGGGGAGTTGTGTTTTGCCTTTTTTTTTTTCCTTTCCCAGAGTGCTCTTCTCCTATCTGTTGCTGTCTAATTTCCATTGTATTCACTCTGCTATAGAAATACTTAATGTCAGGAAGGAGATATTTACTGGAATACACAAGTCCAGAATTCATCATGATTCAGTGTGAATCTGCTCACCCTTTGCCACCCCACCCCCTCTTGAATTGGAATGAAATGTGCCTAAACTGAAGTGAAATACATCACATGCAGCAACAGCGGGCCCTCGCTTCGCCTTATTCCTGGTGTGAAATCGATACACTATCTTTCCTCCTGACCTGTTCTGTGACCTCCATTGCAGCTTTCATGCTGAACAGCAATTGCTTTGAACAGTCTGGGTCTGCCACAGCTCACAAATGATTCTCAGCTTCTGTCTAAAACTGATGCTGATAACAAAGGCTTGATTTTAAATAATTCAGTTGTAGTCATCTTCTAATTAAGAATTACATGAAAGTGCATGGTCTTCTATTATGAAAAACTTTCAATAGCGTGTACAGTATGTATGCAACCAGAATAACTCTCACTAAGAAGACACTGCAGTTCTGTTCTTAAATATGTCTGATGAAAGTTTATGTTGCTATTGAAGATGGGAAATGTAGCAAATACTTCGGTATTTTGAAGTGGAAACACATTTTCCTTTAACTTCATTACTGATACAATTTTTTTTTGTTTTAACATTTGACTTTCAAAGTTAAAAACATTGGGCGATGCCTATGTTCAAAAGAAGGTACTGTTTCTCAACTTAGATGTTTTAAAACTGTTGCAAAACTAGGCAAAAACCAATCCTTTGCCTCAAAAGAAAAAATGAAAACAGAAAGGAAAACATATTCTTCATTCCTGATTGCTTACTCATAGTGATTTAGAAAATATCAGCATTTTTAAGATTTATTTATTTATTTTCGAGTGTGATTTACTGGAGGATTACTGAGAGCAAAGAAGAAATTGAAGATATAATGGGCATTTATGTTTGCACCAAGAAGTCTATTGTGCTATTAGCTAGATTACTTTAATAGCCTTTACAGGCTTTGAAATCAAGAAGCTGTATGAAGTGCTGGATAAGAATTAATTTTCCCAAAATTTTGTGGTAGGAAATAGGATATTATGGATTTCTGTTATGAATTAATGTCTCTTAATGGAGCATTCCTCTACCATTCTTTTCCCCTGAAACAGAAATGTGACTGTAGCAATTTTGCCGTCATATTTGAAGTAAAAAACATCTTTCAGCATAATACAGTTTACGAAGCAATGCTAAACTGTGTAATGATAAGTGTACTGTCTGGATTTCACTTATTTATGTAACAATTTACAATGGAATTAGTAAAAGAGAATATCACTCTCTCTCTCTGTATTAAAAATACTTAGCTGTATAAATAATCTAATTCTTTTATTGCTCCTTCATGTATTCATTCCAGCTGTTACCAGCCTAAATTTCTTATATCGTCAGAACCTGGGGGGAGAGACATGTAAATAATGGTATCTGTATAATAGAAAGAACCATAAGGGTGGTTGTGAATCACTGGTGTCAGTAATATGTTACTGTAGTAATATCTGTTTGTTAAGTGATATTTATTTAGAACATTTTCCAGTGACCTCTGTAGTGTTAAAGTTTTTACTACTACTGTCACCTTTATTTGGAGAACTAAAGGTATGTAATACTTGCTGCATTTCCAAAACATAATCATATCGTTTCAAGGTAGGGACTTCAGACATGCTTATTGATGCAGTATCACTCTCCAGTGGCAGTATTAATAAAACCTCCAACCCCAAACAAAAACAACCAACAAAACAGACAAAAACCAAACTGCTTTAAGAATTCTCTTAAAACATGTTTAAATAAAAATGAGATGAGTGAGTATCAAAAATAAATAACCAGCTGGTGCTGCTGAGAATCGTTTTTACTCCTGCCCCCTTCTAAGCAAGTTGAAATTCTTTTAAAAATATAAAAAAACCCCCTTCTACTGCCTTTTTCTCTGAGGCTTTCAGTACCACCAGCTGTTTTCTCTCCATTAATACATTTAGATTGCCTTATGTTTTCACTCATTGTTCATGAAAAGGTGTGTCTCAGAAAAGCTGCCTTTCAGAATAGGTCCAAGTCAGCAATAAGCAATGAGGATTTTGTATGTTTGAGTACTGGTTCCTAAGACCGTTTTTTTAACATCAACATCATCCTTTTTGACAGCTGTATGACATCTATGGTTCCCTGTACAACTTCAGGCTTATTTTCATTAATTTTAGACTGATCTCTGTTGTTTGTTTTTGAAAGTAATGTAAAACGTGGATAAAAGAACATAATGGAATGCTCAATTTGATACTGAAGAATAGGTGCGTGTGCAATAGTATAGTTTCAAGGAGTAATATCCCTTTTCATTTATTTGCAAACAAACACAAGGTGATGCAGTTGCCTACAATGTTGCATACCAATAATATTTACATACCCATGATAAAAATTGCACTGCAAGAGAAGAGGAAGAATTTTGTTACTTATGAGTCAATTCCTATTCGGATGTGTGTATGTGAATGGTGTGCATGCATGTTTGGGTACATGCAGTGCTATAGGTATAAGCATCTGCAAAACTTAGGCTCCAAGTAGGCAAAGGGAAAATAAGTAGTTCATATCTTCTTGCTGCTGCTGCTTTTGTTTCTTTGTAAAAAACAGTTTTAGTTGATATAATCCTTTCTATGAGAGTGAATTTTGTGAGGAACTGCCGCACAGTGGTTCAAGAACTGGTCTTGTCACTCAAAAGTTCAAGATCAATAATAGGGGTCTCCCATTCATAGGAATAATCAGTTTTCATGGTAAGAGACTTAAAAGTCTGTAAAGTGCTCAAAATCTTTTTGAAACTGCACAATATTATGCTAACCTAAAAGTAAAGTGGAGGGTATTTCTCACTTTTCTTTACGTGGAATACTCCCAAACAGCATTTTCAAAACATTTTATCAAAGCTAAATTCCCTTAGCCAGAGATTTGTTTTGTATTTTAATTATTATTGTGAATATGAGCAAGTAATACAGGGTATGTTTCCTCCAAAGAATTGCTGTGCAACAAGACTTGATGCTAATTGTACCTTTCCCAAAATCTGATATCTAGCAATTTATCTTCTAAATAATACTCCTGAGTACTAAACCTGAAATGTTTTGGCTCCAGCCCAAGTCAAACTTCAGGAAGCTTATTCTCAGGAGCATATTCCCTATCTCTGTAAATTTAATTGTTATATTGAATAGAATACACATCAAGATATTATGAGTTTTACCTGTTTACTTTTTGATCTTGGAACAGAAACACCAAAATGACAGCATGAAGCTCATGGAAAGGGTTCAGAGGCAAATTATTAAATTTTTTTTTTAAAGGGAAAAAAGGTTCTGAGAGAGAAGCCTGCTAAACTGAACTATCCTCTCATCTGAGGGGTTTGAAAAACTTTGGTGCTGACATACAGCAGGAAAAATGTTTGCCCCTGTGTTCTGTAGAGCTGTGCATAAGAGCTTTACGTATCATGCTGTCCTAGGAGATCCTGTCAGCAGAAATGGATGAGTATTAACTACATGAATCCAGCAAAAATACTGTATATACTGGGGCACTGAGAACATGGACTTTAAACTTGTGGAAGAAGGTCTACAGCATCAGCAGTCTGGTTTTTCTCCCCTTCATTCACATGTCAGGGAATGAAATCTATAGCCCTATTCAGGCCACTGAAGATTGTGTTTAGCTCTGTGGATCTGTTTTTGCTACTGATTCTATTCTGTCAAAACCATGGCAAAATAAGGATTGAAATATTAAAAAAAAATATTTCCCAGTAACAATATGAGTAAAATTAACTAAGTAGAATTTTACAATAAAACATCCACAATGTACTTGAAAAAAGTGCTTAAAACTTACGTGTATGGAGGGACTCCTATGCTTGAAAGCAGTGCCTTTCTACTCTATTAAAAATTTGTTATAGAATATTAGTCAGGATGGCAAAAAAAAGGTGTGATTTCTGACTGTTAACAGTTTCTGAAAATGCCCCCCATTAACATTTTTTTAAGGAAAATTTAATACAGTTACGAGTATTTTAAAAAAAGAATAAGATATGGAAGAAGCTCATTTCTGCTTAGGTTTGTAGAGATTACAAGAAACTTCTGAGGCACCTCACTGAGCTAATAGGCAGCATAATGACAAATGATTCATTGCTGACAGATGAAATGTAGTGCACATTGGAAAAAAAACAATTTGAGCTACTCATACATATTACTGGGTTTTAAATTAACTGTACCTAGAGGAAATATGCCTGGATGTCACTGTGGACAGCTTGGTGAAAATCCTTTAGTGTGCAACACTAAACATAAAAGCAAACAAAATGTAAGCAGTGTTGAGGGATAGGGTAGAAAAAGCATCTGTATTGAAAATGCATCTAATGATACTATAGTGTGAGCATTATAACAAATATGTTGTGGTGTATAGATCAATGGTGTGACACAACTTGAATAATGTGTTCAGTTCTGATCACTGAGAGAAAGATATAGCAAGAACAGAGTCAATCTGAAGCAACAAAAATTACTCATGTTTAACATGAAGAGGCTGAAGAGGTTAGGTAAGTATCAAGAGAAAAAAGATGAGAAATGCATGACAAAAAATACTGACAGCGATACACACTGAATGCTCCTATTTACTGTGCTTTATATTGTCAAGATGCCAGTGGCTATAAAGTAAAATTAGAAGTTGAGAATTTAAGAAAACAAAAATGTACTCAACCTCCCTCCCTACATTGTATGATTAATTACTGAATTTCATTGCACTCTACTTCCTTTATATCAAAAATGTAGAAAGGTTTGGAAAGGATTTGACATTTGTTGAAGTATTTAAGACATTCAGTTTCAGTTCAGGAAGGATCAAGGGCTGGGAATTCAACTCACTTCATTTCTGTCTGTTACTGACCTCCTTTGTGACCTTGGGCTTCAACTCATATAATCTTTCTCAACTTTAGGTGTTTTAGTTGTAGAGGACCCAGAATAAGACTTATAAAACTATTCAACTGCTTAACTTGTATGCAGGTGCTAAACTTCCTTTTTAATCGATATGAAGTTAGGTTTGTATGTAAGAATTAACTACCCAAGTGTTTGTGTATCTTCTCCCTAGACAATGGTCCCTGATGATTGCTATGTAAAGAATACTAAATTTCAGAAAAGTTAAAAAAAAAAAAAGATAACTATGTATATTAAGGTAGATGTAAGCCAACTACTAACTGAATAGACTTCTGAAACAATCTCAACCTCAGGGCAGGTATTTTTTCAAAACTGTTCATACTTTATGTGCTTATAAAATGCAGAAAAACATCAGACCCAAGTAGCATAATCAATATGGATAATTGCTGCAGTCTGTGCTGCTTTATAATATCAGTGCGTTGGGGGGGAAAAAAAAAAGAAAACAAAGACAGACTGGATGTACATGTTAGTTTATATAATAGTCCAGTGCCCTGGAAAAGACTTTAAGTCCTTCTAGCTACATGAGATTACTATCATTTTTACTACAGAAAATTTCCCCATAGACTTGTTCAGGTTGGAAAAAACCTTTAATATCATCGACTCCAACTGCTTACCTAACCCTGCCAAGTTCACCACTAACCTATGTCATTAAGTGCCACATTTACACGTCTTTTAAATAGCTCCAGGGATGGTGAGTCCCTGTGCTCACCACAGGGACTTGGTACTTGGACTACCCTTTTGGAGAGAAGTTGTTCCTAATATCCGATCCAAACCTCCCCTGGTCCAACTTGAGCCTGTTTTGTCTTGTCCTGTTGCTTGTTATCTGGGAGAAGACACCAACTCCACCTCACTACTACCTCCTTTCAGGTAGTTGTAGAGAACGATAACATCCCCTTGACCCTCCTTTTCTCCAGGCTAAACTCCCATAGCTTTCTCAGTTGCTCCTCATAAGTCTTGTGCTCCAGCACCTCAATGTTTTTCTTGTACCGAGAGGTCCAAAACTGAACACAGGATTCAAGGTGCAGCCTCACCAGTGCTGAGTACAGGCGGGATGAACACTTGCCTGCTCCTGTTGGCCACACTATACAAGTCAGGACTTTCTTGGCCACCTGGGCACACTTCTGGCTAATGGTCAGCTGGGTGTTGATCAGCACACCCAGGGCCTTTTCTGCAGAGCCACTTTCAAGCCGCTTTTCCCCAGGCCTTTAGTGCTGCATGGGTTCTTGTGACCAAAGTGCAGGACCAAGCAATTTGCCATATTGAACCTTGTACAATTGGCCTTGGCCCATCTATCCAGCCTGTTCAGATCACTCTGTAGAGTCTTCTTTCCCTCCAGCAGAATGATACTCCTGCCCAACTTGATGGCATCTGCAAACTGACTGAGGGTGCACTCAATCCTCCCCTCCAGGTTATCAATGAAAATATTAAACAGGACTAGCCGGAATACTGAGCCTGGGTAACACCCCTAGCCCCAACTAGATTTAACTCCATTTACCACCAATATCTGGGCCAGTTTTTCACCCTGTGAAGAATGCAGCCATCTGAGCTATGAGCTGCCAGTTTCTCTAAGGGAATGTTGTGGGAAATGGTGTCAAAAGGCTTTACTGAAGTCCAGGTTGACAGCATCCACAGCCCTATCCACTAAGTGGGTCACCCTGTCACTGAAGGAGGTTAGTTTAGTCAAACAGGACCTACCTTTCATAAACCTGTACTGGTTGAGGCTGACCCCCTGGTTGCCTTGTATTCATCAAGTGATGGCAGTCAAAACGATTTGCTCCATGACCTTCCCTGGCACTGAGGTCAGGCTGACAGGCCTGTAGTTCTCCCTCCTGCCCTTCCTGTAGACATTTATCAGCCTCCAGTGATTTGGGACCTCCCTGCTTAGCCAGGACTGCTGGTAAATGATGGAAAGTGGTTCAGTGAACAAGTTCCACCATTGGTACCATTGGGTGGATCCCGTCTGCGTCTATGCACTTGTATGTGTTGTCTGAGCGGTGTAGCAGGTCACTGACCATTTCCTCTTGGATTATGGGACCTTCATTCTGCTCCTGGTCCCTGTCTTCCCGTTCAGGGAGATGGGTAACCTGAGAACAGTTGATCTTACTAATGAAGACTGAGGCAAAGAAGTCACGAACTACCTCAGCCTTTTCCCTCGTTCTTTATCGCTATGTTTCCATCCACGTCCATTAAAGGATGGAGATACTCCTTAGCCCTCCTTTTGTTGCTAATGTATTTATAGAAGCATTTTTTTACTGTCTTTTACAGCAGTAGCCAGGTTAAGCTCTAGTTGAACTTAGGCCCTTCTATGTTCTCCCTGTGTAACCTCATGGCATCCTTGTAGTTGTCACGAGTTTCTCACTCCTTCTTCCAATGGTCATTAACTCTTTTTTCCTGAGTGCCAGCCATAGCTTTTTGACACGCTGATCTTCACTCACCAGCTGTGTCAGGAAGTTATCTTCTACACACTCAAGGAAACTACTGGACTGTTACCTCTCTGCTGTATTGCATTTCCAGCAGACATCTGGTATGTTGAAGTTCCTCATGAGAACAAGGGCTGGTGATGGTGAGACTTCTTCCAGTTACTTATAGAATATTTTATCTGCATCTTCATCCTGGTTGTGTGGCCTATAACAGACTCCCTCAATGACATCTGTTTTGTTGGCCTTCTCCCTGGTTCTTACTTATAAATACTCAATCCTATTATCATCATTAAGCTGTAAATGACCACTTCCTAACGCACAGAACTACTCTGCCACCTCTATTTCCTTGCCTATCCCTTTTGAAGAGTTTACAGCCCCTTGCAGCACTTCAGTTGTGCCAGTCATCTCACCATGTTTCCATGATGGTAACTCTGTCATAGTTTTCCTGCTGCACAGTGGTTTCCAGCTTCTCCTCTCTCTTGCGCATGCTGCGTGCCTTGGTGTAGATGCACTTCAGTTGGGCTGAATTGATGGTGAGCGCCACCTTCTTGAAGAGAGAAGCCTTAATTTTTACAGCACCTTTCTCGAGCACTTCTGTGGTTTCTAACGCATCAGTAACCCTTGTGTCTTTGCTGCCACACAAAACTCCATTCCTTGCCTTCACTGAGATGGCAGACCAAATGATCTTGCCTCAAACATTGGTGTGCTGTCCCCTGGCTTTTCTCTAGGGAGCCTAGTTTTATCCCTTTTCCCTTTCAACTCTAGCTTAAAGCTCTTTCAATGAGCCCTGCTAACTCCTGCGCAAAGATGTTTTTTCCCCTTTGAGACAGATGTACCCTGCCTATTTCCAGCAGGTCATCTGTTTGTAAATGAACTTGTGATCAAAAATCCCAAAATTCTCCTGGCGACACCAGGCTCATAGCCAGGCACTGATTGGCTGGCTCTTCTTGTTTTTTTCCTCATCCTTCCCTGCAATTGTAAGGACAGAGAAGAGAGAAGTAGGAGAGAGGAGAAGCCAAACCTCAATTTCATGATGAGAGGGGACTTGTGCATGCAAGTCATTCAGAGCCTTATTACTTTTCTGTTCAGGTATCCTATTGCACATTGCAGTATGGATTGGAAATATGCATAGAGGACTCTGATCTAGGCAGCAGGTGAACACACACATGGACCAAAAGGGACACTTATTTCTAGAAAGAAAGGTGGTATTCTATCATACATTTTGGATGTGGTTCTGAGCAGTTGCCCGTTCTTTCTGTCTACACTGGTGTTCGTCAAATCTTGATTGTGTTTTTGGATGATATTGTGACACTTCTGCATTATCTTTGAAATCTAATGAAGTAGAAAACACAGTGAGGGTTTTTTTCTCCCAGCTGGTGTACAGACTAGGGATAGAGATGAGGGTGATTCTAGTTATAGCCTGACTACTTGAGCTCTTTACTTTCTCCAAGAGGTGTCAGAGATATCAAAAGTGTAGACAGTAGGCCCAAGTAGATTATCCTCTCTTTGTCTCTCAATATTGATCAAATCAACAGAATAATTGTGTACATTTCTCTCTGGCTTATAATCATTTAATCAGTCTTCTGTCACATGGTAGGAAGGAATCTCATATTATATCCTATGTTTTATTTTTAAAATACTTAATTTTAAAAAAGAAGATATATAACTGCCCCCTTAAAGTAACTAATATGTGTAGCTTGAAAAAAAGGTGATATGTCCTCATTTTGAACTTGTCTATGCACAAAACTGAAAGAAATAAGAAAGTAAGAAAAGAGTATATGGGGGCACATAGAAAGCTGAAGTAATATAGAGGGAAAACTGGCCAGAGATCAAAGTAAAGAAGACACAGATAAGTTTTAATTTGGAAAATTTAAGTACATCTGGGTTTCTGCAATCTATTCTACTTCCATGGCTGATATAACTTAAGTTTTGGCTATGAGGTGGGAGTTTGTTTTTCTTTCCTTATGATACAATTTTGAAGATTCTATACTCACAAATTAGAAAATGCTAATGGAATTATGTAATGTTTGTAAAAGAAAACTAAATCACAGTAATTAGAAACCTTGAACCACTCATACAGCTTGGTTGACACCTAAATATTTTGTTTCCCAGGGACCAAATGTTTCTGAGGCCTAGGGCTGTCTGAATCTGGACCCTCACACTCTTCATCCCTAATTTTTCAATCAAAAACCCCTTGTCCTCTGGAAGCAATGTTACCATGCTGGTGTTTGCAGGGTAAGAACAGAGGCAATAAGTTGTTTAAGAACAGATTTCTTAGTTCTGAGGGAGGAAGCTGTAATTCATGATACTTTTACTGATTAGGAGTTGAATCCTTGAATGTAAGAGCTTTCCTACACAGGAAAGCCTTCCAACACCAAGCCTGTGTTACTACTACAGACTTGAAAAATTATGTTGATCTGTGGAAAAGAAGCAGAAATCAGTGGTGTGTAAGAACCACAGGGTTATGTATAGCACCTTCATCTCCTCCAAGAATTATTTGGGAATTCTTAGAAGACAGGAAAAAAATTATGGAAAAGAAAGGTATGTCTTGCACAATTTCTGGCTTATTTTCAAATATTTCATGGGGAAAACTATTTCAGTGTTTGGAAATTAGATTACCAGATTTAACTGTAAGCACCAGATCTGGATCTTACCACAGTTATGCAGGAAAAATGGGGCAAGGGGTAAAAAAGCATTCACTACAACCTACCAAGTCTCCACAAAAATGAGTTCAAGAACCCAGCAAAACTTTTAAATTGCCATCTTGAGTAAGAACTGTCAGCTAACTCCTATCTGTGAAGTCTGCAATGAGAACATTTGGTGGTTTTCCCTGTTGTCTGTGTTGCATTCAGTAAGTTGTCATCCATACCAGGACAACAGGGAGCCTGAGACTCAGTTTTGTCTTAGCACGCATGTAATATTGAGTGTCATTTGCTCCTTAGCTGTTCTTCTGGCTCAGCTGAATATAAGGCATGGTAAAATGCTATTTTCTATTTCTCTCACAGGAGAAAATTTTAAAATAGATGAATAACCACTCCAAATCATCTCCATGGTCTTTTAAGAGGAGGAAGAAAGCAGCCCCTCAAGCTCTTCTCTTGCCTTTGACAGCATTGCATTGGGTTGACTTTCTGTAAACTCTTTCATGAAATCCCTTTGTTACGTTGCTTAATGAAGTAACAAGTTCTTCTTGAAAGCCAGAGACCAAATAGTCCAAAAAAATAATTAATTCTGGGACAATCTTATTTCACCCTCCACTCCAAATAGATATAAGCTATAATCTTCCTCTTCTGCAGGGAAAGTATGACTTTTTAAAAAAGAAAGTATTAATAAATGGTGAGTTTGGATGTTGAAACATTAGGTGCATATATAAACAGTTAATTTTAAAGAAAATCATCTTGGAATTGGTGTAAAATATTCTTGCACGTTAATATTATATCTTTTCTGAAGAAAGAAATCAGATCTCTACAGAAAACATTATTAGAATTCTCCCTTCTTGTGGGATAAATATAAGGTAGTAATTTTAATGCTTTACATCTATATTTAGAAAGAACTGTAATTCTAGGAACTGTCTGGATTCTGTGTAAGGCATGGCAGTCCAGGTACTATCTGGTATATTTGACTCCCACGTAAAAGGGCATTTTTCAAAAACCCCTTCTTGTACAAATTCATATAGCACATACTTATAGAGTACCTATATGTCAGGCTTAACTCTGAATTTTCTTGCTTTCCAAGATTGTTAGCTATTTGCATTGCTTCACTTATTTTATTTTTTTTCATAGTTTAATATCTTACTTATCAGAGACAAGCAGGGTCCAGTTAGTTAAGGTTTCAGTTGTATGTGGAACGCGACTTCCTAAGCTTGTCATGCATCAAGCTGTTATGGCTGGCAATTGTTTAAAAAAATTCATTTTGTTATGAACTAGCCTGTTTTCAACTGGGCTGTTCAGAGATGGATTGCTTTCTGGAGTTTTTGACAGGTGTAATTGTTAAGGCGTCATCTGTTCTTGTTTGCACAAAATACATTTTAGCCAACTGTAGGACTTGCCCGCTAATCTTTCTCACATCATTCCATTCTTTGCTTGCCACTAGACAAATCCCCTGTTATTTGACCAGATGGTGGAAAATCCATTCTCATGATAAGTTGCTTCTAGTTTGCATTTAGATTACCTGCAAAAATGGAACAATTTACTACTCTGCCTCTAACCATCTCTTTCCTCCTTTTTTCCCTTAGTTTGACTTCTTGTAACTAATTATTTAAATTCTGCCCTGTGAGTTAAAATTAGTCATAGCTTACACATACCACATGTATGTAAATGCACTTAAGTTCCACCTCAAGTTTTATGATGAATCCATCTAGAGTTTAGTGACACATAAAGAAAGGAAGATGAGCTGTCTAATGTGCAAACACAGCAGTTTGTAATACTTTCACAGTTGAGGTGATACTTTTGAACTTTTTAGGGAAAGTATGCAATGTCTAAAAACCAAGGTGAGGTGTGAAAGTGCACACAGCATCATCTACTGACAGCACACACCTCAAGGAATAGAGGATACACATATTAAGCGGAATATCATGCTTCATGAAGTACTTGTAGGTATTTTGTTTGGTATGTTTCTAGCTTTTTTGGAAAATAACGTGTAGTATGGAGTTGGATAGCTATAACCTAACACTCATTTTTGCCTTATTATTATGAAAAGGCAACTTTTACTGTCTAAAAGCTCATATGAGATTAGGTGTTTGTCTCAAACCAGTCAAAACTCAACTAAAATTGGGGCGAACTAACCACTGCAAATTGATCAGATTCAAATACTCTTCAGTGCTCTAATTTTTAATGCAGAGAAGAATACAAGAAATCAATTTCAAAGCATAAAATAGAACAAGAATATACAGTACCCAGAGTAAATAGCCAGTCTGCAGTTTTATCTTCAGCTAAATCAATTTTGTATGTGGAACCTGAGAGACAGAGTATATCATCTGACATAACATGGATTAAAAAAGTTAGCTAAATTAATTTGGTGAAGATTGTCTCAAAAAGCCCACACCAAGACTGATTGTTTTGGTAAACTTTTTCTTGTATCCTAACCAATAATTCTTGTGACTTGCTTTTATGTTTTCTGGGTTTGTTTTGGGGGTTTTTTTGTTAGTTTATTTTAATAAGGAATGCTGAATAAGCAGTTTTGTGAGGAAGCCTTAATTTTTGACCCATTTCTGACCCACAGCCTCACAGTTGATCATTAATTGTAAATGTAAATCTATTAAATGACAGCTAAATTACATAGGGCGGAGGGCAAGTGGGTGTGATGGTGTTAGGCAGCTTCTAAATACCTAAAATAAAACCATGTTTTTTCTTCAGCATAAAAGTCCATTTATGGAAATACACTTGCTGTGCTAAAATAAACCTTAACAATAAGAGAAAAACGCCATACAAGAAAATACAGGATTTTTTTTTTCTCCAAAGCACTGCTCTAGGTGGTAGTTAGAAACCCAGTGTGCACTTTGAAATGTATTCCACAGTGTCTCAGGACTGTTTGCTTTTTCAGGTTAGGCACAATAGGCCCCATTCTGTGCTAGTTTGGATGCCGTGCAATCTTGATGAAGTCAGTGAGATTTTGAGATATACATTGATGTCTCGTTTAGCTCAGTGTTTTGGGAGTTGATATTATTATTATTATTATTATTTATTATTATTATTTCTGTTGCACCAGAGGGTAAGTGAATGACAGTTAAATAATTCTTTAAAGAAAATTATTGGTGAGCATTGGGTAAGGGCTGCGTTGGAAAAAGTTCACGGCATCTTGACACCTTAAGTGGAATCTCGCTCTATGCAGTGCAGAGGAAGGCTTCTTTCCCTCACACTATGACCCATAGTAGCTGTTACATTGTTTATAGAGCCTTATTATATATTGCTTGAAAAACAAACACAACAACAACAACCCCTCCCTTCCCCTTCCTTCCTGCCCTCACCCCCTCCCCTCCCCTCTTCATGCTCCCCACCCTCCAAAAGAAAGTTCCAACCTAATTATGGCTAGATGTAAAGTAGGACTGTGGGCAGTCCAAAACACTGATCTGGGCTTGAATCACAGAATGGTTGAGGTTGGAAGGGACCTCTTGTCCAACCCCTCTGGGTTGGAGAAGCAGAGTTACCTGGAACTGGTTGTGTAGGTTCTTGTCCAGGACTATCTCCATGGGCAGAGACTCCATAACCCCTCTGGGCAACCTGTTCCAGTGCTCTGTCATCCTTGCGGTAAAAAAGTGTTTCCTGACATTCAGATGGAACTTCCTGTGTTTCAGGTTTTCTGTCATCTAAAAAACCAGCAAAAAATAAACCAATCAAACAAAAGCTGGCTAACAAATATTCTACATTATCTTGGTACAGTGAATAAGTGAATACTTATTTATGACCTATTTCATCATAAGGATGTTCAACTCATTCTGCTGTGCCTTTTGCAATCGGATATGTCTGTCACGTATTGGCCTCATAAGCCACCAGCGTGCCTGCAGCAAATGTGGATAGTGCCTTCCCAAATCTTCGTTCGCGAAGCCCAGCCATGATGTTCAACTCACATCTTTCACTTCCCAGAAGAATACCACAACTACTTCAGAATAAAGGTTTTTTGGAGTGAGCCCTATTCTACTGCACTTGTTTAACTACTCAAGTAATAGCAATAATCAGTAATAACTCTTAATACAACATGCTCTCACTGTCTCCCTTTCTTTCATCCAATAAATTCCAAAAAATTTTTTAGTTTTGTTTTTTTTTTCCTTTAAAGTGCTTTTTTTTAGCAGGAGGAGCTAACATGTCCCTTGCTTTAGAATAGTTGTTATCAAGGACTCTGTGGTAACCTCTGGAGCTGTGGCAGATGTTTGAATATCCTCTGGCTGAGAGGCATAGTTGTCCTGTGGACCTAGTTCTCCCATGTCTTTGCCGAAGCCATGTAAAAACAGGCGTATCTTCTAGTCTTTTTTCACGAAAAAAACCCCAATGAAACCAAACCAAACCAAAAAAACAACAACAAAAAAGGTCAGAGGAAATTGAAGCTGGAGCATGGGTCAGTCAGTGTGATGGTGCACTAAAGATTTTGGGGCTTGAATTCACTTTGATGTAGGTATTCCTGCGTGACCCAATGTGAAGGGTTTATGTCTCTCAGGTACACACCACGTAGAAGATACTCTTCCTCATCTCTTGTACTAGCTTGCATGACTCCCAGCTTGTGTTGCAAATCCCATTTTAAGATGCTTAGCTTTCCTGGTACACTGTATATGGTGGTTAGACATCTAACTTAAAGGTCCTGGATATCACAATGAATAAATGTCTCTGATAATATCTTAATTAGTGAATGCAGGAATATCCCAGGATTTGGAGTTGTTTGGTCTGACCTTCATCACAGAGCTGTCTCCTGCTTTTGTATGTGGGGTCCCATGGGGCACTTGACATACTGTGTAGGTGCAGTCTTATAAAGGAAGGTCCTCAGTTTCCACAGTAGATAACTTTCCATTTTCTCATAAAGCTTGTTGCTCTATAATGGCACTAATTTTTTTCTCAAACCTGCAGTCTCAAATTACTGTTGAAACAAATACATAATTTTAAAAAACCAAGATTAGCTTAGAGCTATGTAGATGTTAATATTGTAAAAATAATGGCAACAAAAAATAATTCTCTATTGACAAGAATATTTATTTTTAAACAAAATCACAGCCTAAAATTCTAAATTTGAAAAATGTGTAAAATTTCTCAAATAATTTACCCTTACTTCAGTGAGCTACCATTATATTACAAGGGGAAAAAGTATTAATTTGTTTAAGATACAAAAGCATCTAAAATGTGTTTTTACTCCAGAGAAGAGGGAGGTAAAAAAAAAAATAAAAAAAATTGGTGGGTACTGTTTTGTGTGCAATTCCCAAGTATATTTTAAAAACAACATTGAATTTTTATAGCCAAATTATATTTTCTGCTAACAGGGAGCTGAGGAGGGATGAATAATAGAATGATTGACAAATCTTTTAGGGCCTGATTTTACAAGATGCTGCACACCTCCTGATTGCTGCCAATCACTTTCATTTTCTTTCAGTCAATCCGAGAACATATGGCATTATTCAGATGGTGCTGAGCACCTTCAATCACAGTTCTCATAATACCACAACATCCTCATTCTGTGCAAATGTGAGAATTGCTGTTGACATTTTAAATTGGAGGGTTATTTGGTCTTTGTCTGGACAAACTCCCAGTTGACGTAAATGGATGTTCTGCCTGAGGAAGGATTGGAACAGTAAACAATAAATAATCAATTTTATAAGCACGATTGTATAGATACAAACTACATGAAATATCAATTTGATTTATAAAATTCCATACCTCTTCCACTTGTATTTGATGGCGGAAAAAATACTATTTGTGTGGAGAACTGAAGTTTAGTTTACTCTCAGTGCAAATTTTGAAAATTGGAAATTGCGGGTGTTATGTGCACAAGGCAGTTGATTTAAAGAGATCAGAAAGGTGTTTAATTTAAAAACAAAATTTAAAAAAAATTCATTTCAACATACTGATTTGTCCTGCATTACAGTTACCTGTAGAGATCCTCTAGTCATGTCTATCTGTTTTTGATGCCTCTACAGAATAACTGTCCAGCATCCTCTGCCCAACCAATCAGAATGTAGGAAAATCTACCGATATGACGGAATCTACTGTGAATCTACCTACCAGAAGTATGTTGATATCTGTGTGAGTCTTGCCTCTAGCTCGTGCATTTAGTGCTCGTGCTCTCCTGCTATTCAGAAATTACACGTGTGTTGAAACCGTACACTTCTGCTTGTGTGCAAAACCTCTAAACAGGGACAGAATTATATTGTTTAATTCTTTGGGATTGTGCTCTAAAACCTAAAAAGCAAATAAAAACTAAGACTTTACTAAATCTCTTAGGTATGCTTCTGTACAGTGCAATAAACAAGAGTGTACATGCTAGAAAATCTAGGCAAAATGTATTGCACAGGTGCTTCACATCTTAGGGATTTGAAAGGTGTGTTATGTATAAATTAGCTGTCACTTTTTTTCAGTCATGTAATGGAATGATGAGTTGTAATTTGCATAATCCTTTAAGAAGTCAAATTATACTGTCATGTAGCAGACTTAACATGCTAGCTAGGATTTCATAGCTTTGCAGCTAATTAGTATGTACCTTACAGGACAGTTAAATTGAAGTTGAGTCCTCTTTCTTTGCAGTCATTTGCCTTTGTCCATTGCCATAACAGAGCCCGCTTTTGTGTGTAACTCAAGATCGTTACTGGTGCTTCTGACAAAAATGCTATTGCTGTGGGCAGGCAAATGCAAAGTGCTTGACTTCTGTTAGTTTTGCAAGCAGTGATATTTCTATTTTGCTGTAATAAGGATTTAATAATTATTTCTACGTAGAATTGAAAAGTATATATTTCACAGGTATATTGTAGATTATTTTGTATTAATATGTTGCAAATGCATTATGAATTCTCTGTTTTCTCACTGGATTTTGAAACTGCATTCAGTCACTTAGTGTTTCCTTTTCATGCTCCAGCTACATTCATGTTTTTTTATACTAGTGTTACCATTATCATTCTCTGTATAACATTTCATTTTTCAATAACCCCTTAACTTCTAAAAGTCAGTTGTATTTTGCATTGCAACAAAATATTTCTTTGGGAAGACAGTCATACTCATTAAAATTTTTAAATCATATTCTCTCATCCCTCCTTTTTATTCTATAACCTGCTGCTTGTTTCCTGAATCTTTTCTTTTAGTAATAGGTACAACTACCTCAGTAAAAGCTGTTACTTCGCTTAAATGAAGACTATCGTTTTGGTTTACAGAAGTGAGAGGAAAAGAGAAATCTAGATTTATCAAAATAATTGCAGCATCAGTGTAACTTGGTGAGCCAAAATGAAAATCTGACCTCTTGGCTTTTTTTGTGAATGGCTACTTTTGATGTGAGATGTGATTTATTCCTGATTTACATCGACTTATAAATACTTCCTGGACTTTTTGAATTTTTGATGGTTTTTCCCTTCTATTTCTGTAAATAATAGCAATGTTCAGGGTAACTGAAGCAATCTGCATCTAGTATGATTTTAAATCTCATCACAGAACTTCCTTTCAGTGGTTTTACTTCTCTTGTAACTTCAGTTCAGTAAGCATAAAAATGTATTCATTTGTTTAAACATATGAAACAGATTTGTTGTGCACTATTTATATCAGTTTTTAGAACAACTTCAAGATTTTGAAACTTTGTGGAAATAAGAAAACTTGGCACAGTTTGTCCTAAGTGTAAATACAGTGATGGCTTCACTCTGAACACTGCGACATAGTTGATTCTCTTAATTTTTTTTTTTTTTTTTAGTTAGGTAGAATTTATAGTCAGTATCATTAAAAACAGCTAACTGTGCTGCCCACAAAATGAAATAGTGGATGTTCCTTTACAAGTAGGTGTACAATTGCAAATAAATATTGGCTAAATAGCTTTAAAAAAAAAAAAAAAAAAAGAAAGGAAAAGCAAAATCCAAAAATCAGACTGGTGATGGAACAGTGTTGATTTTGACATATGTTTTGTCATTCCTGAAATGTGAATTATGAAGTAGTATAGCCCCGTTCACCTTGCTTCCAAAAAGCATGGATTGTTTTGGAAGCTAACTGCTTTCCGAAAAGTTTTGCTGCAGAAGATATAGACTGCTTTTTGATTTGTGAAATTTTCTCTTGGTACTTCTTCCATGTTACTCAAGCTCTCTTTCTGCCTTCTTCCCAGTGGATGCTTTTGGTACTTTTTTCCCATAGTAATTTATTTCCAAAGATGTAACGAGAAGTTACTGAAAATTTCTCACTAGTCAAGACCAAAAAAATCAAGCTATTTTCATGACATGTTTAAAGCTTTTACTCTAATGCTACAAGACGTGAACATTTGGTACTAGATGTTTATATGCACCTCACATGCAGGCTCAGTGTCTCCACTGATTAGTTTGGGAAAGGGAGAATGGATGCACAAAGGCCACCAGGTGTCAAGAGAAAGGGCTGTGTGACTCTCCGTTTTCTTGGCTGGACACAAAGCAGCAAACTACTTATTCCGAGAGCTGAAAGAATTTTAAGGACTGGACATACAGAACAGGACAAGACAGAGAATCATGAATTTTGGAGCTAGACTGTTTTTTCTCTAACTCTTTTTAAAATTAAAAAAAAGTATTATGCAGAGAACCTACTCTGGATTTATGCTTAAGCATGTACCTAGTAAAGGTATTTTGTGTAAAGCTACTTAGCAGTTGAAATGGAGATACTCTGATCCTTTCTGTAAAAATTAGAAAGGATCATACCATCATCTTCTATTCCAAAAATACTTTTCAGAAAACATTTGAGGAAATAACATTTTTAGGCAAGACTTAGTGCTAGTAAACACTGAAATAAGATTGTAAGAGTTCCTAAAGGTATAGATTAGTAAATATGTTATATTACTATTAAAAAAAATGCAAAATACTTTTACGCAAGTTTCTGAGGAACTAGACTAATTTTTATGCTAAGTAATACATATAAAATTAGCAATATAATAAAGATTCCAATACAGATTTTTCTAGAGTCTTTATGATCCTTTATGACCCTTTTGCAATTGAGCCTCATAGCTGCTGCTAGATACCTCGCTTGGAATGGAGCCGGAATATACAGTTTCAAAAGTTGTTGGCAAAAGAGCAGATTCCTTCCCCCCTCCGTTGTTCCTCACCTCATCATGGGTCTACAGTTTTTTTACGTCACTGCACATGTAAACATGCTTTTTAAAAAGCTCTAAATAATTGCAAATAGTTTCTCTGTTCACTGGTGGTAGGGACTAATATACCAAGCATTCTTAAAAGATTTTACCATTGTGTTTTTTGAAGTAAATGGCATGTCTTGAACTATGGAGGTAAAACCAAAGGTCTGTCAGTTACTGGCCTGGAATACAGATGTCCATCAACTCCTGAATATTTCTCCTTTTGTTTTCCAGTACCCATAGCTGTAGCAAGGCATGTCCAGGCTCTTCTTTTTTGATGTCAAAAAAAATTGACAACAAAAAGAAGTATTTCCTGTTCAGTTCTTACTGCTTCACTATAACCAAACTGCCAAGGTTTTTCCCTCTTGCTCAGGTTGAAAATCTTTTTTTCTGCTCGCTCAAACACCTATGGTTTGCACTCTTGTTCGCCTTTATGGAGTGTCAAACAGTGAACAAAGCATGGGTAGATGATCTCCTGAGACAGTTGAAGAGGAGCGCAGCGCTCCCTGCCCCTGCTCTGGTTTTATTTGTTGCTAAATTACAGGGAACAATGGCATGTGAAGAAAAGGGGGTTTTTGCTTGTCTACAGGGAGTCTTTATTATGTACAGGCAGAGAATATCTCAGGGCTTTTTTTGTTCTCAGCCTGGAAGTAACTTAGTAAAGTGACCCTTCAGGGTATCACCTGGGTCTTGAAGGGAAATTCTTGGTTTGGTGGCTGTTGTGTGCTGTCTCTTAAACAAGGGTGGAAGAATCATCTCTTCCTTGCTTCTTCCTCTCCATATTAAGCAGAATTAAAGGTCATGTCTTTCTTCAGGAGAATAGGGAAGAGTTCTACAGGAAGCTATTTCTTCTGAAATCAAGAACATGGAATAAATATGTAAGGAAAACACCTAGATCATTTAAATCACAAAATTACCACTATGATCTTATTAGCTCTTTTCTGTTCTTGGCAAGTTAGTGAAATGAGCACGGAACAGAAAGCTCATTGATTTCAGTTTAAGAAGTGGAGAAATTTTTCCTGGAAGATGTAGCTTGCTCATATACACATTGTTATCCTAAGCCTGTAAATGCTCTAAGCATCCAAACTTGACAGACCAGAGTAAGCTTCTCTCAGATTCCATGTTGAATCATACTCATAAATATTTGTACAACTAGGAGAAGGAGGCACAAGGCTAAACCATTTGATTCAGCCTCTAAGTCTTAAATTTAAATTTGTTTATTTATAAAATGGATATAACAAGGCCAGAATTGGTTTGTATACACGAGGCATCTAATGGCCCTATTAGGCAATATAAATGAGAATCGTGGCTAGGCTTTGCGAACGAAGATTTGGGAAGGCTCTATTCACATTTATTACAGGCACACTGGTGGCTAATGAGGCAAATACGAGATAGACATGTCCGACTGCAAAAGGCACAACAGAAAGACTCCTTAGGAGGTATATTCTGCAAGACACGATTCTTTCTGCGTTGTCTTTTCTCCTCGAGAGTGATCCTGCGTGCGTTCTCAAAGGAAACAGCAGCGTTATAGATGGTGTGTCTCCAGACCTCCCGACTGGAGGCCAGAGTAGACCAGTTATGTTGATCAATGTGGCCAAGGCTGAGATGTTGTTTCAGGGAGTCCTTGTCTCTCCTCTTTGGGACTCCTCTCATGCGGCAACTAGTGGCAAGTTCACCATAGAGCAGGATCTTAGGGAGGCAGTGGTCCTTCATCCTTGAGACGTGCCCTGCCCAGCGCAGCTGTGTTCTCAGCAACATGACCTCAATACTTGTGACTGCTGCTTGTTCTAGAACAGATGTATTGGTCACATAATCTGACCAGTGGATGTTTAGGATTGTACAGAGGCAGCATTGATGGAAGCATTCTAAGAGACATGGGTGGTGGGGGTAGATGGCCCATGATTTGGATCCATATAAAAGAGTAGACAGCACAATGGCTCTGTAAACACTGATCTCTGTGCTTTGCTTCAAGTGTTTATTTCACCAAACTCTTTTATGGAGCTTTCCGAAGGCACTATATGCTTTTGCTAACCTGTTGTCTATCTCTCTGTCAGTCTTATCATCCAAGGAGATGAGGCTACCTAGGTAATTAAACTGCTGGCCTGATTTGAGCTCTGATTGGCCAATGGTGATATGGAGATGATGGAAGACTTCCTGAGGTGCAGGTTGATGGAGAACTTCTGTCTTCTTTAAGCTGACTTCCAGCCCAAAAAGCTCATGAGAATATAAACCTTTTAATACACCAAATAGCTCTCCTGGGCTTTCTAGTAAGGGAATTCAACCAGATAAATAATATGGGAAGATGGTTTCTTGAAGTGGTCTGCAGTGCCCATCACCACCTTAATGTGGACAAAGCAGTAAAAAACCTGCAGAAGAGGAGCTAGTGGTTCCAAATGGAGAGTCACCACCTTGTGAAAGTGGGTTAAAACTCCCAACTGGCCCCTTGGCAGCTGGGCCTGCTGATTCAGGTCAGTATAGTCACTTAAGCAGCACAGAGAAGTTGATGATGGCTGAGAAGTCATTATTTTTCTCCATCTTGTTTCTTAGTTGTGGTGCTGCACATACATTACCTTAGAAAGATGTAAGACTTTTCAGACTTTTTGTTTGTGTATTCTGACTCATCTGATACCATATAACTGAGGAAAAGGTACACTAGTCTCAAATAATTATTTTGGCTCCAGGAAAAGCAATATAGCATTTAGGACAACAGGGTTATTGTTCAGGCTAATGCTGTAAGGTACAGGTGTATTTTTTCCAACAATGACTTCAGCATCCCATGTTTAGGGTTTAAGCTAAGAGAGAACATACTGAAGAAGCTGCTGTTTAGTTTGCTCTACTCTAGTAAAACAGTAAGGAGAGGCTGCATCTTCTTGCACAGTTGATCTCCTATTACAGCAGTTCCCTCACTTCACAGCTTGATTTTACTTCTTGCAATGTGAATTTAAGAGGTGTATTTGAAGATGATTCTACACATCTCCTCTTCATAAATTTTACCTCCTAGAAAATATTGAAAGCTAGCAATTCATGCTCTATCAGCAAATGGCAGAGAAACCACTGCTATACTCATGCAATGGGCCTTTTAACATAAGTCAACTGATTCTTACAGCCTCAGTGTGAGGCTGCCTGTCAAAACTTTATCGCTGTTAACACTGTCTTTGTTTGCTCTTACCTTTGTGTAGCATTGAGCATATCTGTGGGTTGTCTGTGCTGAGGTGTTTGAGAGGTCTTCTGCAGGAGGAAGGAAAAGGAGTCATTAACCAAACTTAAAACACATTCAAAAGTGAGCCAGCATGTCCATTACGCGTATGACATGAGTGGGCTTTCTCTAGGTAAGAAATGAGATTAGCTGTGGCACTTTAAAATGATTAATGATCACTGACTAGCATTAAGTTGAACATCTAATCCTTGGCTGATTGAAGCATTTGAGAGAACAGCACTCAAAAAATATCACTTTTTAGTAACAGAAATGTTGTCATATTTTGATTATGATGCAGTTAGATGTTGGACTGGCTTTAAAATTTTGCTTTGAGATTAATGGAATGTAGCTTGAATAGACAATAGTTGTGATTTGTATATGTCACCTGAAAATTTTCTTCCACTGAATAGTAAAGAGCCATGTTTATGTTTACAAAATACTGTTCAGTGTATAGTTGGTAAAAATTTTGGAAAGTCACTTAAGCTTTGCAGTATCTAATTGTAATACATATTCTGAGTCAGATCCCCAAGTGAATTTGGTATTGGTCAACTGACCAATTAGGCCATTATCTTTGTTAAACTGTCTGGGTCTTCAGGTCCCTTAGCCACACCCTTTAAATAGGATATTAGTCACAGTTTGCTAACTCCCTGTTAAGACAAGATTTTTTTTATATTCTACTGAAATTTCTTTTGCATTTCTTTCTCATTTTAGATGTGGAGGGTTCTTTTTGCATTGTTTGTTTCATGAAGTCTTTTTTTTGTGGTGTGCTTTTGTTGTTTTGTTTGGATTTTTTTTTCCACAAGTGATATTACTTTCAGAAGTGGAAAGATCAATTCAGATTATTTGTGACTGAGCTATTCTCTGTATTCAACAAGGTTTCATTTTTCCCATGCTCCTTCAGTAACTTGCTGCTTTGCACAAATACAGAAGCATTAATACCAAGTATATCAAAAATACTACTTGGGAAAACAGTGAGCAGTTCATTTGGCTTACTAACAGTTGAAATGATCATTCCACAACTTGGGGAAAGGGGAAATAATTATCCCCCAAGTATAAGGGGCTAGCTAGGTACCTGCTATAAAGCTCATAACATGAGCTGCAGTAATAAAGCTATCCTGGAACAGTTTAAGTATGCTTTTGAAAGATAGAGTTCACACTCATTGTCATCTTTTGCTTTAAAAGATCAATGTAAGATACTAACACAGTCTTGTGTCTTCTGGTTCTTTTTAGAAAGCAAATGCTGATTATTAGAATTTCAGGTGAAAGAAAATCCTGCCTCTCTTTAGAAGAACTGTACTTACTATTAGTTAAAATAGTTACCTTATTTTCAGCCTGAATTTTTCTAACTTTTATATAGCAGAAAAATGTAAAAACCAACATTAAGAAGCTGAAAAGTCCACCTTTAATATTCATGATACTTCTCATTTCTCCTCACCCTCCCATTTAAATATTTGTAGATGGTAGACTAGTGATCATTTATCCTCCTTTTTGACATGGGTTTCTTGTTCTTAGCAGGTCAAGTTTTCAAAAATTTGAATGCTTCTTGTAGCTGTTTAAGTCTTCCTAGTTTGAATACTAATATAGTCCACTAGTTGCTCCTGTGGGAATGCTGGGGGATCACAGATATAAACTAGAACCATGTTGTTACATGCTGTTTGAAACAGAAAGATTCACTGTCTCAACATTGGTAGTGATTTATATAACCCTTTCCTATTGCTACTCCATGTTTACTTCCTTGTACATCAAAGGATCTTTTTCACTGCTCTAGCCAGGGTATTGCACTGTAGGCTAATATTAATTTGGTTATCCACCATCATCCATATGCCTCTTCCTAGATTATTAGATTGTCTTTGTTTGGAATCTGTGCTTTTAGTTATGAGATAGACAGCTTTGTGCTCAGCTGTGTTAAAACACATCTTATTCAGGTGAGGCCAGGCTGCCATGCAATCTGTGGAGCTGACAACTCCCCGGTATTTACCATTTTATTATCTTTTGTGTCATCTGCAAATTTTACTGGGAAGGATTTTATGTTTTCTTTCATATCACTGATTTATTCTCCTGCACAGGTACTCTGCAGGGAATAAAGGGCTCAAGGAGTTCTTTCCCTGCACGGAGTACTTGGGGTAGATCTAATCCATATATCAGAGCTGCTGGTCATAATGTCTGGGAGCAGATTAGGGCTGCCGGCACTGATGAGTTGCAACCAAGCAGGGGCAGTGAGTCATGAGCACGCTCTTTACTTGCAGCAGTGTGAGATGGCTGCAGCCTTTCTTTAAAGCAATGCAAAGCTTGTTTTGCATAGCGATGTTGTTGAAATACGAAGACAATTCTCCCTTGAAAATTTATGTTTTTAGTGAGGGCTACTAGTGAATTCCCTTTATTTATTTATTTTTTTTAAAACTGTTTCTGGAAACAAAGCTGTATTTTGCAAAAAGTTAGCAAATTTAGTGAGTGTTTTTATCCAAAAAGAAGGGCAAAGTGGTGGGTTTTGGAAACCCTAAAGTAATTCATATTAGTTTTCTTCCCTAATGAATTATTTTTAAATTCTTTTCAAAGTGATGCTTTTATTTAGAACTAAATGTCCTTTTCAGATGACTAGAAGATTAAATGATGAAGTCATCAAACATAAGGATTTATTGAATATAAGTTTACAGTTAACTAGAAATGAACCTTTCTGATAACATTTTGTTCCTCATTTTTCCTCCACCTCCCAAAAGGATTTCCTTAAGCAAACCTCAAAATTGTGCTCTAAAGATATTTTTTCTTTATTTGGCTACTCAGCAGCCCTGTGCAGTGCTATATCTTGCTTAAGTTATGTTATTTAGCAATCTATGGATTCTTCTACCTAGCCATAGGGCTTCATGATGCAAAAGCTCCACAACTCTCGTTTCACATCCAAATGCAGCAATATCACTAAACTTTGAACTTAATTATGATGAAACAGTTGACTTTTTGCTAAAATTCCTTTATGATAGTGGTACCTGCAGTCAGTTTAAAGTATTCATACTGATTTTCTTTCCCTTCAACACAAATAGCACTCCACTTAAAACATGCAAATATTTAGCAAAGTCTGCATCACCTCAAACTGGTATACAGAAAACAAGACTTGCATTGCATTGTGTGAAATTTTTGTTGCTTTTGTTGTACAAGAATTTGTCAGGTGTTTATGGTCTTAAAATTTCCATGTTCGTGTTCCCATGTACATATCTGCACATACATAGAACACACACTTTTGAAAAGAAAGAAAATTCAATAATTTTAGGGAAAAAGACAATGAAAGTGTAAAACATACTTCTACCTGAGTGCAATAAGAAGGTGACAAATTTTAATTGTTTTAGGCATGAAGCGATCCTGTGTTGTTGTTCCAAAACATCCCCCCCAAAACCCCAAAAAGACCGACAAAAAGAAGTCCCAAAACAACAAAGAACAACAAAATTGCAGTACCATATGAACTAAAAAGTATATAATTAAGGTTTTCTCTTAATTTCTGATAAATAGGGAGTAAATTTCTCATGGATACCGAACAAAAAATTTGGCCAATAAGAAGGAAAGACACAGACTGTCACACTTCAAAGTTTTCTGCTCATTGAGTAACAAAAGATTCATGAAAGTAGATGCCTTTGCCTGTTATAGATGCACTGAACTTTGTCTTACAGTTTCATAAGTGATGTTGGGTCTGTGCCATCTCTGAGATTGCAGTCTGTGATGCAGAGTAGTTTAAGATGCTGTATCATGTACCATTTAATCAGGCTGCACTACTTAGAGTATGTGTTGTGTACTGGGAATAATTTGTGTGTAAAGTCTTTCCAGCTGCATCTATATAAAAGGTGAAATTCCCCTACCTCCACACGAAAGTCAGTTAAATGGACTGTGGGGAATGGAACAGCAGTTGAATGAATTAATTTCATGTAGCTGTCCGTAGCTAGCTGTGACACTGCAGTGTGTTTCCTCCACAGCTGACTTGCAGCCTGTACATATATTTTTTGCAGGTCTTGGGCTGCTGAATTTCTATGCACTTATCAATTGTTTCCTTGCCTAGAAGTGTCCTGTATAGTTTTCCACCCTCTTGCTAAATTCCAGTGACTAATTTACGTGCCTGGGGCAGTAGCTCTTCAAACCTTGTGACTGCAGTGGACTCCACTACTTATTATTATTACCTTTGTTACCTCTAAGGTCATTTCAGTGCTAGGACAGGGAACGTTAGCACTGTCCCCTTCTTCTGCATATCCTTTCATGTAAGTTACTCTACATCCTGCTTCATGTGGCTGGGAGACAGGGGCTGTTGTGCAGTTCCCCTTCCCCCTGTAGAAAATCAGCCATTTCTGCCACTGTCTGCTGGCAATTCTCAGTGATGAACAAATAGATGGTCCAGGCACAGGTAGGCATTGCAAAGATTTTCAAGCTGTAAAACAGTTTGTGTAACCAGTCACACTGCAAGGTGCCATGAGTTCGGCAGCCTGGTAGTCCTTGGGCTGTCTGGAAGCATCACAAGGTTGCAGATACTCTCTGCACTCAGCTGTGCACTAGGCAGTCTGTTACCTGTGTAGTCAGTGACCAGTAGTGATCAAAGTATTGATCAGAAGTTGCTTTGGCATAGCATGTACCATTGCTTTGTCTAGCAGTATTTTCTTTGTCTCAAGAATGCTGCCATGCTCTACATTTTGAGCTGAATGTTATATTAAAAAAGACACTCATATTTTGCTAACTTGGCAAATTTAATTGAATGAGTTTTGTTATTCAGTAGGGATAGAAAATGATCAAAGTATTTAGAGGGAAATACTGAGCTAAGATTAAGAGCAGAATACAAGCCAAGTCTATGGTATATTTTGGTATAGCTTTGTCAATTCAAGCTATTTAAGTGGCGTAGTATCCCACTTGGACAAACTTTTGTAGTATCCCATTTTCTGCATCAGCAGAAACCTGTATAGCATATACTATTTTACTTGTAAAACTATAATTTTACTGATATTGTTTGTTTTGCTAATAAGTGATGATTTTCCTGTATGAGTCCAAAGTGGACCTTTGCTGATATAACTGATTACATGCTTAGTACTTTGCCACAGTGGTGTACCAAGATTGCTTTATTGGCAAAATGCTCCTAATGCAGACCTCATCTGATTTTAGTAATTCACTTTTCTTGATTTCAAAGGTCAACAAAATAAGACTCCTATTGTAGAATTGAAAGGAACGTTAGTTGATCCACGACTCTGTAGTGAATAATCACTGGGATAAAGAGACTCAAGAGCTGTACTGCATTTAAAAATCAATCCTATTTTTCATAATATAATTAAGTTTTTTGTCATTTCATTCTTGTTGTAGACTTGAATTAAGGGTGAAAAACCTAATGTTCTCAGTTGATTCACATATTTGATATATTTTACTTATTTCACTTTTGATCTCAATAGAATCCTGCTGATGTTGTGATTTACCTGATTGTGACAGTGCAAAATCCCACATGGTCGAACATTTTTGCCTTGAAATCAAATGATGTAAACAAAAACTTTCCAAAAGTATTCTGAGCAAAATTGCAGTGAAAGGCCTGGTGATCATAATCTAGTCAGGCACAATGACTTGCTGCGTGCTTTGGGTAACACCTAGAACTTATTTCTAAGAGAGAATTTTATGGTTGTCGTAGCAGGAGGCCTTCTTGCTTCCAGGGGTAGCAGCATGCTTTTAGAATCGCTGCATTGCTGCTTGATTACTGGTGATGGTTGTGTTACATGCTGGACCCAGCGTGACTGAGAAAGGCAGTTCTGATTCATATTGCTCTGGGGAGCATCAGGAATGTATCCAGACCATGCATCAGCATCAGTGGTGACTGTAGCATTAAAATTGCTAGAAAAGGCATGGAATCAGATAATCATCCATAAAAGAGTACTACTGAATGGCTATGAAGTTCACAGCTGGTAGATTTGTATCTTATGGTGTCATGGTACTGTGTAACAGGCAAAAGCTGTTAAGTTTACTAAACAGATTAAGGCAACTTCAATAGATAGGGTTTTTCCATTGTTGGTGTTGGCTTATTTTTACCTTAACTCCTCACTAAATGTACATTTCTAGTTATAAACAGACTTTTTGTGAGATGTCAAAAGAAGAGCCGATCAGCTGCTCCAGGTCTAGGTTGTACTGCGAAAGTTATACTGTAATCTAGTTATTGACATTGTCACTAAGTGAAATTAAATATATTCCAAAGTCTAGAAAATTACATTTTTCTGATTTTTGTACACTCCAAATTTTTCAATTTCTCTTGCTTAGATACTTTGATGCATTCCAGCAGCAAGGCCTACTTCACGAGAATAAAACTAGTCCAAGAAATTAACTACTCATCTTTCCCCCCTAGTTTATATCAGATACCATCTATTTTTGGTTGAAACCTTAATTTGAGGGAGACTCTGCTCTTAGACTCCTCTTAAGAATTCATAAGAAAGGTGATCAAATACCATATTATACAGACATTTAGATATTTTTTATATGGGAGTTGGCTGACTCTTCAATGCATTGGCTTTTATTAAAATAAGTCCCCTTTTCCTCAGGAAAATTTAAGGAGGCGGAGACCTTCTCTGAGCTTCCGGGCTTGTAGAGCTTCCTGAGATGAGTAGTTTTTGAAGGATAGATAACACTGGCCATACAGCTCTTGCAAGCATCTAAGTACAGGGACTTGGCACGGCAGCAGTATGTTCATGGTTGCAAGTGAGAGTTTTGTTGTTTTCTTTCTACTGGAAAACACCACAGTTCTGATGTGTGTGGTCTCACTCCTGGCTGCCTATGAACACTCTTTATCTGTGTGCTGTTAGGGTGTTAGCAATAAACTGGAGTGTAGCAGGAATTGTTGTTAAACATCAGGCTCTGCAGAGGGAAAGCAGGGCTTTGCAAGGGCTCCTCTGCTCTAAGAGTTGCTTCTCTGCATATTCCAAGTGCACTTGCTCTAAAGCCAAGTACAGCTTTCTCTAAAGGTAAGACTTAGATGTTTACAGATACAGATTTGAGAAGATATTGGTGATTTGGTAAAATAGATTAAAATTCATTTTGGTATGTAGCTTCTAGATTAACATTTGTATATTGTTTTAACTTTTTCCATGTGCTTATCTAAGGCTAGTTTGTAAATCTCAAAGTAAAAAATTAAGTGCTTACTGATGGTCATCATACCCCTTGTATATGTACCCACAATACCATATTTGTGACTTTGCACTCTGACTTGCTTTAATGACTCTTATGTGTAGATATTTTTGACTGACAAGTAACTAAATTCAGTTTGGATGACCAAATCGAATGTATGCCCTTTATTGTTAAGTTTAAGCAAAATTTTACATCTGCATTAGAAAGAAAAACGTAATTTGAGTTGACACAGGTGTTGCATATTGCATGAAGGTAGCAAGATGACATTAAGAACAGGACATTATTTTATTTTAGGACAAATGCAGTAGTAACTATAAACCAGCATTAACTATTTCCTCCCCCATTTTGTGTTTATGTTTTGATACTGACATTCTTCCCACCACTTACCTATATTCCTATTTATTCACTACTGTCCCTATAGCTTCCTCTGTCACTGCTTGTACTCACTGTTTCTTAACCTCCAGCCCTAGAAAGATGGGTACATTCTTTGTTGTGGCAGGGATGCCAGCACTCTGTAGAGCTTTCGGGAGTGCTTGGATAGGTAAACCAGTTCCTGATACTGGTTTTAATGTGCCCATCGCTTCCAACGATGTTTCCCCTGGCCTGAGGCTTGTGTTTGGAAGACCACATGACACTGCAAACAGTGTCTGACAGGGAAAAACAAGTAAATATAACAACGCAGGGAGGTAATTGGGGAACTGTACTGCATAATTTGATTATGGTCTCAGGTGCAAGGGACTCAAAAAATACTAGTTAAAACATATATACTGGTGTTACAATGCTTATTATACAGTAGTGAACAATCCTCTCAATAAACATATGAAAATTTAGGTCAGAGCTATAATTTGACACACTGGTGAAAACAAATATTTCAGTAGAATGAACTATCATACTCTCTTTTTGGCATGTGTTTTTTTCAATGGTGTATCTGAAAGCAGATTTGGATGTGAAAATCATGCTGCTTGTTTCTCCTTGTTCTAGTCAGATGAAAAAACCTCTTGATTTTATATGTGTATATGTATGGCACAGTTTTCTCAAAACATATTCCACTATGTGATATCAATTTTTTTAAGCGCACAGTGTGTTTTTTTCTCTGACCTTTTTTTAAACTCCTTTGACCATGTCCCCACCGTCTTCCAAGAACTGTTAAGACAAAAGTCTGAATACCTTGAATAATTTTCTTTTTTTCTTTCTTTTTTTTTTTTTTAATTTAAAATCTTCTATGTCCTTAAAATCCAACAATCTCCTTTTTGTCTCATTAGTAGTTCTTGAAAATGAGAAGTGGTTTGACAGAAGTTGTTTTCTTCCAAAGTGCTGGTCACACTTCTACTTTTTAGTTACTATCAGAGTAATTGGGTGGCTTTTCCAGAAATTCTTTTTCCAGAAGAAAAGACTGTCAGAGGAAGATTGGATTTAATACAAATTAAATAAGATCTACCTTCCTTGAGATGCATAGATCTTTATTAGATAGTTAAAGTTAATAGAAAATACTATTTCAGTTGCCATAACACTGGCCTCTCATTTGCTTTGTGCCTTGCATAGTTACTAATTCCTGAGTGCATAAAATCCTATCTAATTGTAACAGTAGGATTTTACCTCTTCTGCAAACTCTCTCTTTTCCTAGCTATTTGTCATAATACAGTTAAAATAAGATTATATAAAATATCTATAGCATGTGAATCAAAAAATATTTGTGATTCAAGGCAGTTCACTGTAATTTAAAAATTCAGTGTAAATAATTAGGTATATAGGATGATTAACCTCTGCATATGCGGTTCACGCGAGGGGATGGATCATGATCAGAATCTGTAGCTTGCCCTAAGTACCAAATTCCACCTGCAGACATACATGTGTTTGGTTATCACACTGCTGTGCACATGTATATGTATTCATGGGCACACAAATATATACGACAGAAAAGTTAAATCATTCCCATTTGATTCATAGCATGCCTATAGGAAGAGTGCTTAGAACAGTAGAATCTGAGTCTTTAAAACTCTTTAAAACTGTAGAGCCAGAGGCACTGGCTTGGACTTGGGAGGGATGAATGGATAACATGCTTACTGAGACAAATGAAACTCATATAAGGTGCAGGAACAGGGTCCTGGTTAGCTGAAAGTCAGCTGAGGCAGAAGAAAGGTGGATGAGAAGAATAGCACAAGCAGAAGGTGACTGTTGCAGTGGTGAGGGGACAGAGGCAGATGTGGAGAGTTCTGCACTCCTCAGAGGGCACTGCTTGAAGCTCAAGCCATTCCCATGGGTGATGGGGAAACTGGACAGCTGTATTGTCCACAGCCTTATGTGCTAGCAAAAGTAAAGGGTACTTTGGAACACAAGGAAAAATCTGTATATCTTTTGATTCAACTTCTGTGTGTACTGAAAGGGATGTGGTCAAAACCACAGGGGTTCATGCTCTTTGCTTCTGCTCCTGACAGCTGGACGACAAGGCTGGCGTTGTCTTGCAGAAATATAGTAGTCTGTTGTGGAGGGGGAACCAGGAAAGTCCATGCCTGCTCATTGTGCCAGCGAAATCATGAAAGACAATGATACAGTTTCCACAGACTAGAGGAGGCTTAAAAGCTTCTGGATATAGTGAAACTCAAACACCATAGCTAGATGAATGGAAAGGAGTCTTCCACAGCTGCTATGGTGTTATGTATCAGATGGAAGATCTGTTGTGTGCCAGCTTACTGTCTAGATTTTACAGGTTGGTCAGATATACTGAAGATGTGCTGACTGAAGTTGTAACATTTCTGGAAAACAAAACTAGGCCTCCGAGTTCCATATCCATTCAGAAATCACTTATAGAGAGATTTAACTGCTCAGTGAAAGTAGCTAATTGCATTCTCAGTTGCAGTGCCAATCAGGACACAGCAAATGAACACTTGGTTAAAAGACTTCAGTTCCCCTTCCATAATAACAAGTGAAACACTATTTTGTGGATTCTCTGGGTTTTTGGGATTTTTGCTGGGGGTTTTTCTGGAGTTCTTTTGAACGAAGAAAAGTTTCCTTATTGTGCAGTGCAGTTTTATCCCTTCCCTGGACAGAAAAAATGTAGGCATTTGAATGGCAAAAATGTTCAAATCTGACCCAAGACTACCACTTGCTGTTATTAGTCAGTTTTAAATGGTAAGCTTACCTATGTTTAATGCTGAATGGTTGTGGCTGGTATTTGATTATATGTGTCAGGATTTTGTCAAAACTCCATTGTCTGGTTGGGGGCTGAAATCAATTGATGATCTTTAAAACCAGGATATTTGATTGATTAAAATTTGGAATATCAGAAACAGAAAGGCAGGGAAAAAAGCTTTTTGTGACTTCAGAATTTGGATCCCACATACTCCAGTATACTGGAACATGTAGAGAGTTTTCAGATCTAGAAGGTGGATTTGCTTCCTTTCCATTCAAACATTTTAGGAAAGCATGATGGAATTTTTTTCTGTTTTTATTTATGTTGTGTTTCTAGACTTCCATTTTAATGTCATCCCTATTGTATCATTAGTGTTCTTTCATTATTTTGTCTCAGAAACGTGTCCTGGACATGCTTTTATCTCTCCTTACTACTGTGTGCAAACCTTGTACTACTTCACCACTGTGGCACAGCTAGGGCTCTTTTTCCTTGCTTAAGCCTACCGCAGTCTCTCTGGCCCCACCGTCAATCACCAGCTGGATGCTGAGACGAATTTTTTATAGCAGCTTCTGTCAGTAAAGAGAAAATATTTTGAAAAATACAGTCTAAAAGCTGAATGTCAGCCTGCTGAGTGGCCTGGTTAAACAGGAGAGTTGCCTTTGCCAAGTTGCTTTTTTTTTTTTTTTTTGATTTAGCTTTTTCCCTAATTTAAAAAGACCTCCAAAATATTGATTTGGGGTCTAACCCAAATAAACAAAATAAGACTTTCTTGGCAAGGACTCCTAATTGACTAGCTTACTAAAATTTTTAAACATCCCCACGATCATTTCTGTCTCCACTTTTCTGGTGTCCATAACATGGAAGTTTTCAGTCTGTTCTGGGAGTAGCACAGAACCTATATACTTCAGTAGCTCGGTTGAGTCCCCTGTTCTGTTTTCTTTTTCAGTGAAGGCCAAATGACTGTAAAATTCTTTGTTTCTGATGTTTAAAATCCTACAGCAATCATTACTCTGCCTCTGTAGGAAGTATTCCAGAAGAGATTCTGGATGTCCTAACAATTGTATTTAGTCTTTGTGACCAGAGCAAAACACACTCAAAAGATTTAGATAGGCAAGATGCTACATATTTTTTTAAAACCATTTTGAAAAAGGATGGTGGAAGCACATGGCATAATGCATAGTAAATCTCGTATTAGAAAGCTGCAAACCCTTGTTGAGAAGTTGCATTGGTCTCTTGAGCCGGAGAATATTGCTGTCCTACAGATATATTGTTGGAAACTACATTGAGAATTACAGCCTATTTGTTAGTTGATAAATAAAGATTAGAATAATCTACTAGGCTATATTATAGTGCTTGTTAACAATATTTACTTTCCTAAATTGATTCAGTATAAACCTCGCTATGGCTTTACCTCATTTCTGGAAGACATATAGATAATGTTATGGTACTTATACAAAGTTTTACATGCCACTGAAAACCTGCTGTATTTCCTTAGTTGAATTGTGTGGCAGGATTATAGATTTTGGAATATTTGAGCTCCCATAGGGTATGGTGTGTGGTTGATATGACATGACTTGCCTTCAACAGTTGTTTTAACAAGACATCCTTCGTATAAAATATACCAAGCTGAAAGGCATAACTGAGTGAGTTAAATAAGAAACACTGGTGGCAAAATTCTTCACTTTCATCTTTATCTGATTAATTCAAGGCTGAGTGTTACAGAGAAAGTATTTTTAACCTAGCATAGTATTTGATATGTTTATTTAAAGAAAACTGAACAAACCCAGAAAACATAAAACCTTACCCCCCAAAAAACCCTTTTATATTGTTTAATACAAGATCATTTTTAATAAATTTTTAAACTAATTGCAAATATATGTGCATTTACTCTAGTCAAAACTCATACTGCTTAAAATATCTTCTCACTCCTCCTAAAAACTGCTTTAATAATACATTAATTAACACTTCTGAAGTACTTGGCATATTTAACACAAGATAATTTACAGTTCCTAATATTTTAAACTGTGTCCTAGCATTAGTGAATAGAAAATACACTATATGTGAATATAGCATTAAATGCTAAACATATAATTTACATGTAGCTCAGCCTTTAATTTATTAAAAATAGATATACTTTAATGCCTTGATAATACAGCTGATGTTGTTTGAATTACTTCTAACATTTTCAAATTCCTGCTTATGGTTTATTTTTTTAACAGGACTGTGAAGAGACTCAGTATCTGTTAATACCAATAATTAACTTTTGGGTTATATAAACAATTTCAGATTTATGGCAAAATATTGTATTTTGATTTTTGTCTATTTTCTCCTTGCACAGCCAATTTAATACCTGAAATATTGTACTTGCATCAAAAAGCTTTGACTGACCATGTATTTGAGAACAGATTTCAAATATAGACAGCTTTTAACTGTCTCTTGACTTTATGCTGTAGGTAAAGCTTACTACATGAGGATACTAAATAGCTTGAGGGTTTGGTAATGGGATGTGGAGACCTTCACCTTAGGTCACTAGTTTGAATGCAGCCCAGGTGGGTGGAAACTAAAACCCATTATCATCTGATGGCTCCTGGATGGCCTGTGTGAAATGAGTTGGTGGTCCCAGGCAACTTCCTATGAGAAAGACAATAGTATTGCAGAATCAGCATCACAGTTCTTGCAGATTGGGACCCTTGCTGGAACTCCATGCAGAAAAATTGGCGTCTGGAGTACTGAATTTGGGTACTGAATTTCTTTCTACACCTCAAGTGGTTTGGGTAGATCAGACAAGAAGCGTAATTGTGTAACAGAATATAGAAACCATTCACACTCACTGGCTTGTAAATTCACTTCCAGACCTGTTTAGCTATGTTTTGGTCCCTCTATCATTGCTTACAAGATAGTTCAGAGAAATGCTGCATGCTCCTATTTATAAGTAGAAGGTCTCAGCAAAATACCCAAACAAAACCACCAGAGAAACTTTTACATTTGTTAGCCTCTCCAGACTTTGTCCTATAATTCTGTTTCCATTTTTCTAGTTGACTTTCCAGCTAAATGGTCGAATCCCTTGACTTTTCTGCCTGTAATTTTGCCACCAGTCTCCAGTTGTTTTACTGATCCTTGGAAAGGAAAGTAATACATGTTATGTTATTGTCAGTTGTAATTACTGTAGAAATTTAGTGCTCAAAATTTAATTGTTGTCAGAAATGGCAAAACTTACTGTTTTCCAACCCCAGAGAATTTCTCTCTTCTTACAGCTCCTATTTATAGTGGCTTCTGTGTCTGTCTTGAACATAGTCCTGGTTAGCTAATGAAGCTCATGTGGTTGGGTAATTGCAGCCTCATCAGGTGTTCTCTCGGTTTTTTTTGCTCAGGAAATGGAAGGTGTCTTCCTTCTGTCCTTAGAGTCCTCTGAACATCCAGCCTGTGGTGTTACTGGCCCCCATTACTACTGCACCCCCCAAACCAAAAAATAATTGATGTCTTTAATACATGGGCCAAGGGGCCACACCACTAGGGAGAAAGACCATATTTCTGTCGGGTTATGGATACCTTCAGTCACACTCATATTTGCAGATATCATCAGTTAGATGATATTTCATCCCAGAAGAGTAATGGGAGCAGAGTGGCTGGGTACTGAAATCCATTTTGCTTCCTGCATTTTTTGATGTGCAGGATTATGGCAAGATGGTGCTGTTTCAGTTTCATTCAAGTTCCTCAAACTTGATCTGGGTGCTACTTGATCTGGGTGAAATTACTTAAGGACAGAGTCAGAAGCACGTGTCCTGTTTCTCATAAATTTCAAGCAAGTCTTTGTTTCTCCTTAAAATATAGCATCTCCTTTGCGGATAAGTTGGACAGTGAATTAACTAATATTAAGATGCTGGGCAACTTTTCATTGGTAATGTTAAATTTTGGTTTTAAATATACAAATATAAAGGGTTTATGGTTGGTATCCCAAGAGCCTATATAATGTAGCATATTCTGTATGCATCCTCCTAACAAATCAGATGCATAACATTAGGCTGCCTGAATACCATCAGTTCCTCAAATATTCAGTGAGAATGTACGAATATTCAGTTATTTGACTTTTCTCTATTTGTTAAGGTAGTAAGGCTTGCTTTTTTTGCAGGGAACATTGTTTAGAAAGTTGCTGGAGGACTTTTTTCCTTGAGAATAGTTAACAAAATAAAAATTTCTAAATGGAGTATATGTTCCTGTTGTGAAAGAACACTTGCCTATAATAGGAAAATAATAGTAATAGTTATTATACCTACATCTATTTTGAGATCAGTAAGTATCACAGTTTTAATAAAAGCATCCACAAAGCTTGTGTATTGTGCAAGATAAGATGCTAACCACTTTGAATAGCATTCTGTTAAAACATTGTGCTGTAAACAAAATTGCAGGAGGCTTGAACTGAATATTAACTTTTTAACACTAATGGGGAAAAAAATTGGATTAATTTGTTTTATAGCAATCCTTATTAGCTAAATTTCTAAATAGTGGCATATATCTAGCCTGGTAGATAGTCATAGGGGTTTTTGTTATTTTTTTGGATGAAATAAAACCAGTTACATTTGAGAAAAGGAACTCTCTGATAGTTTTCAATATTATCTATTAATTCTAAATTAAATGCTTGTGTCTGTTTACCACCGTGGCTTTGGTTTTTGGCATGGATAGTTCCCATTTGTGGTTTACAGAAATCTTTCTATCAATTTGCTTTTTCCAACTGTGTCTTTTCTAAACACATAAACCTAGTGCTGTAACTGTGGATGATGATCTAGGGACTGCAGGAGTTAGACAAGTCACAGCAGAGGTTCGTAACTTCTTTTAATTTGCTAATCCATGCATGGAACAACATTTCCAGCATTACCCAGAGATTAAGCCCCAGGGCCAAGGGCAGGGCCTCAATTTTAGTTTGCTAGTGATAGGCATACTGTGGTTAGAACTAGGTCTCTGCTGTGGACAATACCAAGCCTTTTCAATTTAAATTTCAATAACAGTAGCAAAATTAACATGGAGAACATGAATTAAAAAACCCTCAGTACTCTGTCTTTGCATTCAATCATTTCCCTGGATAAAGTTTATACTGTAATATTGGAGATCAAAAAATTGTTACTTTTTTTCAAAAATGAAAAGAAATATAGATGTACTATGTTAATTTAATACAAAATATTTATTTTTTGGGGTGTGATTATTAATGAAGAACAAAAAAGATTATGATTTTTGTGTAGATTATTACAATAATGTTTAACAATGTAATAAGTACTGCATTTTAATACAAATATTTGATAGATTTTTGTTTACTCTGATGATTAACTTTTTAATGTAGGTCACAGGAGTGGTAATCACTTTATTTGTTGATAGTAAATTTAAGAGAGTAGAAAGATTTTTTGAGATTTAGATTCAAAATATAACATTATTTTATTTAAAAAGTGGACATTCGTTTATTAGAATACATCATTAAACCTCTTTAACTGGAGAAAACATACCTAGTATCATTCAGGTGTTGGGGTTTTTTTCTTGTCTTCCATTTTAATTATTTTGTTTATTTGTTTTTGAAGGAATATATATATATGCACATAGGTTTTTCTGAATTCAGAACTTTCAAATGGAACTCTTGCATTAATTTCTATGAGCTTGGAAGCAGTACAAAGCTCAGACTAAATGCAAATAGAAGAGCCATCTTTAATCACTGCCTTTAGTAGTTACTGGAATAACATATTATGTCGTCATCTATTACTGCTGTATGTATTATGAATATAATTGTGCAGTTAATTTCCCTCCTGTTAAATTCCCTTCAATCCCAGTTTTTAAGAAGGTAGTAAAAATATTGCAATGCACTTAACCAAAAGGATGTTGCAGTAGTATCTACATCTGGATATATTATAGAGGGGTAGTGAGTCTCCAGAAGCTTAACTAGTAGGAAAGGCAAATAGGAAATCAGATTAATGCATCTGAGAGGTCTTGAGTTGTCTGTTCTGTAGAAATGCTGCATTTCAGGACAGATTGTTTGCCTTACCAAAGTGTAACTTCTCTTTAAGATGAAGGTCCTAGTCCTGCACATTATATATACATATGAGTCCAGGTTTTTTGCTATGAGTACTGTACATAGAAAGCTTGCAGAATCTGACAGGATGTAGATTTTGTATTAGTTACTTAGGCATAACTCCTGTAGTGAGATAGAGGTAGGTATGGCATGCTTTTGCTACTGATGGAGTCTTCCCCTTCATATAGGCTGTCCTGTTACACCCACATCCTAAGAAATTTAGGGCATTAAGCTCATGTGTGTGGTTGGTTTATTTCCTGTCCTTTTTGTTTGAGAAGAATGATTGCAGATTTCCTTGTGGGCATCTTTAACATCTTTGTTAATTGTAAACCACCACAGATTGTTATTCTTAGTAGGTACTGAACTAGTGGAGGCTCATGGCAAATGGTCCATGTCACCAAACTACCTTGTATCGCTCCTTAACTGTCAGTGCATTACAAAATGGCCATTCAGAAAGGGTGTGTTGGAAGCTGTAAATCTCAATCCTTTGTCCACTCAGATTTTTTCTTAGAGAATATAGTTCCCTAGGATTATTATAAATATCCTATATCGTATAAAATAACAATTTTCATTAAGCATAGAACGAAAAGATGTTTTTCATAATCTTCAATAAGCAGTCATATTTTTAATTGCAAATAAAACTCAATCTTTAACAGGCCTCTGATATTGGGGCAAGTGTTATCTTAGGTCATAGAAAATATAAGGCAATGAGATACCTAAATTGGTTTTATTCACTGGCATCAATATACATGCTATTGCATGCAATTATCATTCTCTTTATTTATTTTTAAGGAGCCTAGAGTAAATACCTGAAGTTCAAAAAAACCCCAGTGTTTATAGACATTAGATTTTCCGTATGACTGTCTCAATATTTTGGGAGTAGAATAGCATTAAACAGTGAAGCAACTCTGGAGTGTTCAAAGGAAGAATTATTTAAATAACTTCTCATGCCAACTGAAGAGAGCTCCGTGTTAGTTTGTTGCATTAGTTGGGTGTTAAAGCCTCTCTGACCACTTCATGATTATAAAGTCATACTTATAATAAATAATTTTTAGATCAGACTCAGTTGAGACCATAATAAAATTTGTTTCCTTGCTTTTAATGTTTGAAAGGTAGTAGTGCAGCATGTGTGTGGTCTGAGTTTTTTGCAGACGTGATCTGCATTTAATCTGGGAAAATTAATTCCCAAAGCTGCTGGCAGGCAGCATGTACTTGTTAATTATTCAGGTGGATGACAAATGCAGAGCAGAGGTTCTCGCAAAGACAAAGTTTGTATGATGCATGTTTAGTAACTGATAGGCTTGACATTCTGTGGTGTCTTACTCAGTGCTAATCCTAATAAGCTGCCTGATGAGATGAACGCCTATCCTCCTGTCCTTTAGAGAGAGAAAACAGAGATTTGAAAGAACTTCATTATAGCAATAAATCCCATACTTTCTGTTATTCCCAGTGAAAAGAGATCTTGTCCAGATGAATAACACACACAAAGAGAAAAAAGTCAGAATAGTAGTGTAATACAGAGTATTGAAATGAATAGAAATGAATATTGTAAATGCCTCTACTGTAAAAGCAGCTGCAGTTTAACTTTATCGGTAGGCCAAGTTTAGGCAGGTTAATGCTCTTCAAATTCTTTGGCATTATTCTACAAATGATACAATCCTGTGGATGTATGATTTCACTAAGATTTGCAAGTTGCCAGGGAAGTATTGTATTTTCTGTAGTTGTTTTCCTTCTCTCTGTTTTTTTAGTAACAAAGTGCTGTGATGTGAGTATTCCATCAGTCAGTTGCACTAGACAAGGCCAGGGGCCAAAATTACTCATGGACACTGGAAGCATTAATAACCAGGAGGCTGCCACTGCAAATGGGTCCTGCATTTTGCCAAATGCTTTTATTCTCTGTTGATTTCTCATGGCCTCTTTCACTCCTTTTGTATTTTTTATTAGAGTAGAAGAATGATAACAGATCTAACTGCTCTACTCCGTTGCAGAGCACACAGCACCAATCCTGAGTGACGCTTCTTAAGATATTCTAGAACATAATGACCAAAGCTGCATCTTTTCTCTGTTCACGGCTCTCTTCCATACGAGAGCTTTTCTTTGTGCCTAACTGAAAGAATAAAAACTGGGCTTTAGTGGCACTTTTCTGTATGTACAAGAAAATCAGTTTCAAATACTGTAGCTTTTATACAAAAAGAAAATTTTCTACTGTGTCACTTTTTTAAAAAAATTAGTGTACGAGATGTTGATGGAAGATTTGTGTATTCTGTACTTCTGTGAAACTTATTTCTGTTTGTCTTATCAACTGCATTTAAACATATCCTCTACTCAACTGAATATGAGTCTGGGGGAGAAGAGTCACTAGATTTGTGTGAAGGTGTCAGTACTTAGCTTCTCTCGTACACTCCCCTTTCTGAATGTGTGCATGTGGTGGAGGAGAGCAGGGTACTGTAGGTCCAGGTTCTGGTACATTGACAGAGACCTCTGGTAAAAATAGAGTTGTTCCTGCTTTCCAGAATCCCCTGAAGTATAGCGAATACCTAATAACAATCAGAGAACAATATTTAAATATTTTGAGAGGAATACTTTGTGGCTCATGAAGGTTAAAGTATTACAGCAACATAATGCACTTGTTTATCTTTGTAAAACACGTGGTGCATTGAATCCTAGCTCTGAGCAATCCTCCTGTCTTGAGGTGAAGGAAAATGTTAACTTAATTTACAAGCTAGCAGAGTCCTGGACATCTCCAGATTAGGGGCTTTTAATCAAATGAAATTGTAGGTAATAATTGAAACTAGTTTTCTGTTGCTAACTGTGAAATTCAGTTGAAATTACCAAACTCATTTCCACAAGGGTTTAAGAGCTGGTTGAAATTAGAGTGTAGCAGGAAAGGGCTTTTGTTTGTTCCACCAATTTATGTATGCTCTTTTCTTTTACTCTTGCACAAATTGTCGCGTATGGTGATTTCAGTTCTGGGACCACCAAACTCACTTCTGCTAAGATTTAAGGTTTGGCTGAAATCAGAGCATAAGGCTTTCATTTTTTCACTAATTTATGAGTCCTCTTTCCATTTTTTTTTTTGTGCAAATTGTTGGGCATGGTGGTTTCATTGCTGAGACTTAGTTTTATCTAGTAGAAAAATGCATTATGTTCTGTGTAAGTAATTGGTGTCTACAGAGTAATTTCATAAGGTACTTGATTCATAATAACATGTACTGAGCTATTCTTAACAGTACAAAAGTTATTTAAGACATTTTAGCCCCTATGGTTAAGCTCATATTTCAAAGGATAGCCCTTCCTCTTTGCGTCATTATCTCTTCCTTTATATTTGCAAATAAAAACAAAATTACATGCATTTAAATTAGAAACAAATAGAAGCAATTGTAAGAAAAATATTAAATATTAGTGTGCATTTTAGTATGTGCAGAAACTGTGACTTGTTCTGTGAACAAAAAACCAAAAACCTGGTCACAATTCATTAATATAAAGCATCTCTACTATATCCATGCAAACCTTAAAAATATTGTATGTTAGCAAAACCTAATTAAAATGTCACATGCACACTTAGATAAACTTTACAAAATATAATATTTTAAGAATTCCCCATTAAACTGTCATGCGTTTTTTCTGCATTTCCTTTGCTATTATTGCCTGATTACCAAGATATTTGTATGCTAATTGAGGCTTTATTCTTCTTCTAATTGCCCTTATTCCCTCATTCATTTAGGACAGAATCTAAGATGTGCATGAGAAGCAAAGATTTATCGTGGTTTTCTGAGGAAACTGTTTTTATCTGTGAGTTTCCAGAAGAGAATTTGCAGTGCCTCAACCACAGATGCATCAGACCTTATTTTTCCAGAATCACAAGAATTTTACCCACAACAAATGTTTTTTTCCCCAATTAATGCACAAATCTGTGGTTTCATCCTATTTGTAGCTCGGTACCAGGATCAGATACAATGGCAGTGGAATGCCCCATACTGTGTTATTCCCTCCTTTTTCATATCTGCACTCATAGATTATTATGAAATTAAAATTTTGGCAGCATTTTTATAATGGATATTTTGACACTTTAAGCTGTTCCTTAGACCAGCATCCTGGGACAGTGTTTTATCCAGTTCCTGGTTGCATGCTAAAATTGTGTTTGACTTAGGAGGCTAATTCTTTATCTCTTCCTTTTGCAAGGACATGATTATGTTCCTGGTCTTCTAAAGTGTTTTGATGGGGAAAAATTGAGTGTGGGAAAAGACAAGAGAGGTAAAATAAAAGATTAGTTCTTCCTGCCCATCTGAAATTTCAGCTGGAAGTTCTGTACTCTGTGTAGAGTATAGCTTTTTTGCAGACCATTCTGAGTAGAAGTGTACCTGATCACTTTTTCCTTACAGGAGGGGAATGAAATAGATCTGAATTGGAGCTGGTCTTTCTGCTTGACTCTTTGTTCCTTGATCTGGAATAAAAATAGTTTGAAGAAAGCAGCATCGCTCAGTCCAAAAATGAAAAGAAAGTAGAACCCCATGTAAAGAAACACCCTGCCTATTGCTCTGCCAGCCCTGTCTTTGATTGCAGAACTGAGCCACTTCTCTACCTCTTCTGCTTTTCAAGCTGTGCCTCTTGCCAAAGCTAGAGAATGAAACTGGTGCCTGCAAACAGAGATAGTTTTGAAAGTGAGGCAAGATTTGTGGGACAGCTATCCCAAAAGGACACACATTAATAGATGTATGATATGAACACATATTTTCCTCATGCCTTGCTGAAATGCAGCTATGGTGATAATCTTCAGTGCCTGTTCCCCTATTCCTCTTAGCAGAGTGCAGTGTGAGAGATCAAAACTGAGAAGAATGGATCGTAAAATGTGGCTTGAACTTGTGGGGCATGCAGCTGTACACACATGTCATTCCCAAGGAGTTCCTACTTCCTTTGCACAGGAATACTAGCAGATGAAACCAGAGCTAGAAAACAGCCGAGTCAGCAGTTAAAAAAAAAAAAAAAGGAAAGAAAAAGGTAAAAAATCCAACCCAAGTCTAAAACCATGCTCAGGATATCAATGCTTGCATATACAAGAAAATCTCTATGCCAATAGCTTTACATGTCTCCCCAGACTGTTTGAATGAGAACAATAGAAAGATAGTCTTTTGTTGCATTCAAGTAATGGAGGAAATACCCAGCTGTCATCACAAACTACTGCTGTTGGTTATCACGACTTAATGACTGACTTTTCCAGTTACCACGGCAGAATCCTAATGCCCAGGTCATCAGTCCCAGCTTAAGGAGTTGTTGGAGAGGAATCCTGGAAAAAATAAGCAGATGATAAAGAGCTTCTTAAACATTTTCTAATTTTATTTGTGCCAAAGCTTCACTTAAAGTTTATAAAGCCAGAAATTCCTCATCATGTAGCTTCAGTTTGTGTCACTAACAAGGTGACATGTCTGTCCTACCAGGGAACCAGCATTTTTTTACTGAAAGACACCTTTACTCAACAGAATTGTCTTTTCACTTTGCTGGTTGTTACCACCTTCCCAGATTAGTTCAGCAGGAATGCAGCCACTTTGGTCCTCTTATGAGGCCCCTGAAAACAGTAAGGTAGCAAGAAAACCCAAAGACTGATTATGATTCTATGAGCCTCTGCTTGTTTTTCAAAAACTTCTCACCAACAACGGCTCCTGTCAGGCTACACATTTCATGAGCTTTCTCATGGGAAAAATGGAAGGAATCAAGATTCAAATCCATTTCAAGCAAGGAAAGCGAGTTCTGAAGTCAGATGCTCAGTTGGATCAATTCTGAACTGTTGTGGTCAGATATTGAAAATATTTTAATGGTAATATCAAATCGCATAGAAAGGAATAAAAAACATGTGGCACACTGAAATAGTTCATAAAGTGAGGGAAATAAAGTCTTTGCATGTGTTAGACAGAATAAGTGAATTAAACACTCCATTTGCATCAAGCTTCTTTGGGTATGTCATCCATTCTTCCTGGGGTAGCTGAGTGAAAATATTTCAATACAGAAATGTGTGAAGTATCAGTGACTTTGAGTCATTGAGACTGCCAGACTTATTCTAGGTCTACTGCTTTATTAACATGGAAAAGAACTTCAAAAACAGGTCCTCATTTCAGCTACTCTGTATGTCCATATAAGAAATTAAGACTGATACAGCTCAAATTATTACTACTGTGAAGGGGATTGGAGGTGAGCAGAGCAAGACTCTGCCTGTGGCTTCAAAATAAGCTTGTTAAGCAATATTTTTTTAAATTTTGTAGGTGGATGGGACTCCTTTTCTTTTGCTGACTTGGATCATAAACATTCTTTAACACTCCTGTGGTGCATTTCTTTGGATTGTGGTAGCAGTAGTGGCTTTGGAAAACATGGAAATGCACTTATCTGTTCCTAGCTAATCTTTTTGATCAGGGGTCTATAAAAATTAGAAGTTTAAACAAGCACAGAACAATAGTTTCTTGGATTCACATAGACAACAGCCATATGGTTCAAAATAACTCCACAATAATAGAGGAGTTATGTATGATATCACCTTGAAGAAGATCTTGTCTAAAATCCCTGTTGGCATTGTTTGGGAAGCCCATAAGGATAAGTGTCAGTGTACCAACCAAAAACCCCCACAATTCTTTTTTGGTGGCCTATTCTGAAGAAGTCTTACTCCATACAGCCATTTGTGATGATGTTGTCATACAACAGATACCCAGTAGTTTTATCTTTTGTCTTTCCATACAGTGCCCAGTCTCATTGATGATCTAGGTATAACTGCATATTAAGTGATTCTGCTCCATGTATAACAAATGAAGTAAATCAGGGCTATTCTTTAAATTTCTCTCTCAGTTCTTTTTCATTCTGAAGACTTCTTCCTCTCTTCAGGTTAATGTGTAGATGGCAGACTGAAGGGTTATGGCTGTGATTCACTGTTGTCTCTGAGATCTGGCCTAATCGTTAGACCTGTGTTGTCTAGGACAAGTAAATGTGTGAGAGATATTTCACAATAACTGGCAAGGGTAGGATTGGTCCCACTTTGGAAGTTCTTCTCTATCAATAAAAGTGAGCTTCCTAAGTATGCCCAGGTGTACTTAGAGGGTACCCAATGTGCTCAGGGTGAGGGGAAAAAAGTGCAAAGGTTCATAGGGCTTAAGATGGTTTCACATAGTGCTCACAAGTATTTCATTCATTTGAAATAAATTTGTGCAGGGAAAAAGGACTATGAAATGAATCTTCCAAAAATTCTCATTACTGATATAGGTAGTCTTTCAGAATTTACCAGGCCATAATTCTCATGTTGTAGACTTCTGGCCATAAAATGACCTTTGATTTTTCTAAGTCCTGTGTCATATTCACATGCATCCTCCCAAATACTCCCAGTTTGTCGAGTTCTGATGGCTTCATCTGACAAAAGAAAGCTTCTGTGTCCCTAGCATTAAAACTCTTTCTTTACTTGTATTTTTTCTGGGTTGTTTTGGGGGTTTTTTGTCTTTTGTTTTTTTTGGTTGGTTGGTTGGTTGTTTTTGTTTTTGTTTTTTTTTAAGTCCCAACCTATGTGCAGATAAAGACAATGAATTTCTGATGTGGCTGTATTGACTCTCTAATGCAGCCAAGGATACCATTTTTTGTTGCAATTGCACATTGCTGGTTAATGTTCAACTTAATGTCCACCAGCACTCCTAGGTCTCTTTCTGCCAAGCTGGTTTCCAACTGGATGACTCCCAGTATTATGTTGGTGCAGAAGTTTGCACTTCTTCTTGCTAAACTTAATGAGGTTCCTGTCAGGCTGTCAAGGTTCCTCTGGATGTGACCTTCAGGTCTATGAGCCACTCCTCCCAGATGTTGGAAGTGTCATCAGTCTCTGCTATCAACACACTTGCTGAGGACACCCCCTTCCCCATCATCCAGATCATCAGTGATTGTGTGAAATGTCTTATGTTCCCTGCCTCTTGTACTGGCCACATATCCTCCCCCTTTGAGTTCCTTTCTCTCTAGTGTAATTTTTCAGCTCAATCAAATAGAAACCTTTCATCTCTGTCTTTAAGGATTCACTCAGTTCTTTTTTCCTGTATCTATCTGTTCTCATGGCAGTGTTGCCCTCCCTCCTGTTGTTAGCTCAAGCTGAGAACACCTCCTTGTCTCAAACAAACACTTCTTGCATGAGAAATTCAGTTCAACAAGTAAGTGCCAAAAAGAGCTGGCACACAGCTGGGACACAGTGATTTACTGACATCTTGGAAAATTGTGGCTGTCGTTGGTAATAGACTGGTGTTGTTTATAACAATCAAACATGCCTGATAGGGTTTCCATAATAATTGGAAAGAACAGGATTAACCTTACTAGAGAAATTACACTGTAGTAAGCAAAAATTCCTGTCTCTGAGCTGACTATAGCTAGAGGTGACCACCAGAGACAGCATTCTTCTTGAAGCAATCTCAGAAACTCACCTCTTGAAAATTATGCACACAGTTGTTTTTTGGTACCAACAGACATCAAGTATGTTAACCATAAAACCTGCTGCTATTTAGGCCTTCCAACAATTGCATGAATTTAATTTGTTTAACTGTCTGCTATCAATCCTTTTGCTGTATTTCTCTTTTGATCCTTTCCCTTCAGACACATGGTCAGCTATACTGGGGACATAGTCATTCATGCTTCAATACCCTTATCCCAGAGTTGTGTATGCATGATGATAGAAACAATAACAACTGTGGCTTGTGCTTCAGCAGGAACACTGATGTAATATAGCTCGATGCATTGGGGCATGGTGTCAGAAATGAGATGCTTCTGTTGAGGTAGTAATAATATCATGTAGTTGGACATAAGTACCAGGACTTTCCTGTGGGGTGAAGTTTTGTTGTTTTGTTTGTTTGTTTGTTTGTTTGTTTGGGGGGTGGGGTCTTTGGTGAATGGAGGGAAGGAATTCAAACCACCTGTAACATTAGTTCTTTGGGGAGAATTGCCAGAGTGAAGGCAGGCATGAAAATAAACCTATCAGTGCTACTAAATTCTAATGGCTTCCATTGTAATTAATTTAGCAGAGAACAGAGCCTTCTCCTGACTTGTATCTTTTTGATTTGGGATTCTGTTTTCTAAAGGATGCCACTTCACACACTGTTTATTTCTGCATGTCAAAGAAATTATGATTAAAATTCTGAATGCTCACAAATACAAGAATTTTCACCACAGAAACTTTAATGTTCAGCTGTATTGGGGAAGATGTTGTTTGTTTGGTGGGTATTCTATACAGAGGTTCTTTGCCTTCATAATAAACTTCAAAGGCAACCAGGGACACAATGTGACTGGGCAAAGAGAAGTTTTTCCCTCATCAGTAACATAATATCAGGGAGAAAGTGTGAGATAGGTTTGTGATTTTTTTTTTTATGAAGGTTATTAATGGCTTTCATGTAATAGTAATCATGTGGCCAAGTAATGTGATATTAAAAACCTGAAAGAAAAATTGTATTTAAACAATATTCAGTGTTGAATATGAGACCCAGACTGAATTGTTTTAAGTTATGAAATGCTTCAAGGATAAGAAACATTTCCTGGCAATATCCTTTCCTTTGTTAACAATGCTTGTGTATAACAAGACAAGTTTTTGTCAACTATCGTACCACCAATTAGGACAATGACTTTTAAATCAAAACTAGATAGTTCCAACAAAGAATATCTAGAATGAATAGTAAAAAGGATCTGTTCTTTCCTCATCAGGAAAAGGAAACCTCAGTGTAGAGGTACATTCACATTATGCTGTGTTATAAAGTGTTCAAAATCAAAGTTCCACGACTGAATTTTAATCAGAAGGAGGAGTCTTTTGTGAGCCTGCATTCAGGTGTTCCCTCTCCAAGCTGGTCAGAGCAGTGGCCAGGATTCACACCTGCAGGTTCTACCCTGCCTACCAGACACCTCCATGTTCTCAAGCCAGCCATATGCCTTGAAGCTGAACAGATCTTAAACATCAAAATACTTAGATATTTTGCTACACAGCCTATCTTTCGGTTCTCTTACAGTAACTCTTGTACTGTCCTGCAGGAAATTCCTTTGAAGGATATATTTAACTTTGTGCCTGTTTTTGGAAAGGAACTTCATTTTGGTTCTAGAATGTCATAAAAGCAAAATACTTCCAGTTTGCATCCAAACATAGCTTAACTCCTAGTGCAGCGAGTGGTCTGAGTGCTCTCACGAGACTTAGAACTTTCTCATCTGCCCAGCCATGTTTTAGTGTGCGTGCTTTCAATTTTACCCCAATGAAATGTCTTCCAGCTGGTGTTCAAAAATATTTGTTTCACCTTTTACGGATTGCATTTGCTCTGACAAACAAATGGGTTTGATTTTTCTGTTGTCACTGATGTTGGGAAATATATTCAGCAAATGGATGCAGAAAAGAATGCACAATATTGCAAAAATCTTTTTTAATCCACATTTTCTTGTGTCTACGTTTTTGAGACCTCTACCAGCAAAAAACATTTCCTGTGATGCACAACAGTAATTGGGGGGGCGTTTTTGTGGTTAGGTTGTTGTTGGTTTTTTTGTTTGTTTGGGTTTTTTTAATTTATTCTTTTTATGTTGGCTGTTCCTTCCATTTCTGGGCAAGATGCACTGGTTTGGGTGTTGACTGCTTTTTGTCTGAACATGCTCACATACTTTTAAGTAAACTGGAAGCTTGGAAGCATAAACTTGAAATCAGTAAATGTTCTACTTTTTAAATTGCAATTCACTGAGTGTGTGAAGAATATAGAATATTAATAATTGAATATATTGTGTGAAACCTGTTTCTTTTAATTGCAAGTAGATTTGTAGTCACGGTGTCTGTATTCGACTATGCAAAACAGTGGAGGTATTTGTATATTTTGTAGTCAAAATTCTTTTCCCTGGGGAGGAAATAAACAAGCAAACAACAGAAACCATCACATTGCAAGCAGATCTAGCAAGATAAAGTACTTTTGCTACTGTTCTTTTCCTAGTACTTAAAATTAAATGCGTATACTGTTTTGAGATTATTTTAGTAAATCATAGTCAAGACTTTGCTAAGATGCTGTGGTTAAATTTCACTTACGTGGCCTGTATTGTGTGACTTTATAAATGCTCCAGTGTATGTACTGAGGCAACTTTTATCACTAAATTCAGAACACTAAACAATATTAGGTTTCAGATTTCTATCAAGGAACACAGAGTGAGCTCACAAAATAGTTTCTCCACATAATACATAAAATCTGAATGAGTTGCCAAAACATAGATCTGACTATAAATTTATTTTGAAAAAAATATTATTTTTAATAACTGAAAGACTTATGTAAAGTTAAAAGATTGTCTTAGCTAAGCCATGAAAGCAAGAAGTTGCTGTATTGACTCCCAGCTATGTTATGTTTGTGCTAATTTCAAGTCTAAGTCATCAAGGAGTTCAAAAGAGAGTGATATATTTAATTTCATTTTGACTTGAAGAACACAAGCAATCTTTTGGTTCTTTTCTAAAACTGCTACAGTGCTGCAAAACAGGGCTGTTGCTTTTACAGTCTGAGTGCTAGATAGTAACTGGGTACATTACCAGACTTGGTGAGAGCTAATTATCATTAGCTTTCAGTTATTAGACAAGTTGTAAGTTGCTACCATTGACAAAATGCCAATAATGTAGTCATATATCAGACATCCTTTGTTTAGAGCAATGTCAGTCACAACCCACTCTGGAAATTACAAAGTGGATGAAAGAGGTTGCTTTTGGATATAATTTGATAAAAATATAACATACTAATAAGTATTGATTACCTAATCTAATTTATATTCATTAAAACCTTTAAAAATATTTATTAAAGGGTCAGATTGTTCTTTTGTTTAGAAACCCTTGATCGGGGTAAGAACCTTCCTAATGCATATTTCAGAGATTTTTTGCAATTTGTTTGTGCTAGAAACCACTCAAATCATTCCACACCCTTTTCTTCACCTTATCCACCCAAACCTCTCTTCTTGTTGACAGAGATTTGTAACATTCATTCCGCTTCTTAGATGACTGATACGTTCTCAAATTCCCTGGCAGCAAACCCTATAGGAGACCAGGCTGGCAGCACGTTACTGGCTAATGCAGTATTACTGGCTCCATCAGCATTTCTTATTTCACCAAGCTATTTAGGTAAAGAGGAAAAGATCTGTGTACTGAGTGGATTTGAGTGTACTGAGTGGAAATGCCCAAAAATGTAACCATTAACAGACATATTCTAGAAAAGGTGATGCCGGCCATTTGTGTTCACAGTTTAGTTGCCTTAATTTGAGGCAAGTACAAATCCTAGAAGAGAAGTATATCTGGTATTTTTCCTGTTTCACAATTATGTGCTTTTTATTTATGTATTTTTTGACTACCATCTTTGGTTCGCAGTTTAGGAAATTTTATATTTCAGTGGACTTTGGCCTGCAACACAGTTAAGTGGCTAAATTAGTAAATTTAACCTTGTCCTAGTTGCAGGGGCCAGGACCAGTTTATCACTATGTCACTATAACCAAAACTGTGTATTCTACACCCTCTGTGTCATTTCTGATGGACTGTTAATAATGGATCATTTGCAACAGTGCCCAGGGCACACCTGACACCTCAGGCTACAAGCTGGGTGTTAAAGAAACCCTGCAAGGGCTGTTTCTTTGTCTTCATACTAATAACTGTGATAACAGCTGTGATAACTCTCCTCCGGGAACAGCATTAGCACCTTCACACCCAGCCTGAGGGGTCATCTCTGCTAATGGGCCGTACTGGACTGGCATAATAGGCAGCTGCAATGACCTAGACCATCAAAGTTTCCGAAAACATCCCATAACTCACAGAGTTAAATCACCCATTTTGAAACTCCCTGCCCTGGGGCAGGTACTGGACATTCCCACCTGAACCTGAGCACATAGAATCTTGGGGTTTTGGGACTTCTGGTACCATTTGTCAGATCCAGAGGAAGACCAGAATTTCAACAGGACTGCTACTACCACTCTCAATAAAACTGTGATCATTACTTCAACAGGACTGTGACCATCTCCCAGACCAACAGATCTTCCTTTCCTTTTACTTTGCACCCAGGGGGCCACAGGGTGCTCAGCACAGGGGCAAACGAACACTGCTCTGTTCTTGTCCCAGGGTGCTGGGTTATACATCTGTTCGTTGGGGGTGAAAACCAGTTTTTCTCTGTATCATTGCATTTACTATAATTTTTTTTTCTTTTAGTAAATTGTAACTCTGACTTGTAATCTCTCTTGAGTTGGGTTCATTTTTCCTGTGGGTTCACTTCTAAACCAGCACAAACCTATTTTCTAATTGGCTTAATAATGCGTTGAGTAGAGAAAATCAGCTGCATGATTATGGTTAAACAGGAAAAATATTTTAAATCAGGGATTTAGTTTTATTTTGTTTGATATTTGACAACATGACCTTTAGAGATCCAGTCATTTTAAAGGCTACAGTTCCTTCCTGTAGAACAAAGTGTTTTGGACCACTGCTCCTAGATAGGGCTCCTGCCACTAGGAGGAACTCCAGCGTGGTCATAGAACGGCAAAATGACCCTGATCATCATCTTCAAATGCTATGTCTGCATTCAATAACTTCTCACACATTTCGTTGAAATTATGAAACTTTAAACCAGCATGTCAGTTACTTCTGTTCTTTATGGGGTTGATGTGGGGTTAGATTTTTGTGTGTGTGAGACAACTATTTAATCTACATCTTTAGTTACTTAAAGCATTTTAATCTATTTGCCCTTTGTTAGTGTTTAAATAACCCACAGTCAGTATGTTCAGATACTTTGCATTTGCTTATGGCTTATAACTAAAACTGCTTTACATGTTATCTGCAAATCAAGTATTCTTACCTCGGTGAAAGAGTGAAATTCATCCTGCATACTGATGGCTTTCCAAAGGCCTGCATATCTTCAAAATCCTGCTTAAGCTTTCAAATAAACTTTAAGTATGTATTTTAGTAAAGCACAGGTGTAAACTGTGTACTACACCTCTCAACATGATTATTTTAACCTAGACATATACGGGCTTGGTGCTATCCTCATTGATGCCAGAGGCTGAAAGTTTTATTAGCTTCTGTAGTTCAGATTCAATCCCTGAATGTCTCTTGCCAGACACAAAATAATTAGAAATGTTTCTGAGCTCAGCTTGCAGGGCACTGTTGATGTTGGTGTTATGTGTATGACTTCAGTGTAGTTCACTGAGCCTGCACTTAAGCTAGGTTTTAGACTGATGTATCAGAGGTATTCATGTAACAGTGAAGTTAGGGAAACAGTGCTGGCCAGAGGAAGGAGGTAGATCAGTTAATGAGGATCAAGACAGGATCTTTCTATTTTGTTTTATTTGCTGCTGTGAGCAAAATAAATATTTTTCCTAATTAATTTTTGTAGGTAATCAGACCCACTCGTCAGAAGGGCTGGATGGAAAGTTTCCAAGTGGGCTTGATTCCTTTCTAATTGAGTCTACTTTGACTTTGATGCTGATCATTCACACTAATATGAGAGCCAAGTAACCAAAGTAGAGATCCAAGTGTTAATCCTTTGCAGATATAACTCAAGCTTAGCTTCTAGGTGAATAGCATATAATTTTTTATCCAGATAGGGAATGTTGAAGGTGCCGTCCCTTTTCTGGGATCCGTTAGTGAGAATTATAAGGGTCAGGCAGAGCATGGTCTCTGAATGCCATCCTGTTCTTAAAATCTTGAAGTGAGATCCGTGTTTGGTAGGATGTAAACTACATAGTTTTTCTGAAAAGTTTTAAGTTTTTTCAAGCTCTTGATTTGTTATCTTCCTCACTGTGTTTTCCAGTAGCAGGTCATGGGGCATAATTGGCTATTGCTTCCCTTGTGAGCTTCACAGGCAGTTGTGCTGACAGCTCTCAAGTTGCCTCTGGGTCTGTCATAGAGTAAAGCTGCTGATGGGCTGTGTTGCTTACCAAGCTACTGTGGATTTAACCGTGCCTCCTCCTGAGCTGTGATGTGTGATTGAATTCCCTTATTTAAGTGAAGCACACTGAGATCCTGTGACTTCTATACATCTAACACATCAGTGGATATAAGAGAAAAGATAGTGCTATACTTAGTGCCATCTCTTTACTTACAGCGCTTTGTAACAGTAGGGATTTAACAGAAAGAGGTGGTTGGAATTATTAGCGAGCAGGTAAATGGGAAGCTTAACTCTTAAATTTCTTACCTTATTAATATGTATACTAAAACACTAGAGCTGAAGATGCCTTAAAAGCAAGATAGTAAAATGTTGATTACTGGGAAGATGAGGGGGAAAAAATAAAGAAAAAAATAAATACTGCTGTCATTGTGCAAAAAGAGCATTAAATGGAAGGAAAAGAAGTTAAGTGGTTTGTAAATACAGCTGTTTTCCTGGCACTAGAAAATTCTTAAGAGAATTTTGTTATGAGCAAGTCTATAGGAGTCTTGAAAAATTAGATTTTTGAAATAGCTATTAACATGTTTACAGTCCTATGATGGTAAAACTTTTATTTATTTGTTTGAAGACAGTTTCCAACTGTATCAAATCTCCAACAAAGCCATTAAATCACCAAATGTAGCCTCTGACTATTTTTCTAAGAAAGTACTTTTTAAAAAATACTGTGACAAATCAATATAAAACTGTATCTAAATTACAAATACAACTAGAATGTTGTTCTTGACTGGTTTGCTTATATTGAAACTATATTATTTTATGTGAAGTATGTGTGATAGAGCATTATATTTGAAAACTGAATATTATTTTTGACAGCCTTTTTAGGGTCACTAAAATTCCAATAATTCAGTATAGAATTGAAGTTGATTCCAGAGAAAAATTTAATATAGTCTGTATGCCTGCCAGCTTCAGCATAGTTTCTGAGTATTGAAATGGTTTGACACATTGAAATATAAAGTGCATTTGTCATATCTATTGGTGGAGTATTTTACGTGATCGCTTCTAACAAACTGGTCAGAGTAATATTTAATGTTAGTCTTCTATTTTTATCCCTTCTAAAAAGAAAAAAAAAATCATTAGGGCATATAAACTATTATTAGTAATAAAAATGCGAAGTCCTATCTGGTAATGCCATATTGACCCTTAATTAATTTCTGTTGTATACTGCTTTTTGGTGGTTTTATATAACACAGATGTTATTTTGCAGTGATTTGCAAGTGTTCCATAAGGTGTTCCTCTTTTTCTGTCCTTGCACAAGCGCTTCTGCATTTTAATGCAAATACATTATGACTATCCTGAAGAGAGATTAACTTGTGGTGACCACTGCAACATAAGTTCACAAAAATTAATTTTTTTTTTCTCTTTGTTAAAACACTGTGTTTATTGACTACCTGCTTGAACAAGAGCAAGGAGAATAAAAGGCAATGGGTGGTATGTATTTTATCCTATTACTTACCAAAACATCTTCATGTTAGCACAAGGCTTGATTTAATTTCTGTGGACTTTGGGTCAAGCTCATGGTTCACAGGGACCTGAAGGAAGATAGTTACACTAAGGTAGGGATGTAAATGAACAACTCTGAGGGGATGAGCCCAAGTAATAAGATAGCAGGAAGCCCATGGCTTGTCTATACATCTCTTGCATGGAGGCTTTGGAAGGAAAACACCAAGGTGCTTCACAAGTGTAGGTGCCCAATTTCGTAATGCTGTCTGATGTTAACCATGGACTTAATGATTAGATTAAATTTACCAACTACCTGAAAAGCATATATGGTGTATGTTTCCACACAGTAGTTCATGTTGTTATGATGCAAGCTCGTGTGTCGCAGAGCTTTCCCAGGAAAGAGAGTTGAACAAAGAAGTTTCCTTTCCGGGGCTTATGCCCAGGGATAGTCTTGCTTGTAAAATACAGTTTCTTAAAATTTTTTTAATCAATCTCCAAGAGGCAAAATTGACAAGGAAAATACTGTAAACATTCTGTGCTTTCACACATACTCTGGTCCTTTGATAACTTGGTGGCATTATTTGCAGTAAGTTTGCCCATTGCTTGCCAACTGATTCTATTTTTTCTACTATTTTAGTATTTTTCAGTAATTTTAAGTGTAATATGCCAGCTTAAAGCATTCCCAAGCATTGTTTCTCTATTAGCAATGTAGTCTAGTGAAAATGATTGAGGTTTTTTCTGCATGTGAAGGCAATTCTTTTGGACTGATAATCTATTTGTTGTATAGAAAGATTCGATGTGAATGATCTGACCTAAATATTTTTCCTTAAAATTTTAAAAAAAGGAATATTTTCTTTGGTAGAATTTAAAAAACTACACACATTTTAATAGTGCGCCTCCATACAATTGGACATAAACAAACTGTACATGAATTTGAAGATCCAGGTTGCTTGTCCTCTTTGCATGGAGGATTTAGAATAAAAATTGCAATCAGAAATACACTTATTTATTATTAAACATCTCTGTTGCAATATGGGAAGCATATTGAAGAATGAACTATGTATTTTGGAGCAATTGAGAACATGACAGGGAAACTTTCAAATGAAACTTGGTGGGCCTTTTGGCTGTAGATTTGGAAATAAGTTCAGAAAACTGAGCTTAATATAACATGTGGCAGGTGGCCTGCATTTGCCTGGAGAATTCCTCTAGGGCAAGACAGCTCAGCAAACACATAAATCCTTTTTTCTCTGTTATCTAGTAGCACATTTAGTTGCCATGGGAATTTTATTTATGCAGGAGATCCTCTGCAGTTCAGTTTGTGCCTAAAGTTTAACTGTACAGCTGTTCCCGTAAATACTACATGGCAATATTTTCAAAACACAACACCTTTGAACAAAAAGAACATGTCTTCTATTATTGATTTTGTTATGTTATCAAAATACCATTTTGATTACACTAGGATTGTGTTTCTCCAAAAGCTTCATAAGTTGATTTAAAGTGTGCACCTCCTGTACAGCTCCTCCCAATATTTATTTATTTATTTATTTAGAAAAATAAAATGCTAGATGTATCTGAGAGTATATTACAGCAAGTGAAATTCTGTAACATGCAGGACACAACTTCATATGAATACAAAGTGCATATATAGTTTTCTACTTGCTTTCAGACTGTTGGGTTTCTTTATTAGCTACATGTAATGAAATATTAACGTGAATCTTATTTTACATTTTTTTTGTTTATTTGTAATTCTGTTTTGCTCGCCAGAGACATGGGAAGAGTTTTGAGTTCATTGGATCTGGTCTGATTATTAGGAACAATTTTGTTTTAATGCTGATTTATGCAACAATATATAAATCATCAAAGTTTCCTTTGTGCAAAAAGATTGAATCTATGCTTTTTTAGGAGTGAACGGATTATCTAATACAGTCTGTATCCTGACCCATTCTCTGTAATCTCTAGATTGAAGAGATTATTAACTAAAGCAATTAAAAATAAATGAAGTACTAGTGCTGAAATTCAGCAGGATCTTGATATTGATTGGAAATTTTTCTCTTTATATAAATGAAATATTTACTCTTTCCAAAGAACTGTGGACAAATTGTTCTACAGTAGTGTTTTATGTAAACACAACTGTGATAAAACACAAAATTAAGGCTTCAAGACAAATTTTTATGTTATATTTTAATGCATTTTTTTTCTGGCACAAATCATACTAATTTAACATCAAACCATATTCCTGCATAACAGTTATTAAACAAGATTCGTGGTATGAGCACACAACTTCCAGATTGTGCTCTTTCAATATAAACTGTCTGAATATTCAGAAAATAAATTTCAGGAAGATTAATAGAATAAATTAAATACTTTAAACAGCAGCAGATTGGAGATAATGAATTTTGCTGTTCCAGTGGTGTTTTGAGTCTCTTCAGTTTGTTTGCTGTTAGTCCTGATCCTGGAGAACAAAAATACCTCTACCTGCACAAATTTCTGTTCAAACTTAGTGCGTGTTAAGCCAGGCTGAGTGGTGAATGCCTGTAACGTAACAGAGCACTTCTCTTTTCACCAGTAGTCATTTAAAAGTAGATGAGAGGGGAATAAAATGTATATATTTGCTAGCAGTGTTACTCATTGCCTGTGAGAAAAGGAATTTATTGTCTGGCTGACTGACAGATGCTGTTGCTAGAAGTGTGGTATGGAGGAGTAGGTCTAGAGTCCTAGAGGGCTGGAGCTACATCTTTGATATCATTCTCTGAGTGTTTTAGTGGACTTAATGGGTTTAAGATAATTTTGCCTGTTTAAGAGCTCACTAAGCTGATATGCAAAGGTGTATAGCCACACCTCCTGTAGCACATATGAATCGTACTCTTGAGATCATATGGAGTGTGAGCATAGGCTCTTGCTTTGATCCTGACGGAGAATTCATCTGTGATCTTGGTTGTGTCTTAGGTGCTTCCTAGATCTGCCCATGCAAGAATAATCCTGGAGGTTACTCAGGAACAACATTTATAGAGGACTGGAGAATGAAAGATAATGAGCATCTAAATTTAAAAGATTCATGCACAAGAAGTGTTCATGGTCCTGTTTTTCATGTCATTAAGACTTATCTAAAAAGGCCCTTTCTGCTTTATCAGATGATGGGCATTGATGAAATATTCTGACTTCAGGGAAAACTTACTTATATGACATATCTTATTCAAAGAAGATTGAAAGATTATATGATTCATGCTGCAGAACTACCTTCCTAGGGCGAAACCCTGGGGTGCTGCAGTTGCTATAAAAGAAAAGACAACAATAACAGGAGCTCCTGGCTGGTAGCTGAAACCTGATGTGTTTAACAGAGAAACATGACACTCTTGGCGAATCACTCTGAGAAAATGGTGAGTTTGACACCTGTAGATGTCTTCAGGTTTAGGTTAGCTAATTTTCTGTAGGATACATGTTAGCCAGCAGAGTCACTGGCTTCAATAGAGAAGTTCAGAAGCTATCAGCTGAAACTTAATGATTGATTATGTAAGAGACCAAAAGTAGATAACACAGCAAGTCTTTTTTGTCTTAAGTTCCATTATCAAAGACCCTTTGCAGGGATAAACTATATTGTTTGTTTTTGCACACTTGTAGTTTCTATTAAATGTGATCTGAACATAAAAGAGGGGAAATTTCTTCCTTTACATGCTGCAGAGGGAACATACTGAATTCCCAATAGTTCCCATACTGAATTCCCTGAATTCCTATCTCTGAAAAGTGTTCCCATGAAATTCCAAGACCAAAGCAAGACATGTATGTATTACTTTCTCTACATCAAAAGCACAGTTTCATAAATAACATGGAATTTTTTATCTGATACTTTTGGAAATTTCTTTAATATAATTCACACTTTTAACTGGACATTCAGTAATTAGATGTCATTAGATGTCTAACCAGTCTATCCTCATCTTTCTTATAGCCCCCCTTTAAGCATGGAAAGGCTCACCCTCGAGCCTTCTCTTCTGGAGGCTGAGCTACCCCAATATTCTCAGCCTTTCCTCATGGGAGAGGTGTTCCATTCCTGCAACCATATTTGTTCCATTTTTTCCTCTGTGGCAAAAACTATAAATTAAGGCAGCAGCTCAGATTCTCTACTGTCGCAGAATAAAACCAGAAGAAAAATGTTTACTCCTGCATTTTTTCAGCAAGAAGAAAAAGCTGTAGGCTCTTCATAAATTTGAGGATCTTCTAATTTTGCATCATATAACCTATTTAAGTAGTAAAATTAAGTAAAAGTAGGATATTTATTTTTTGAAAAGGTACATTCCATGATGGAAACACTAATAACAGAGTTTTAGAACATGTTTGTATAAGTAGATGATTTTTGTTTGTACAGGCTCAATTATCTCAATATTGATATGCAATAAAAAAAATTGTAAAAGACTGTTGATATGCATATGTGATGTAGTGACTACAAAATTACATAACTTGTGCATTTTAAAATATTTTAGTCATTCCCAGTTGTATTGGGTCTGGCTAAGCTGGAGTTCATTTCCCCACAGCAGCCCTCACAGTGCTGTGCTTTGCATTGGTAGCTAGAAGGATGTTGATAACCCACCAGTGTTTTGGCTACAGCTGAGCACAAAACCAGCACTGTAACATTCCTTCCTCAATTGAGGGCAAGATCCAGGGAGGGGACTCAAGTAGGCCAGCTGACCCAAACTGACTAAAGGGATCTTCCAGACCATATGACGTCAGCTCAGATGTATAAGCTAAGGCAAGGAGCCTTGGCTTTGTCTCCAATGGCTGCCTGCTGGGAAATTGTCACACGTGCTGAAGCTCTGCTGCTCGGGAGTGGCCGACCATCGCTGCTCATGGGAAGTAGAGAATAAACAGTGTTATTTTTCACTTCGCTTCACTTTTGTGCATGCAAGCTTCCGCTTTGCTTTCACTTTAAATAAACTGCCTTATCCCAACCCACGAGTTGTTTTTCTACATTACTTTCTCTCCTATCCTGCTGGGAAGGGGAGTGATAGGGCGGCTGGGTGGCCACCTGGTGTCTAGCCAAGGTCAACCCACCACACCAGTATAATCTTGAAAAAGTTAAAAGAACTTAAAAACCTTTTCCCAGTTTTGTTCCATCTGTTCATTAAAATACAGTAGAATTCAGCAGATGCAAACATCTCCACCTGAAATTGAGCATTCACAGTAACTTTCCTAGTACCGGGTAACTTCATGCCTAAAGTTAAGGGGTTTCAAATTATGTTTACTCTGTGTGGTGTGCCATGTCTTTTTCTCTTCAGGTGTTTGTAGTTGACTGGATTGCAGATATGCTATGCTAGGTTAGTCAGAGAGAGTATAAAATTAGCAAAATTAGGATCAGTTTCCCCAGAGCAACGTAACCTTTCACACCATTCTTCTCTATCAGACCCAAAGAGTCAGTGATAGCCCCCAGGGGTAATGTTGGCTAGAAATATTAATTGCTTCTACACATAAACTCTAAAAGGAGACACTAAGAGGAAGAAAATGTGAGGAGATAGTAGGTTTGGATCCTGGACCCTGTAATCCATTCTATAACAGAACTGAAGTAAATCACACCAGAAGGCTTGCACCACTCCTGCTGTTTCTGAGCTCAGTAAGAATCTGTGGTGATGACTGTACAGGTGAACGCACATATTGCTGTCTCCATTACAAGTTCCTATACTAGTTTAGATGTCAAAGTTACTACTTTTTTAGTGCTGGTAGCTGACAGAAGACACCCAATTTTGAGGGATTTTCCCTTGTCACTTGAATGGGTGGGTTTGATAATCATGGTGCTCAAAACAGGAAGAATGTAAGGAGAAATCTGCAAGTCAGCAGCATTCCAGGAAAGTAGGAAATGGAATACAGGCAGATGGGATGAAACACTGTCAAAACACTGGTGCCAGTCCTCTCTCTCAAAAGGTATTTCTTTTTTTTTTTTTTGTGTATATGTCCCATGGCCCACACTGTTTCTCTCCCCTATTTGATCAGTGTGTCAAACTTAACGGCGTGTTTTACATGAACAAAAGCTAGTGTCTCTGTGTGGCAGTGATGATGGGGAATAGACGACCAAAGCTTTTTTTGTTGGGTCTCTTGATCACTTTGAGCACTGCTGATAACCAGTTCTCCAATCAGAAGAGGTGGAAAGACCCCTTCATGTGTAGCTTGTGTGATAATTTTGGGGCAGGTCCTTACTTGAACAGAAGCCGCTAGTTGTTGCTGGAGCTATGTCAGTCATGTTTGGGGTTACTATTTCAAGTGCAGTTGCTCTCCGTTAACAACTATGTTTTCTCCCCTTGCGTTTCATATTTTTACTTCACTGAATAATTGTCTTTCCTTCCTGTTCTCCAGAACCTGAAGCCCACTTTCCTCTTTACTTTTTCTCTTCACTAAATCCTTTGAGAAAGCCAAGTAGTGTTCTGCCTAGCAGCGTTTCAAAGGGCATTTATTGCACCAATTTGTTGCCCAGAGAGACTGAGAACAATTACTTTTCAGCTTTACTTATCACCACTTTGGTGATAGAAAGGAAGACAAATATATTGACTCTTACAACTTTAAACTGTGTTTGAAAGGCTCAAGTATGCTTTTTATATTAAAAAACAAAAATCAAGTATAATACAATGTCACCCATTGTTTTATTACATTCGGAGCCTGAAATCTTGAAAATATCTAAATTATGTTTACCTGTTTAAGGTAAAATGTTACCTTACTAACTTTGTTAATTTTATGTTTTAGTAGAGGTAAAAGAGAAATGCTGAATAGGTGCACTAGAAAGTTTTTATATGCTGAATAGGTGCACTAGAAAGTTTTTATATGCTTTGCAGTTCAAGCTTTTGATTTACTAGTATAATTTTATATTTTCCTTGGCCTTGTATGTTTTGTTATCTTCTATCAAATACTATTTAACTGAAAATCGTACTAATCATCAGCAGTTTCATTCCTTTTGAATAATGCTTATTTTTCATAAAGTTTGTTATATACAGTTGGCAAATTTGGTTTTGCTTTTTCTTCCTTTTTTTTTTTTGATTAGTCTTGTGGTCTTGAACTCATGCTTTTGACAGCACACTCGAGTTTGACTTAGAAAGCAGTTTGGCTTTGAGGGTGTGGCATCAAAGACATGAAGCTTGTGTATCATTTGAAAACTGAACACTTTAAGAAATGTATAAGACTCTGCAGGCAACACACTGGGACACCAACGAGTTTTTTGTACCTTGTTCCTCCTGGTGAAATCACTGGCAGAATCTGTGCCATACTGACATACACACAACTTTTCTTCGTTCTATATGATATTAATTAGCAAGAACTCAGCATGTACATTTTATAAATAATTATGTGAATCATATAAAGTTTAGAATGTTTCTCTTACTGGTAGCATTCTTGTCCTCCTGCTACCACATATCATTCTAAATAACAATGATGTGTCAGAAACAGAACAAAAATTACTTCTGTGGGATTTTTATCTGCCTTGTTCCTTCACTTTTTTAGTTGTACATAAAATGTTTTGAGGCTGTGGACTTGTATTATTGATGTGTAGAAATTGCCTGAGTAATTTTGTTCAGGACTTCTTTATAATTTATTTTGAAAATAAAAAAGTATTATCAGCCATTTTTAGAAGAGAACTTGTAGGTTTTATCTTAATTTTGTCCACAACTTAAGCTTGTTGGAGAAAGGGCAAGGCTTGCTTTTATTCTGCTTAACTCATCCACCAAATCTCACATTTTGATATGAGAAGTGTTTCTAATTAACCATGAAAGAATTTAGGTGGCTTTAAAATTAGCACATAAAATATCATTCTCATATTCCTTACTGCTGATTAAAGTGTTTCATCCTGTATTTTTATATTTTATTGTTGGTTGCATCGTTGATAGTGCACAACACAACATAATATTGAACAATATATCGCCTCATTACCACTTTATAGATTTCAGTGGAGTTTGAGGTTGCTGAGATTTGGGCCCCATATCTGTGCTGTTTTCTTCCTTGTACATCTGTTGCTAACTGCTTCTTCTTCACTTGGAAAAATGGAGATTTAGAAATTTACATAATCTGATCTACAGTCTGTACAAACAGAATTTCACATGCTAATTTTCACTTGTTTGTTAATCAAAGGTTTTGAAAAAGCAATGTTAGTGTATTATTAATAACTTTAAAGTACATCCTGTTTATTAGGTAATAACCTTCTGTCATGGACTGAATTGACTTAGAGTTTAATTAACTCAGAATTTGTTTAATACAGAATTAATCAACCTCAGAGTGACTGTGGAAAAGTTTTGGGTTTGTATTTTTTTTACTGAGATAAGCTTCAAAAAATACACTGGAGTGGATATTATACAATGACAAGAGAGTATATCCCTGTCTGTTTAGAGTAGAAAGATTTGGCTAGTAACTATTTGGATAGTAATTAGCACAAGTGGTACTGATTTAATGCATGGAAGTTTGTTACATGTATTTGAACTAAGAATAATACTTCAATATCAATTTTTGAAACAATTTTAGATATTTAGCAGTTCAAAAGAAAAATAAAATAAGTTTCTTGTTTTTTGAAGGTGTGTGCAGTAGTTCAAACAAAAATCAGTTTAAGTGTCCCGTTATCTGTGTAATACAGGAGTCTTCTGGTTTTGGAATCTAGACATCTATAAAGCTTATTTCTAAATTAACCTGTTACTCTGTACTTAAATTGAGTGGGAAAGTTTAGTGCAATGTATTTTTTTTTTTAAAGATATTAGATTACAGCATCACAGGACAATTCAGGCTGGAAGGCACTATAGAAGCAACCTCCTGCTCAAGTAATGTCAGCTGCCAGGCTGCTCAAGGATGTTTCCAGTCAGGCCTTGAAAACCTCTGCGAATGGAGATGCTACGACCACCCTGTAGAACCTTTGGCACTACTTCACTGCCTTGGCAAAAGTGAAAATGAAAACTTTTTTTTTATATTCAGTCTGACACTTTCATGTGCAATTATGCCTGTCGTCTTTCACCACCCACCATGTACCACTGCAAAATGCCTGGCTCCATGCTCTCTGTGCCCTCCCTAGAGGTGGGCTACTTTAAAATACCCAGCCCAAATCCACCTCTTTTGCAGGCTAAACTAGCCCTAGTCCTGTAGCCTCTGTTCGCAGGGCAAGTGCTCTGGCCCCTGACTATCTTGGATAATCCTTTGCAGAACTTTGTGAATGAACCAAGATCTTTTCTGAATTGGTGAACTCAAAACTGGACAGAGCATTTAGGTGCCATCTCCCAGGGCTGAGCATGGGTGGATAATCTCTCCTCTAGATCTACCGGGTGTGCTCCTGTGAATATTGCCCAGGGTGGTGTTGTGCAGGTTCACACTGTGAGCTCATGTTCAGCTCGCTGCCCAACAAGACCCCATGTCCCCAGGTTTGTCCATGTGTCATTTCACAAGGTTCCACTTGGCCCAATCCTTGAGCCCATCTGGGTCGCTTTTGGTGGTAGCCCTACCATATCAACTGGTAGCATGTCAACTGGTCCCCCTCAGTTTACTGTCGTTTCCACAGTTGACAAGAGACCACTCCGACACTCCCCCAGACTGGTGATGGAGATTTTAAAAAGGCAGGTCCTGTGACAGAGCCTTGTGATGCTCCAGCTGTGATCAACCTTCAAGGCATGGTACAACTCATTAACCGCTACAATCTGAGGCCAACCAGGCGGACAGTTTTTGTACTCATTTAGTTATTTTTAATTTTTTTACTACTATATTTTGCAGAGAAC